>NW_022437088.1:1979079-2000713 GCF_009761245.1 Sapajus apella | reverse complement strand
GAGTCTCACTCTCTTACCCAGGGTGGAGTGCCATGGCTTGATCTCGGCTCACTGAAACCTCCACCTCCCAGGTTCAAGTGATTCCCTTGCCTCAGCCTCCCCAATAGCTGGGACTATAGGCGCACACCACCACACCTGGCTAATTTTTGTATTTTTAGCAGAGACGAGGTTTAACCATGTTGGCCAGGCTGGTCTCGAACTTCTCACCTCAAGTGATCCACCCTCCTTGGCCTCCCAAAGTGGTGCTGGGATTACAGGTGTGAGCCACCTCACCCAGCCTGCTTTTTTTTTTGTGGGACAGAGTCTCACTTTGTTGCCCAGGCTGGAGTGCAATGGTGCCATCTCAGCTCAGTGCAACCTCCGCCTCCCGGGTTCAAGCGATTCTCCTGCCTCAGCCTCCCGAGTAGCTGTGATTACAGGTGCCTGCCACCACACCTGGTTAATTTTTGTATTTTTAGTAGAAATGGGTTTTTGCCATGTTGGCCAGGCTCATCTTGAACTCCTGACCTCAAGTGATCCACCCATCTCAGCCTCCCCAGTGCTGGGATTACAGGTGTGAGCCACCACACTGGGCCAAGCCATGCCCTTTTCAAGAATTTCTGGATCTCAGACTTGGTGGCTAGGGATCTCCCTTTTTTTTTTTTTTTTTTTTTTTTTGAGACGGAGTTTTGCTTTTGTTGCCCAGGCTGGAGTGCAATGGCTCACCACAGTCTCCGCCTCCCAGGTTCAAGCGATTCTCCTGCCTCACCCTCTCGAGTAGCTGGGATTACAGGCATGAGCCACCGCACCTGGCCTGGGCTCTTCCTTATGCACTCTAACTCTAGGAGTAACAGCTGCTCCTAACATCTGCTCTTCCTACATGCTTTAGAGTTCTCCCTTATTAGCCAATTCCTCTTTACTCTAATCCCCTGTTATCAACTAGAGTTGATAATTCTTTTTTTTTTTTTTTTTGAGTTGGAGTTTCGCTCTTGTTACCCAGGCTGGAGTGCAATGGCGCGATCTCGGCTCACCGCAACCTCCGCCTCCTGGGTTCAGGCAATTCTCCTGCCTCAGCCTCCTGAGTAGCTGGGATTACAGGCACGCGCCACCATGCCCAGCTAATTTTTTGTATTTTTAGTAGAGACGGGGTTTCACCATGTTGACCAGGATGGTCTCGATCTCTTGACCTCGTGATCCACCCGCCTCGGCCTCCCAAAGTGCTGGGATTACAGGCGTGAGCCACCGCGCCCGGCTAGAGTTGATAATTCTTTATGGTAAACTCTCCCTGTTGATATTGTATCATTTGTCTCTCTTGATTGGACCCTGACATACAAACAACATGGTGGTTGTATGTGCCGCAGCTGGATGGGAAGGGGTGTTCTTAGGACCTACATCTGCAGTCTCTGGAAAAGCCAAGGCCTGGAGGAGGGCCACTGCTATATGATACAGGTGAAGGCAGGGAGGAAGGGGGTTTGGTGTGAATACCTTGTGTCTAGAGTTTGATACATGTTTAGAGAATGAATAATTACCCTAGCACTGGCCTTCAACCTGTTATCAAACTTCAGGGTTTCTGCAAGACCCTTGCCCAGTTTCCCTCACAAGTGTCCCAGGAACCAAGGAGAGAGTCTAAAATCCCTTTCAGCACTAATTTTCTCTAAGCAGGGGTATTATGAAATCTGACTGGTTCTTTAGAATGCCGACTGACCTGGAATATAGAGACTACAGGCAAAAAGATTAGTCAGGAGGCCTTTGCAATAGACCCCATGAGAGACACGACGTTAACAAAAATGGAAGCATGAAAACAAAACACATGATTTTCCTCAGAGAACCAGCCTGTGATGCCAGATTACCAAATAAAATACTCATACTAGGCCAGGCATGGTGGGTCACTCCTGTAATCCCAGCACTTTGGGAGGCCAAGGCAGGTAGATCACCTGAGGCTAGGAATTCAAGACTAACTGACCAACATGGAGAAACCCTGTCCCTCCTAAAATACAAAATAAGCTGGGCGTAATGGCGCATGCCTGTAATCCCAGCTACTCGGGAGTCTGAGGCAGGAGAATCGCTTGAACCTGGGAGGTAGAGACTGTGGTGAGTGGAGATTGTGCGTTGCACTCCAGCCTGGGTGACGGAGCAAGACTGTCTCAAAAAAAAAAAAAAGAGCAAAAATTAGCCAGTCATGGCTAGGTGCAGTGGCTCATGCCTGTAATCCCAGCACTTTGAGAGGCCGAGGCAGGTAGATCATGGGGTCAAGAGATCAAGATCATCCTGGCCAACATAGCTAAACTCTGTCTCTACTAAAAATACAAAAATTAGCTGGGTGTGATAGCACACACCTGGAGTCCAAGCTACTCAGGAGGCTGAGGCAGGAGAACCACTTGAACCCAGGAGTCAGAGGTTGCAGTGAGCCAAGATCACACCACTGCACTCCAACCTGGTGACAAAGCAAGACTCCGTCTCAAAAAAAAAAAAAAAAAGCAGTTGTGGTGGCAGGCACCTGTAAGCCCAGCTACTGTACTTGGGAAGCTGAAGCAGACGAATTGCTTGAACCCAGGAGGCAGAGGTTGCAGTGAGCCGAGATCCTGCCATTGCACTCCAGCCTGGGTAATAAGAGTGACACTCTGTCTGAAAAAAAAAAAAAAAAAAAATAATAGGCCGGGCGCGGTGGCTCACGCCTATAATCCCAGCACTTTGGGAGGCCGAGGCGGGTGGATCACGAGGTCAAGAGATCGAGGCCATCCTGGTCAACATGGTGAAACCCCGTCTCTACTAAAAATACAAAAATTAGCTGGGCATGGTGGCGCGTGCCTGTAGTCCCAGCTACTCAGGAGGCTGAGGCAGGAGAATTGCTTGAATCCAGGAGGCGGAGGTTGCGGTGAGCTGAGATCGCGCCATTGCACTCCAGCCTGGGTAACAAAAAGTGAAACTCTGTCTCAAAAAAAATAAAAATGAAAAAAATAAATTAGCCAGGCGTGGTGGTGGGCGCCTGTAATCCCAGCTACTCGAGAGGCTGAGGCTGGAAAATCACTTGAACCTGGGAGATGGAGGTTGCAGTGAGCCGAGATCACATCCCTGCACTTCAGCACAGGCAAGAAAGCAAGACTCTGTCACAAAAAAAAAAAAAAAAAAAACTGTTGTTTATCTGAAATTCAAATTCACCTGATATCCCAAGTGTTTTATTTGTTCTGTTTCCTAAATCTGGCAACAGGGAGCGTTTAATCTATAGAACTGAAAATGCACCTGAAAGGACAGTTGGCGTAACCCAAAGGGCTTCTTGTGCAAACAATGGACTATCAACCTCCAAGGCCCTTTCTCACCCCAGGTCAACACCTGTTCTCTCTTTCCAGTACAGGCCTGGTAGATTTCAACACTTTTCCTTCCCTATTCAACACCGTCACCATTCTCTCCCCTGGGCCTCCTCTTCCCAAGGCCCCACTGTGAAGCAGGTTGCAGTTGCCTTGCCGCTTACCCCCAAAATAAGTTCCTAGCCTCTCACAAGAGCTTTACCTCTAATCACCAGAGAGGAAGATGCAGGGAGACAAACGCAGTCAACATAATCAATGACAAAGTCTTGCTCTCTCACCCAGCCTGGAGTGCAGTGGCATGATCACAGCTCACTTCAACCTCTACCTCCCAGGCTCAAGCGATCCTCCCACCTCAGCCTCTCAAGTAACTGGAACTACAGGTGTATGGTGCCACCACACCCAGGTTTTTTTTTTTGAGATGGAGTTTCGCTCTTGTTACCCAGGCTGGAGTGCAATGGCCCGATCTCGGCTCACCGCAACCTCCGCCTCCTGGGTTCAGGCAATTCTCCTGCCTCAGCCTCCTGAGTAGCTGGGATTACAGGCACATGCCACCATGCCCAGCTAATTTTTTGTATTTTTAGTAGAGACGGGGTTTCACCGTGTTGACCAGGATGGTCTCGATCTCTTGACCTCGTGATCCACCCGCCTCAGCCTCCCAAAGTGCTGGGATTACAGGCATGAGCCACCGCGCCCGTGCCCGGCCAGTCTTTTTTTTTTTCAATTAAATTTTTTGTAGAGATGGGAGTCTCCCTTATGTTTCACAGGCCGGTCTTGAACTCCTGGCTTTAAGCAATCCTCCCGCCTCAGCCTCCAAAAATGCTGTGATTACAGGCATGAGGCACCTCGCCTGGAAACAACAAATAATTTTTTTAGTATAAGTATTTTTTTTTTTTTTAATAGAGACAGGGTTTCACCATGTTGGCCAGGATGGTCTCGATCTCTTGACCTCGTGAACTGCCTACCTCGGCCTCCCAAAATGCTGGGATTACAGGCGTGAGCCACCGTGCCCGGCCGTATTTTTTTTTTTTTTTTTTTTTTTTTTTGAGTCGGAGTTTCCCTTTTGTTGCCCATGCTGGAGTGAGCCACCACGCCCAGCCTGCGTGTTTATATTATTCAGCCTTAAAAAGGAATGAAATTCAGATATATGCAGTTTTGTACATATGTAATGCCATTAAATATACAGTCTTCAGAAATTGTAGCTCACGTCTGTAATCCCAGCACTTTAGGAGGCTGAGGTGGGAGGATCACCTGAGCCCAGGAGTTCCAGACCAGTCTGGGCAACAAACATAGTGAGACCCCTTCTATACAGAAAATAAAAAATTATTCTGGCATGGTGGCTAACAGCTGTGGTCCCTGCTACTTGGGTGGCTGCAGCAGGAGGACCTGTTGACCCCAGGAGGTGAAGGCTACAGTGAGCCAAGATCGCGGCACTGCGCTCCACCCTAGGACACAGAGCGAGACCCTGTCTTTTTCTTCTCTCTCTTATTTTTTAAGAAAGAGATTTTTTTTTTTTTTTTTTTTAAGATGGGGTTTCTCCATGTTAGTCAGGCTGGTCTTCAACTGCCGACCTCAGGTGATCCGTCCACCTCAGCCTCCCAAAGTGCTGGGATTACAGGTGTGAGCCACCGCGCCCGGCTTTTTTTGTTTTATTTTATTTATTTATTTTTTTTAAGAAAGAGATGTTGGCCGGGCGCGGTGGCTCAAGCCTGTAATCCCAGCACTTTGGGAGGCCAAGGCCGGTGGATCACGAGGTCAAGATATCGAGGCCATCCTGGTCAACATGGTGAAACCCCGTCTCTACTAAAAATACAAAAAATTAGCTGGGCATGGTGGCTCGTGCCTGTAATCCCAGCTACTCAGGAGGCTGGGGCAGGAGAATTGCCTGAACCCAGGAGGCGGAGGTTGCGGTGAGCCGAGATCGCGCCATTGCACTCCAGCCTGGGTAACAAGAGCGAAGCTCCGTCTCAAAAAAAAAAAAAAAAAAAAGAGAGATGTTAAGAAAGATATCCTGTCTTAAAAACAACCACGAAAAATTCTTTAGAAATAGAAAATGATACCATGACTATAATCTGGTTTCTCATAAAGTTTTTTTGTTTTTTTATTTTTGTTTTTGAGACAAAGTCTCATTCTGTCGCCCAGGCTGTAGTGCAATGGCGCGATCTCGGCTCACTGCAACCTCCGCCTTCCGGGTTCAAGAGATTCTCCTGCCTCAGCCTCCTGAGTAGCTGGAATTACAGGCGCCCACCGCCACAACCTGGCTATCTCATAAAGTTAACATGGGAAGGTTATGGACAACTGAAGTTATTCGCGTTTATTTTACCTTTGGAGAAAACAAAAAGTATCTGCAACAAAAACTGGTTCCTTTCTGCAGCCTGACCTTTGGAGATTTTCAAGACCACCCAGAAGGCCTCTTTTCCTCGACCTGGCCCTCCTTCCAGCCCGGCTCGCTCCAGACTCCATTTCCCAGAAACCCCAGCGTCCGGGTGGAGACGGCGTTTCCCGAGCGCCCCCTTGCGGCGCAGTGCAGCACGGCTCCGGTTCCCAGCGGCCCTCGCGGCAGGTTCCGGGTGTCCGGACTGTTCGTGATGGCGGGGGCTGGTTCCGCTGCTGTGTCGGGGGCAGGGACTCCGGTGGCGGGGCCCACAGGCCGCGACCTCTTCGCCGAAGGGCTGCTGGAGTTCCTGCGACCCGCTGTGCAGCAGCTCGACTCTCACGTGCACGCCGTCAGGTGCCCGAGAGGGAAGTTGGGGGCGGGGCCTGTCTCTTTGGCTTTGTAGGGGCGGGGCCCAGAAAGGGTTCTAGCTGGGAGTGGGCATAAATTTAGGAAACTGATTCGCGGCGGGGAGGACAGGCGGAAGGCCGCAGGTGGAGAGTTCAGCGGAGGCTGGCTTCTTGCAGTGCTTGGTAAATATGTAGGGGAGTTACTTTCCTGAGCTCCGGTAACTGCCTGACCGTGTAGGCCTTGTACCTCTTTGCAGAGAGAGCCAGGTAGAGCTCCGGGAGCAAATTGACAACCTAGCCACAGGTGAGTGATGAGCATCCCCGTGTACTCGGAATCCTTCAGCTCACTTTCAGGACCTAAGGTTTTTGCCAACCTCTGGGCTGGGTTTGTGTCACTTGCTTCCAGGACATCAGGGCTGCCAAAGGACTCCTCCTTTCAGGGATTGTCTTCAATCTCTAATGTCTGTGGCCTGTGTGGGTGCAAGTGTTTTCCATTCCATTACCAGCCTGCTTTCCCTCAGAACCAGAGATGAGCCATTAGATGTTAGTTGCAACTTAATTCCATCCCCAGAACTGTGCCGCATCAATGAGGATCAGAAGGTGGCCCTGGATCTTGACCCCTATGTTAAGAAGCTACTTAATGCCCGGCGACGCGTTGTCTTGGTCAACAACATTCTACAGAATGCTCAGGTAAAAGAATATCATACCAACAGTGATTCTTTGCCCTTCTTTGTAAGTCCTGAACACAATGAAAGGCACTGTAATTTTAAAATTCTCTGGGGAAAGGGAAATTCACTTTTCTCAGTACTTGGAAAATACGTGGGAGAATTCGTCTCATTCTCAGTATTCAGTTGCTGCCATTTACATTGTTTTGTGTGTGTGTGTGTGTGTGTGTGACAGTGTCCCTCTGTCACCCAACCTGGAATGCAGTAGTGGCCCAATCTCAGCTCACTTCAACTTCCACCACCTGGACTCCCGAGTGGCTGGGACTACAAGGGTGCACCACAACGCCCAGCTAATTTTTGTATTGGTTTTCTAGAAGTAGGGTTTCGCCATGTTGCCCAGGCTGGTCTGGAACTCCTGGGCTCAGGTGCGCTTTCCACCTCAGCCACCAGAAGTGTTGGGACTATAGGAGTGAGCCACCACAACTATTTAATGAGAAATGATCTGTCACCCAGGATCGAGTCCAGTGGCATGATCATGGCTCACTGCTGCCTCTACGTCCCAGGCTCAAGCAATCCTGCCACCTCAGCCTTGCAAGAAGCTGGGACTACAAGCATATACCACCATGCCCAGCTAATTTTTTTTCTAGGGACAGGGTTTCACCGTGTTACCCAGGCTGGTCTCAAACTCCTGCACCCAAGTGATCCACCCACCTGGACCCCCCAAAGAGCTGAGATTACAGGTGTGAGCTACTGCACCTGGCCTGCTAGCCAGCCTGGCCTTTTTTTTTTTTTTAATTATTTTTTTAAAGACAGGGTTTCAGCATATTGATCAGGCTGGTCTTGAACTCTGGACCTCAGGTGATCCGCCCCCCCCCCTTGGCGTCCAAAGTGCTTGGATTACAGGCAGGCCTTTTTTTTTTTTTTTTTTTTTTTTTTTTTTAAAAAAAAAAAAATAGGATCAACTGGGCATGGTGGCTTACACCTGTAATCCCAGCACTTTGGGAGGCCGAGGCAGGAAGATCAACTGAGGTCAGGAGTTCGAAACCAACCTGACCAACATGGAGAAACCCCGTCTCTACTAAAAATACAAAATTAGCTGGGCATGGTGGTGCATGCTTGTAATCCCAGCTACTTGGAAGGCTCAGGCAGGAGAATCATTTGAACCTGGGAGGCAGAGGTTGTGGTGAGCCTAGATCACACCATTGCACTTCAGCAGCCTGGGCAGCAAAACTCCATCTCAAAAAAAAAAAAAAAAAAATCTCACTATGGTGTCCAGGCTGGTCGTGAACTCCTGGGCCCAAGTGATCTTCCCACCACTTCCTCCTAAAGTGTTGGGATTCTAGAGCGGAGCACCATGCCTGTCCTACATTATTTTTTTGTTGAGTCTTGCTCTGTTGCCCAGGCTGGAGTGCAGTGGTGCGATCTCCGCTCACCACAACCTCCACCTCCCAGGTTCAAGCGATTCTCTTAACTCAGATTACAAGCATCCGCCACCACACTCGGCTAATTATTTTGTATTTTTAGTAGAGATGGGGTTTCACCACATTGGTCAGGCTGGTCTCGAAATCCTCACCTCAGGTAATCACCCATTTTGGTCTCCTAAAGTGCTGGGATTACAGGTGTGAACCACTGTACCTGGCCTACATTCTTACACTTTAGGAAGACTGACTTTGAGGTAGACCAAGCCCAATATATTTTTCAGTACCTAGTTCACTTACACGCTAAAGCCTTTCACAGCGGTTATCAGATTCCAAACCCTCCTTGTCTTGTAGGAACGACTGCGGCGGCTAAACCACAGTGTTGCCAAGGAAACAGCCCGCAGGAGAGCAATGCTGGATTCAGGAATTTACCCCCCTGGCTCTCCAAGCAAATAACAGATGAGCCTATGGCCTCAGTACAAGTACTGTTCTCCAGCTACCTTGTTTCAACAAACATGCAAAGACCCTAGGAGACAGTCCCTGTAGACCCTGGGACATTAAAAAGGCAGCCCTACAGTTTGTTTGAAGCACTTAGTCTTACCGGTTTATGTAGGGGCCCTACACACAGCCAGAATGAGGTTCCCTAAGGAGTTATATTAATTATGGCTCTTGCTTCCTTCCACAAATGAGCTGAGGCCTTTTTTTTTTTTAAAGCTGCATACTTGAGGCTTACCTTCTTCAGGCCTAGTTAACCAGAGGGGCTTCCTTTGTATGTTACATGTCTGGTTACATGGGCCTGGACAGCATGTCCTCTACCTGTGACTTCTCATTTTCCTGTTTACACTGGGGATTTGGAGAGGGCAGGCAAAGTCAAAGTGAATGACTGTCTACCCACTTTTTTATTGCACTGGCTTGAATACAATAGCAGTATTGATAGAATCATTTTATTCAATAAATACTTAAAACGGTATTCTACTGTACTCTGGTATATGGAAAGGTTCCAGGAGTTTGTACTTTAATTCAAAGATAGCTTCAAATTGTGAGCTGAATATTTATAATTAAAAGACTCAACAAGAGTATACAAGGCAAAAGGAAGCAAAAAAGGTTGCCACATGCAAAGGAGGAAAAAAAAAAAACCAACGAGACCAAGAGCCCTACTAGGAAGTACTTTAATCGTTTTTCTTAGAAAAAAAATTTCCAGACACTTAACAGTTCACAACATTTCAACAGCAAAGTATTAATTGAGAGAGGGGTTTTCAGGACTTGGGGATCCTAGAGTATTAGGAGGAAATGTTGGTATCCTCATTCATTATAGATGGATGGCATAGGTCACAAATGGGAAACTGGCTGCTAAGCCCCTATCAAAACTCAGTGGAATGACACTTCTATGGAGTTTACTTTCCTTCCTGTTATCTTCCCTATCCCTCAGAAATGTCTACCACCATGTAAAGCCCAGTAGCAGCGAACTTAGGCTCCAGTCAAGGGAAGGTAAGGTCACTCCTGAGTTTCCATGCTTTCTTCTTCCTCTCCTTGAGGTGGTTCTTCTGTATTCTCCTCTTCTTCCTCTCCTTCCTTCTTCTCTGGTGGCTTCTCATAAGCCTTTTCTGAAGGTGTTACTATCACTCCATCCCAGGTAGATATTTCAGAAGCAAGATCTAGAAAAGAGAAAAAGGTGATTTAGACAAGTAGCCCAGTATAAAAGTCATTGTTTACACTGTGGAAATACTAAGGCATCTAAGTAGTGTACAGCTTTTTTGTAGAGCAGATTACAATACAAAATCCCTGACCCACAGTAGTCACTCACAGCTGGCATCACCCTCCTGGCCAAGGATCTTCCTAAAGCCACCATGTGAGAGGATTCGGACGAGAGTCTGAGCTGTATAGCAGACCATGTCCTAAAGTAGAGCAAAAGTGAGGGTAAGTTCGCAAGGAAAATCCAACGGCCTTATTTGACTAATATCCTTCTGAAATAGAGATTAAGACAATTTTTAAAACCCCACAGTCTTTTGGAATCCCCAAACTCCTGACCCCTTAAAGATCATATTCCACTTTGCCTCTGACCAGGAGTATTCAAGAGTGAGGCAAAACAACCCAGTTCCTCTGTCCCAATACCTGCTGTTCTAGGGTCATGACTGTGTGTACTCTGAAGTTGCCACTCTCACAGGGGTCAGTGATACCCACTGAACCTGGCAGGAACAGTCCTGCAGCCAGAATCTGCAAGCAGCGCCTAGAACACAAGGAGGTATGAGGTATTAAAGGAATACACAAAACATCTTACAACCAACCCTAAACCCAAGGCAGCATGCTGTACCTGTATGCAACGTTTAGGGCCAAAGGCTGTCTGGTGGGGTTGTTCATCACAGCATAATGACCCTGGAAAATAATAAGTCCAGTAGGTGTGCCACCAAAATGGCAATTCTGGTAACTAGAACTTTATTTTTTAAAGATAGGGGCTCACTTTGTCACCCAGGCTGGAGTGCAGTGGCACAATCATAGCTTACAACTCCTGGGCTCAAGCAGCCCTTCTGCCTCAGCCTGCTGACTGCAAGCCACTACAACTGGCTTATCTTTTTTTTTTTTCTTTTAGAGACAGAGTCTCACTATTTTGCCCAGGCTAGTCTCAAACTCCTTGTTTCAAGTGATTCTCTGGCATCAGCCTCCCAAAGTGCTGCGATTACAGGCATCAAACGAAAACCTTAAATTGTCACAAAGAAAACTGGTCATTAATGCCTAAGTCTAGCTAAAATTTTCATGTTCAGAAGCAATTCTGAAATGGCTGCTCACTCATTTCTCTACTACCATGGTGAAATGGTAGCAGTCATGAGAAGAAAAAAGGATTCTATAACTCAGTAACTACTCATTTAATTAAATATACCAAAAAAATAAACTTTGAACTTTTTAAAAACAAGTTTCTCTGAGTCATATAATTTTGAATTTTTATTGGATTACTTGTCTACCAATAAAATTTATATGAAGCTTCACCAAATTTCAGATTCTGGTAAATTCCAGAGTTACTTCTACTACTAGTAAATACAGATTATCAGGAACTCCAATTGCCCATCTTTACTTACTAGTAGGTCAAGGATCCAGGGTGTTAGGGGCTCAAAGCCAGGAAAACGAATCCTCAAGTCTTTCAGTAGTCTGATGAGAACTTTAACTCTGAAAGTTAAGAGTGACCCAAAGATTAAAAGCAATACAATCATGTATTTCCATGCCTAAGGTAGAGTTGAAGTTGACTATACAGTTTCCAGAACTATACGTTCTCTGCTTTCTCTCAATCTTAATTTGCTTACTTAAGGTAAAAATCAAAATCCAAACAAAACATCACAGCCAAAATAGTTCTGTCAGAGGAAGTCTGGGGGTATCCTGCTATTCACTGCTGTTAGAAAGGTTATCTTAATCCAAATGGTCAGGGAGAGACTCACGTGGACTGAGAAGCATTTTCCTCAAACCAGCGGGCATGTCGGATGGCTGCTAAGGCACTCTGCAATACCTTGATATCCACTATAAGACAAGCATGATAGGCCAGGATGAAACATTTTCATTAAGCTACTCAGTACTACTGCTACAGTCTAAAAACTTGGAAAGAGGACAGGATAACTCTGCAATTCTTGTTATTTTTTTGAGATGTAATCTCGCTTGTCATCCAGGCTGGAGTACACTGTCGCAATCTCAGCCCACTGCAACCTCTGCCTTCTGGGTTCAAACAATTCTCCTGCCTCAGCTTCCTGAGTAGCTGGAATTACAGGCACCCACCATCATGCCAGCTAGCTTATTTTATTTTAGTAGAGACAGGGTTTTACCATGTTGGACTGGTTGGTCTCAAACTCCTGACCTCAGGTGATCCACCCAGCTTGGTCTCCCGAAGTGCTGGGATTACAAGCGTAAGCCACTGCACCCAGCCAACTTTTCAATTCTTTAAGCCATCCCATGTTCCTCATATCAGCAAATCACATGCCTAAAAATCACTAGAACCATGTAAGATAAATGATTTTCTCCAAAAGCCTATCCCCCTCCATAAATATTTTCTCAGTCCTTTTTAAATCCTCCAGCTACTTTCTTGGTCACCCCATCCGAAAATTCCACTAGCAAATTTGGATAAAAAACTATTTCCAAATTACAGAGGGAGAGAGCAAAGTTCAGAGTAAACCTGAGTTCTTCAATTCCCAGAGAGCTGCATGTGGAATAGCAACAAGCTAAGTAAACAGCAACCATACCATGTTTTAAATATCCCCTAAATTTTCCAGTAACAGAAAAAAAAGAACTAACAATGGAGTTCTGGGTCCAGTTTTCGAAGATTGGGTGGCACTGTTGTAATGAGAATCTTCACTGTAGCATCAGAAGAACTGATTTCAAAGCCAGTTTCATTGGTCAGCATGGTTAAAACTGAAAGAACAGAATAAACAAAAAATATTACTCACATTTCCATTAGATGACCAAAGTTAACAAGTGATTTCTTAAAACAGCAAAAAGTCCACAATGAGAATTTAGAATAGAGCTTTAGAAATAAAGGAGATCAAACAGATTTTGAACACCTGAGGCCCCTGCCAAACACTCCCACAACTTAAAACTCTGCATTTACTCTTCCATCTGTTCTGACCTGATTTTGTTTAAAGTGTACTTATAATTACAAGACCTGATTCCTATGGCTACTAAATACATAACCAGCAACAAATGCAAACCTTCAGAAGGATCCTGTGCTCTTAGGCTTTCCACGACTTTGTTCCCCAGGGCAGCAACAGCTTCCACTATTTGACAGAAAAGGACATACTGTTATAATTCATTTACCTAGACTTTCTATACATCTCTAAGCTACTCTGCACTCTCATTTCTGTCCCATATCCAAGGCTGAAGCAAGCATAAGTAATAAAATAAATACTTTTTTTTTTTTTGAGATGGAGTTTCGCTCTTGTTACCCAGGCTGGAGTGCAATGGTGCCATCTCGGCTCACCGCAACCTCTGCCTCCTGGGTTCAGGCAATTTTCCTGCCTCAGCCTCCCGAGTAGCTGGGATTACAGGCACGCGCCACCATGCCCAGCTAATTTTTTGTATTTTTAGTAGAGACAGGGTTTCACCATGTTGACCAGGATGGTCTCGATCTCTTGACCTCATGATCCACCCACCTCGGCCTCCCAAAGTGTTGGGATTACAGGCGTGAGCCACCACGCCCGGCAAAATAAATACTGTTATAAGAGGAACTACTCAAGGCCTGGACAGAAGAATTGGAAGACTCAGGGAACAGGACTCCTCCTATACTCATATCCTCTTTTCTTCAGCAGGGTTTTCAGGTCAGTGGCACTAATAACATTTTGGACTAGATAAATCTTTGGAGAGTTGGGGTTGTAGGATGTTTAACAGCATCCATGGCCTCTACCCTCTCTTTCTTTTGTTGAGAAAGGGTCTCACTCTGTTACCCAGACTGCAGTACAGTGGCACAATCACAGCTCATTGCAGCCTCAGTCTGCGAGGCTCAAGCGAGCTTCCTGGGCTCAAGAGATCCTCCCACCTCAGACTGCTATTTGTTTGTTTGTTTGTTTTTGAGACAGGGCCTCACTCTGTCACCCAGGCTGGAGTGCACTGGCATAATCCCCGCTAACTCCAACCTCCGCCTCCAGGGGTTCAAGCAACTCTCCTGCCTCAGCCTCCCGAGCAGCAGGCGGGATTACAGATGCCCGCCACCATGCCTAGCTAATTTTTATATTTTTGGTACAGACAGGGTTTTGCCATGCTGGCCAGGCTGGTCTTTAACTCCAGGCCTCAAGTGCTTCGCCTACCTTGGCCTCCCAAACAAAGTGTTGGGATTATGGGCATGGGCCATCACATCCCACCCCACCTCAGGCTTCTGAGTAGCTGGGACCACAGGCACACACCATGCGTGGCTAATTTTTTTTCTTTTCGTAGGTATAGGGTCTATGTTACCTAAGCTGGTCAAATGAACTCCTGGAGTCAAGCCATCCTCCTGCCTCAGCCTCCCAAAGTGCTGGGATTATAGCCACCATAGCTGGCTTCTACCCTTTTTTGATGCCAATAGCACCCCCTTAACAACCAAAAGTGACTCCAGATACTGCCAGATAGCCCTTGGGTGGCAAAATTACCTCTGGTTGAAAACGTGGCCCTACAGTAACCTGCTATACATTCATTCAGACACACACACTCCAGCATTTGTCCCTTATCACTCATATAACATTTCTCAGGCTGGGTGCAGTGGCTCACACCTGTAATCCCAGCACTTTGGGAGACCAAAGTAGGCAGATCACCTGGAGTCAGGAGTTCAAGACCAGACCGGCCAACACGGTGAAACCCGGTCTCTACTAAAAGTACAAAAATTAGCTGGATGTAGTGGCATGTGCCTGTACTACGGAGGCCGAGGCAGAAGAATCGTTAGAACCCAGGAGGCAGAGGATGCAGTGAACTAAGATTGCGCCACTGCACTACAGCAAGGGCAGGAAAGCAAGATCTGCCTCAAACAAACAAACAAAAATTTGTGTTACAAACATCCTTTCTCACAAGAAATTTGAGCTTTCAAGATCCTAAGTGGCAGGCACAATGGCTCACGCCTGTAATCCCAGCACTCTGGGAGGCTGAGGTGGGTAGATTGCTTGAGCTTAGGAGTTTGAGACCAGCACAGGCAACACAGTGAACTCCATTATCTACAGCAAATACAAAAATTAGCTGGGTATAGTGGCACACATCTGTAGTCCCAGCTACTCAGGAGGCTGAGGCAGGAAGGTCACTTGCTGCAGTGGAGGTCAAGGCTACAGTGAGCCATGATAGCACCACTGCACTCCAGCCTAAGCAGCAGAGTGAGAATCTGTCTCAAAACAAAACAAAAGATCCCTAAGCCCCGAATCCAAGTGCTATGTTCTGTTCCCATGACCAGAAACAGGCACACTCACATGTTGGCAGAATCTTGAGTATCACCACCAGGTCAGCCACATTGTGTCCTGTAGTCATCGTCCCCTTTTTATAGGATCCCACCTGTCGAACTTCTTCAATTTGCTGTTGGAAAAAGGATTTCGGGGTGGGGGGGCACAATTTAGTAGGAAAAAAGGTGCCTAGGTCCTCTCAGAACTGTTACAACATGGCTACCTATTACCCAAATTAGGAAACAACAGAGGTGAAACTCCCAAAACCACCACATGGAAGCCTGATACATCACAGCTAGCATAATAATGATACAAGTCTTATCCCCAAGAACAGTACTACAAGGAAATTCCACTGTACTTTCTCATTTTAGGCTTGGATTTGGGTAATAGACAACTGAAAATTAAATGTCAAGAGCCAAGGAAATGTCCACACTACCAAAGGTGCCCTTTCCTAAAACTAAATCATCAAAAACTCACCACTTCAAATGTCCCTGGAGCCACAATCAGATTGTCAATCACATTGTTTATTTTTGTCACCAGAGAAAGGATAGACGCCTGAAAAACAGCATGAAACAAAAATACTCGAAGGCGAAAAATTATAAGCAACTTCTCAGAGTTTGAATATTTTTTCCTAATCCCTTCCATACAAGCTGACTCAATACTGACTGAAATAGGGCTTTAAAAACACTTCATTAAACCCTTGAATACATGGGAACAGAACAACTCTTTTTCCCGACAAAAATAAGAATGTGTATATAATCTGTTTATATATCCACCTGGCTACCTCTACCCACAATGAGAAATAAAGAGAAAATTAAACCTTCTGTGGCTTTCAGGCTACCTTAACACCATTCTTACCCTTACCAACAGTTATTCTTTACCAATACTTTTAATTGTTTTAGAGACATATCTGGAAGACAGCCAAAAGAACAAACCTGTTCAGCAGAATTGGGAGCCAGGTCCTGATTCCTCTTCAACAAGGCCTCACTGAAGGAAGTTTCATCAGGTGCCGGCTTGACCCGGGGGAAGGCCATTTCACACTAAACCAGAAATAAACAACTACATTCTATTTACCAAAAACAATACACAGGAAAGATTGTTTTCTCTGTTATTACAACAGAAAAAGTTAAAAATAGAAAATTCTATACTTGTTTTCACTCCTTAATTTGTTCAATTAGCTGGGCATGGTGGCTCACGCCTGTAATCCCAGCTACTTGGGAGGCTGAGGTGGGAGAATCACTTGAACACAGGAAGCAGAGGTTGCAGGGAGCCAAGATTGCACCACTGCCCTCCAGCCTAGGCTACAGAGTGAAACCCTGCCTCAAAAAAGAAAAAAAAAAAATTGTTCAAAGGCTGGGCTGGGTGGCTCACGCCTGTAAATCCCAGTACTATGGGAGGCTGAGGTGGGCAGATCACTTGAGGTCATGAGTTCAAGACCAGCCTGGACACCAGTCTCTACTAAATAGAAATACAAAAATTAGCTGCGCATGGTGGCAGGCCTCCCAAGTAATCCCAGCTACTTGGGAGGCTGAGGCAGGAGGAGCTCTTGAACCCAGGAAGCAGAGGTTGCAGTGAGCCAAGATTGCACCAGCCTGGGTAATGGAGTGAGATGATGTCTTTAAAAAAAAAAAAGGCCGGGCATGGTGGCTCACACCTGTAATCCAAGCACTTTGGAGGCCAAGGCGGGTGGATCACCTGAGGTCGGGAGTTCAAGATCAGCCTGACCAACATGGTGAAACCCCGTTTTTTAAAAAAAAAAAAAAGTTCAACCAAGGATGCAAGCTGGAATAGCCATAATTCGAGCTATCACTATCTTTATAATAACAGATAAGCCATAGATATAATTATTTGTTCAGAACAAAGATAATCATATTTAATGCCAGTAGTAGCCAAGGAATTAATCTGCCCACCCTGCATACACTGTTTCTGTATGTAAAGCAACACACTGTTGACTCAAAACCCCAAGTCTTTTCATAAATCCCTTTCCCACCCTACTTCAAACACTTTTTTTTTTTTTTTTTTTTTTTTTTTTTTTTGCAGTCGTGCCATCTCCACCTCCCAGGTTCAAGCAATTCTCCTGTCTCAGCCTCCCAAGTAGCTGGATTACAGGCACATGTTCAGCTAACTTTTGTAATTTTTTTGTTTCGTTTTGTTTTTGAGACGGAGTTTCACTCTTGTTACCCAGGCTGCAGTGCAATGCCGTGATCTCGGCTCACTGCAGCCTCCACCTCCTGGGTTCAGGCAATTCTTCTGCCTCAGCCTCCCGAGTAGCTGGGACTACAGGCACGCGCCACCATGCCCAGCTAATTTTTTGTATTTTTAGTAGAGACGGGGTTTCACCATGTTGACCAGGATGGTCTCGATCCCTTGACCTCGTGATCCACCCGCCTCGGCCTCCCAAAGTGCTGGCATTACAGGCGTGAGCCACCGCGCCCAGCCTAACTTTTGTAATTTTAGTAGAGACGGAGTTTCACCATATTGGCCAGGCTGATCTCAAACTCCTGACCCACCTGCCTCGGCCTCCCAAAGTGCTGGGATTACAGATGTGAGGCACTACACTCAGCCTCTTCAACCACCATTTAACTTCATTAACTGGGAGACCCTGAGCTCCATTTCTAGAAATGGAGTTATTAACCCAAGGTACTGTGTATTATTAACCCAAGGTACTCACCAAATAGAAGTCAAATGGGATATGTGGTACAAAGGGCCTGAACCTAAAACATGAAAAACAGCTAAATTATTCCCTATGTAGGAATCAAGTGAGATGTATATAACACACCAGCAATTTTGAAAACATGTCAGTCCTCAGAATGAGTGACAAAGTCTCTGGGGAAGGGAGAATCATTCTTAGCATAGTGGGGCCAAATTCATTTAGTAGGGGTGCAGGTAAAGACCACAGTTGGCTCTCACAAAACCAAGTGACATTAGTCTTCCCCAAAACTCCTACTTAGATGACAAGCAGAAACTAACAACCAAGTCCAGAGATGCTAAAAACCGGCACTCACCCTCCTCCTGGGCCTCCTCTGGAACCAAAGCGCCCACCACGACCACGGCCTCTGTCACCCCTAGAAACGCAGATTTTATTTTGACCTCATTGAAGGAATATCCACCGGCCTTATCATTTTAAGTTGGCTACTACTTTCATCCCTCGGAACAAGAGACCCCATGCCCACTTACACTTTTCCCGATTTCAGATACTGCCCGGTTATACACCCCCAATAAGCCTCCTCATTCTGGTTAAGTTAATCACAACCCTGCATCAAGTAATCATGGGGCTCAGACACTCGGCCCCTACACGAAATAACCCATAATCCTGGGCCACACGAATCCTAATACTTCGGAGGCTAAAAGTTGCACATTTCTTCATTAACGTACACATTTATGGGGCACGTCCTATATGTCAAGCCCTTCGCACTGAGGATGAAAGCGGCTCGTTCCAGCCTTCTCCCAGATGAGGGGCCGGGAGGAGCTCCTCCGCGGGCTTGAGGACACCCCCTCACCGCAACCCTTCAGAGACAAAGGTGCCGAACCCGCCTCCCCACTCCCGGGCTCCAACCCCATCCCGGGCCCAAGTTTCCCCGCCTCTGCCGGCCTCCCACTCCCCTACTCTCCCAGACCGGGAGTTCTCAGGTTTTTGGCCAGCCCCCAGATACATGGCGCTTTTAGGTCCTCCGACTTCTTTCGGCCCACGTTCCCAAAGTTTTTCGCCGAATACCTGAAATCTTTCGACCACTTCGACCCCCTTACCTCATGGCTGCTAAAAACCCGAACAATGGAGGCCGCACCAACCGCCCCTTTGCTCTGAGGAGCAGAAAACTGAAGAGGCGTCTTGCCGGCGTGTCCCAATAAAACCCAGCGCGATTGGCTCCCGCCTTACCCCATCGCTTATGGCTATTGGCTTACTCTGTCAACCCGGGCTTATGAACCAATAAAAAAAAGCCTACTGTGTCAGGAACTGGCCAATAAGAACCGGCTCTATAGTAACGGCGAGTATTTGGTCAGACATTAGGTGGCACTAAAGAAGTAGGGACAACAGTTACCTAGTCTTCTGTAATAGTCTTGAAAAGTTTGATCGCAGATAGCAGAGTGGCGCAGCGGAAGCGTGCTGGGCCCATAACCCAGAGGTCGATGGATCGAAACCATCCTCTGCTATCGGGATTTTTTTTTTTTTTTTTTTCATTTCCCTGGCCTGTACGGCACACGTAATTTACGTTTCTTCGGTGAATGAAAAAATCAAAATATCTCCTCAAACTTTCCTACCTCAAAAATGCAACCGATGTCAGCCAGTTTTCCCACTAGCAGTTGAAGTTGATGGGGAAAAGGGAGTTTGGGCAACAATGAACACTGCATGTCTACAAACTCGAGACAGAAGAAACAGGTTTCAGATAGGAGAGGAGTGTATTGATTGAATTAGTGCGGAAAACATGATTGGCGAGAGAATACAGGGGAAATTGAAACAGCCCTTGGGGAGAGGACACAGAAAAAGGAATGAGGGCCTAGACGCTGGGCGCGATGGCTCACGCCTGTAATCCTAGCTCTTTGGGAGGCTCAGGCAGGTGGATCACCTGAGGTCAGGAGCTGGAGACCAGCCTGGCCAACATTATAAAACCCCATTTCTACTAAAAATACAAAAAAAAAAAAAAAAAAAAAAATTAGCTAGGCGTGATGGCGCGTGCCTGTAATCCCAGCTACTCGGGAGGTTGAGGCAGGAGAATCGCTTGAACCCAGGAGGGTGAGGTTGCAGTCAGCCGAGATCGCGCCATTGCACTCCAGTCTGGGCAACAAGAGCGAAACAACTTCTCAAAAAAAAAAAAAAAAAAAGTAAAGAAAAGGGGGGCAAAGGAAGGGGCAAGGAGAGTAGAATCCAACTCATCCCAGTTGCGCAGCTTCCCTCCAGTTCTCTTCCCTGCCCCTACAAATCTGGATAATGGACCGGGCAAGGTGGTTCAGGCCTGTAATCCCAGAACTTTGGGAGCCCAAGGCGGGCGGATCACGAGGTTAGGAGATCAAGGCCATCCTGGCTAACATGGTGAAACCCTGTCTCTACTAAAAATACAAAAAAAATTAGCCTTCATCGTGGCGCGCGCCTGTAACCCTAGCTACTCAGGAGGCTGAGGCAGGAGAATCGCTTGAACCCTGGAGGCGGAGGTTGCAGTGAGCCAAGATCGCGCCACTGCATTCCAGTCTGGGCTACAGAGCAAGACTCCCTCTCAAAAAAAAAAAAATTCTGGATGTTTTCATCCCTACACCTTGCACCTTCACCACGTATACAGATACACTATAGTACTTGCATTTATTTTTTTTTTATTTTATGTATTTATTTTTGAGATGGAGTTTCGCTCCTGTTGCCCAGGCTGGAGTGCAGAGGCACAATCTCGGCTCACCACAACCTCTGCCTTTCGGATTAAAGCGATTCTCCTGCCTCAGCCTCCCGAGTAGCTGGGATTACGGGCTTTCGCCAAGTATTAGCATTTAAATCAATCTATATTCTTGTGCTTTTCGTCCTTCCTGTAATCCCTTCCCTCTTCTTGCCTCCCTTTGCATTGTTTATTATTCCTCCTCTCCCCACCCCCACCGTTAATTGGAAGTTAGAAACTCTTTCCACACTTTCAGTAGTTGCCCTAAAAATTACAACATTCATTCTCGACTTCATCTAATTTTTACCCTCCTGGTGAAAAATGCCGGAATAATTTAACTCCATTTACTACCATTACACCCTCCAGAATTATACTCTATTGTTGTGTAATTCTTTTAAATACTTTTAAAAAAATGTTAACAATCGTTTATTATTATTATTATTATTAATTTTTTTATTGCCATGGGTTTTTGGGGAACAGGTGGTATGTGGTTACATACTGGTTTTTTTTTTTTGAGACAGTTTCACTCTCGTTTGCCCAGGTTGGAGTGAAATGGCACGATTTCAGCTCACTGCAACCTCCACCCCCCAGGTTCAAGCAATTCTCCTGCCTCAGTCTCTCAAGTAGCTGGGATTATAGGCACCTGCCAACATGCCCAGCTAATTTTTGTATTTTTAGTAGAGACAGGGTTTCACCATGTTGGCCAGGCTGGTCTTGAACTTCTTACCTCAAGTGATCCACCTGCCTCAGCCTCCCAAAGTGCTTGGATTACAGGTGTGAGCCACCGCACCTGGCTTGATTACATAAATTCTTTTTTTTTTTTTTTTAGTAGAGATGGGGTTTCACCATGTTGACCAGGCTGGTCTCAAACTCCTGACCTCAAGTGATCCAACAGCCTTGGCTTCCCAAAGTGCTGGGATTACAGGCGTGAGCCACCATGCCCAGCCGGTTACATAAATTCTTTAGTGGTAATTTGTGAGATTTTGATGCATTCATCACCCAAGCAGTATATACTGAAATCAATTTGTAGACTTTAATCCTTCACCCACTTCCCTTCCATAAGTACTTTTTTCATACATAATTTACTACAGCCAAAAGTAAACATCTTAAATCTAAACATATTCTGTCCAAGCAACCACCATCCAGATTAAAATAAAGATTATTAAACTAGGCACAATGGCTCATGCCTGTAATCTCAGCACTTTGGGAGGCCAAGGCAGGCAGATTACGATTGTCAGAAGTTCAAGAACAGCCTGCCCAACATGGTCTCGAACTTCTGACATGACGAAACCCCATATCTACTTAAAAAATACAAAAAATTGG
>NW_022437088.1:1973220-1974079 GCF_009761245.1 Sapajus apella | reverse complement strand
GAAAAGAAAAATAAAAGAACTAGTAAGATAATGAGGCCGGTCACAGTGGCTCATGCCTATAATCCTAGAACTTTGGGAGGCCAAGCCTGGTGGATCACCTGAGGTCAGGAGTTTGGGACCAGTCTGTTATGGGGGAGACCCCATAAATTCCAAGGCAGGAGTCAGAAGCCTCAGCCTGTTCCTGTAGAAATAATGAAGAAGAAAATAACTGGAATATAACCATAGTAGTTATTCATAGGTGATCTTAGCTCATTTACTAATGCCTCTCGGGTCCTGAAGTGTGAACCTGGGGTGACAGTGAGAAAGGAATGACTCTAAGGCGAGACGCTTTAAGCCCTCTGTCACGTCCCTGTAAGGGCTGCTGGAGGGCGCCTTGGCTATGCAGCAGCGCTGGCGCTGGAAATGCACCTGCTGTTTAGCAAGCTGCGGAAGGAGATGTCAGAGTTGTCTCCTTCCTCGGAGGGTTAGAAGAAAAGTCCCCTCCTCCAAGCTCTTGCAGTAGGCCTGATGGCTGTCAGGTTAGCCCGCACACATCCGGGGACTTAATTGTCTCTATGTGATGCCGTGCTTCAGTGGTCGTGTTCCATGTCCACTCTCATGTTCCTCTTCTGCACCTGGTTCCTCTTTTTCTTAGAAGGTATCAGTAATAGTAACGTAAATGTTTTTTGTTTTTTTTTTTTTGAGACGGAGTTTCGCTCTTGTTACCCCGGCTGGAGTGCAATGGCGCGATCTCGGCTCACCGCAACCTCCGCCTCCTGGGTTCAGGCAATTCTCCTGCCTCAGCCTCCTGAGTAGCTGGGATTACAGGCACGCACCACCATGCCCAGCTAATTTTTTGTATTTTTAGTAGAGACGGGGT
>NW_022437088.1:1972269-1973120 GCF_009761245.1 Sapajus apella | reverse complement strand
ATTACAGGCTTGAGCCACCGCGCCCGGCCTATTTTTTTTTTTTAATTTTTTTTTTTTTTGAGACGGAGTTTCACTCATGTTGCCCAGGCTGGAGTGCAATGGCGCGATCTCGGCTCACTGCAACCTCCGCCTCCTGGGTTCAGGCAATTCTCCTGCCTCAGCCTCCTTAGTAGCTGGGATTACAGGCACGCACCACCATGCCCAGCTAATTTTTTGTATTTTTAGTAGAGACGGGGTTTCACCATGTTGACCAGGATGGTCTCGATCTCTTGACCTCGTGATCCACCCACCTCGGCCTCCCAAAGTGCTGGGATTACAGGCTTGAGCCACCGCGCCCGGCTATTTTTTTAATAAAAAAATTGTAGGCCTATAATCCAAGAACTTTGGAGGCCAAGGTGGGCGGATCACCTGAGGTCAGGAATTCAAGACGAGCCTGACCAACATGGTGAAACCCTGTCTTTTAAAAATAAAAAATAAAAAAATTGTATTTACTTAGAAGCATTCAGAATGTCAACAAAACAGCTGCAACTTTTTTTTTTTTTTTTTGCAATTACAGAGTGGTATTAAACGAACAAGAATTATTTCGTATAAGCTGCATCAGAGACAACTGAAGATGAAAACACTACCATCCCCATATGTAACTAATCTATGCTGTGCACCAACAAGAGCCTGCTTTAAATTTCCATGCCAATTTACAACCCCATACTGTACCAGGCAAGGTTAGTGGCTACTGAGAATACCACCAAGAAAGAGCTATCTAAAGACACATTCAGTAGTGTGTTAACTATACAAAAAAAGACACTGTACAGTTTAAAAACAAATCTTACACAGCCTTACATTTCAATTTTTTT
>NW_022437088.1:1949814-1972169 GCF_009761245.1 Sapajus apella | reverse complement strand
TTTGAGACGGAGTTTCACTCTTGTTACCCAGGCTGGAGTGCAATGGCACGATCTCGGCTCACCACAACCTCTGCCTCCTGGGTTCAGGCAATTCTCCTGCCTCAGCCTCCTGAGTAGCTGGGAATACAGGCACGCACCACCATGCCCAGCTAATGTTTTTGTATTTTTAGTAGAGACGGGGTTTCACCATGTTGACCAGGATGGTCTCGATCTCTTGACCTCGTGATCCACCCGCCTCGGCCTCCCAAAGTGCTGGGATTACAGGCTTGAGCCACTGCGCCCGGCCTCAATTTTTTTCTTTAAAAGGAGTGAGTTGTGTACAGGGGGGTTAAATGCTTTATAGACAAGGAAAAAAACAGCACTAGAACCAACTTATTCATCATCATCATCATCTTCATCTTCCTCTTCCTTCTCATCCTCTTCATCTTCCTCATCTTCCTCCTCTTCCTTCTTTTTCTTGCTTTTTTCAGCCTTGACAACTCCCTTTTTTGCTGCATCAGGCTCTCCTTTAGCTCCACATGCAGCAATATTCTTTCCGTATTTTTCCTTCAGCTTCGCAACGTTCTTTTCATGAGGCTGCTTGTCATCCTCAGCAGTGTCATTCCACATCTCTCCCAGTTTCTTCGAAATCACCAATGGACAGGCCAGGATGTTCTCCTTTGATTTTGGGGTGATACTCAGAGCAGAAGGAAAAAAGGCCGAAGGAGGCCTCTTGGGTGCATTGGGATCCTTGAACTTCTTTTTTGTCTCTCCTTGAAGAGAGATACAGGTTTTGGTTTCTCTCTCATAATGGGCCTTGTCCACCTTTGCCATATCTTCAAATTTTCCTTTCTCTTTAGCAGATATGGTCTTCCACCTCTCTGAGCACTTCTTTTTTTTTTTTTTTTTTGAGACGGAGTTTCACTCTTGTTACCCAGGCTGGAGTGCAATGGCGCGATCTTGGCTCACCGCAACCTCCGTCTCCTGGGTTCAGGCAATTCTCCTGCCTCAGCCTCCTGAGTAGCTGGGATTACAGGCACGCACCACCATGCTCAGCTAATTTTTTGTAGTTTTACTAGAGACGGGGTTTCACCATGTTGACCAGGATGGTCTCGATCTCTTGACCTCGTGATCCACCCGCCTCGGCCTCCCAAAGTGCTGGGATTACAGGCGTGAGCCACCGTGCCTGGCCTTTGAGCACTTCTTAGAAGACTCTGAGAAGTTGACTGAAGCATCTGGGTGCTTCTCCTTATGCTCCTCCAGACAAATTTGCACAAAAAACGCCTATGATGACATTTTGCCCCTCAGCTTCTTAGGATCTCCTTTGCCCATGTTTAGTTATCTTTCCTCAGCGAGCCACAGAGCTGCCCAGTGCCCGTCCAGCTCTCAGTTGCCCCGGTGCTGTCTCTCTTTATTTTTATTTTTTTTATTTATTGTGTTTTGAGACAGGGTCTCACTCTGTTCCCCAGGCTGGAGTGCAGTGGCGCAGTCTCAGCTCACTGCAACCTCTGCCCTCCAGGTTCAAGCGATTCTCATGCCCCAGCCTCTCAAGTAGCTGGGATTACAGGCATACACCACCATGCCTGGTTAATTTTTGTATTTTTAGTAGAGACAGGGTTTTACCATGTTGGCCAGGCTGGTCTTAAACTCCTGGCCTCAAGTGATCAGCCCACCTCTGCCTCCAAAGTGCTGGGACTACAGGTATGAGCCACCATGCCTAACTAGTTCTTTGATTTTTAAAAAAGCATTTCACCCAACTTTTAGTTATCTGTAGCTTGAGGTCTAGATCACCATTATTGAGAGCAGCTCAATTACTAAACTGTATTTCTAGTCTAGTCATTTCTTCTGAGCTCCAGTTCCACTAGTCTGAGGCCTATCAGACATTTCCACTTGAGTGTCTACAGGCACCTCACAGCCAATAAACTATAAGCATCATCCTTCCAAAACCTCCTCATTCACTTCTCAACTAATGGAGTCCACGTCACCTAAACCTGTTATTTGTATAATGTCTTCACTTCCCAAAGTTCAACTGATTCTATTTACAAAGCATCTCCCTAACTCCATGTGCTGTCTACCTCTATAATCTCTGGAACCTGCCATCTCTATTACAGGACAAGGACATTATGCCTGTCACACAAAAGCTGTCATAATCTTCCCTCCACTGCCCTCTTCCCTGACTCTATTCCTCAGTCATCCTGCATGCACACACCTTACATCCTGGATCAGGGCTGAAAACACAAACTCCTACTAAGCCAGGCAGGCAATGCACCTAAGTGAAGCAGGGTGCCTAGGAACCATGATGAACTAGATTCATTTCAAGGAGATAACAGATACTTGTTCTGGCTGATTGCTCCTAAAGGGATGCAGGACCTATATTGCCAGCTAGTCCAATATTTTAAGAAAAGTCAGGGCCGGGCGCGGTGGCTCAAGCCTGTAATCCCAGCACTTTGGGAGGCCGAGGCGGGTGGATCACAAGGTCAAGAGATCGAGACCATTCTGGTCAACATGGTGAAACCCCCGTCTCTACTAAAAATACAAAAAATTAGCTGGGCATGGTGGCCCGCGCCTGTAATCCCAGCTACTCAGGAGGCTGAGGCAGGAGAATTGCCTGAACCCAGGAGGCGGAGGTTGCGGTGAGCCGAGATCGCACCATTGCACTCCAGCCTGGGTAACAAGAGCGAAACTCCGTCCCAAAAAAAAAAAAAAAAAAAAGAAAAGTCAGAAATCCAGGTTGAGCCTGATGGCTCACACTTCTTATCTCAGGACTTTGGGAGGTAGATGCAGGAGGATCGTTTGGGCCTAGGAGTGTGAGACCAGCTTGGGCAACATAGGGAGACCTCCATCTTTACAAAAAAAAAAAAAAAGTCATAAATCGAAATATTCATGTGCCAACTTATGATTTTTAAGTGTGGGCCATTAAATATATGTAGAGAGAATGCAAACCAAACAAAGCATGCCTATCATCTCAAGTTGGCCTACTGACCGCAATTTGCTCTGGATAGTAAGAATATTCTTCCAATGCAAGACACTGGAAAAATAAAAAAATTAAAAATAATTTAAAAAAAGAAAAAAAGAAGAATATTCCAGTCTCAGCCAGGTGCAGTGGCTCACACCTGTAATCCCAACCCTTTGGGAGGCTGAAGTGGGTGGCTCACCTGACGTCAGGAGTTGGAGATCAGCCTGACCAACATGGTGAAAACCCGTTTCTACTAAAAATACAAAATTAGCCAGGCACGTGCCTGTATTCCCAGGAGGCTAAGGCAGAAGAATTGCTTGACCCCCAGGAGACCGAGGTTGCAGTGAGCTGAGATTGGGCCGCTGAACTCCCGCCTGGGCAACAAGAGCAAAACTCCATCTCAAAAAAAAGAAAAGAATATTCAAGTCTCCTAAAATTCCATACATAGGAAATATACTTCAACATTCTGCTCTGTCTACACAGAGTAACTTTCTCATCTTTCTATCCTCGTTGAATTATTTCTCTTTGGGGGTTTTTTTTTTTTTTTTTTTTGTTTTGTTTTTTTTTTTTTTTTTGTTTTGTTTTGAGACGGAGTTTCGCTCTTGTTACCCAGGCTGGAGTGCAATGGCGCGATCTCGGCTCACCGCAACCTCCGCCTCCTGGGTTCAGGCAATTCTCCTGCCTCAGCCTCCTGAGTAGCTGGGATTACAGGCACGTGCCACCATGCCCAGCTAATTTTTTGTATTTTTAGTAGAGACGGGGTTTCACCATGTTGACCAGGATGGTCTCGATCTCTTGACCTCGTGATCCACCCGCCTCGGCCTCCCAAAGTGCTGGGATTACAGGCTTGAGCCACCGCGCCCGGCCTCTTTGGAGATTTTCTGGCCCCAATCCAAGCAGAATGAATAGCCCTCATCTGAGTCGTTTAGCAATTTATCCATGTCTCCCATGTAGTGCTTAATGCACGTTGCATTACGGTTATTTGTTCCAAACAGAGCTCTTCAAAGGCACGAACTGTATATATGCTCATCTTTATGCCCTCGGCACCTAGTGGGTGCTTGTGCCTGACAGTACAGAAGGTTATCTGGAAATGTTCGCTGACCAGAAGTTTGCTGATCTTATGTCCTCCTTAGGCGTAGCGTTGGAGAGGTTGGCGCTGCAGTGCCGTCAGTGACTTCTGATGACCATTAGAGGGCACACTGATTCCACAGCAGTCTGGACCGGGGCCCAGCTGTCAAGTGCCCCAAAATCCACTCCCCAATTTAGGCCTCCAATTATTATTTCCAACATCATCTCCCACAGCCTTCATTTTAACAACCCTCAACACAAAACAGTCACTTTCTGGGGGCGGCCCTGAACTGTGAAACTTTTCTCTCCCAGTCACCCACCCGCTCTCCTCAGCTTCCTAAAATTTGGGCCCTAAAGATTTAATTCTGCCTTGACACCAGCTCATTTTTTCACGGCTAATCTGCACAATCTGGAAGATGGCAGGCAGGGAAAGAGAGGGGGATCATAGAAAGACTGGGTAACAAGCACTTTGGGCTCGCCTTCAACTTTCACGGCCCTTTCCAGGAACCCGGCACCTTCCACCCACTCCCGAATACACACGTCCACGCACTCACAGTTTCCTGCCGGGATCCCAAACCAGCACATCTTTCCCTCTTCCTCGGAGAAAACCAGGTAGGAGGCGAGCGAAAGGTGGGGCGCAAACGGGTCCCGGCTGCTTCCACACACACGCACGCTCCGTTCAGCTCTCCTTTCCATCCCGGCGAGGGCGCGCCTTCAGAGGGTCCTGTCCTCCGAGGAGGAAGGCATGGGCAGCCGAGACCTGGGAAGAGGATCCACCGGGAAGCGCACGGGCTGGACAGCGGGAAGGAAGGAGTTAAAGATCCAGGATTGGCTCTTCTGTCACTGAGTCTGGGAGGGGAAGCGGCTGGGAGGGAGGGTTCGGAGCTTGGCTCGGGTCCTCCACGGTTCCCTCCGGACAGCCGGAGACTTGGGCCGGCCGGACGCCCCTTCTGGCACACTCCCCGAGGCAGGCGCGCACGCACGCTACAAACACGCTCCTCTTTCCTCCCTCGCGCGACTTCTCCCATCCTTTTCCACGGAGCGCTTGCTCGCACCTTTTCTCTCTCTCTCTCTTTCCTCTCTCTCTCTCTCTATCTCTCTAACACGCACGCACAAGCCCAGTTGTTCACACTCGGGTCCTCTGGCCCTACGTTCTCCTGGCACCCACCTGCTCCGCGGCGCCCTGCGCGCCCCCCTCCATCTCTCCCCTCGCGCTCTTGTCCCAGACCGTCGTAGCTACAGGGGGCCTCCTACCCCGGGGTGAGCGCCACTGTCCCGCTCCTGTTCCTTCCCATAGGGACGCGCCTGATGCCTGGGACCAGCCGCTGAGCCGGAGGGAACCGAGGAGGCCATGGTGGGAGCGCTCGCCCGCTGCGGTGCCCGCTGAGGCCATGCCCGGGCCCCGGCGCCCCGCCGGCTCCCGCCTGCGCCTGCTCCTGCTCCTGCCGCCGCTACTGCTGCTACTCCGGGGCAGCCGCGCGGGCAACCTGACGGTAGCCGTGGTACTGCCTCTGGCCAACACCTCGTACCCGTGGTCGTGGGCGCGCGTGGGACCCGCCGTGGAGCTGGCCCTGGCCCGGGTGAAGGCGCGCCCCGACTTGCTGCCAGGCTGGACGGTCCGCACGGTGCTGGGCAGCAGCGAGAACGCGCTGGGCGTCTGCTCTGACACCGCCGCGCCCCTGGCCGCGGTGGACCTCAAGTGGGAGCACAACCCCGCGGTGTTCCTGGGCCCCGGCTGCGTGTACGCCGCCGCCCCGGTGGGGCGCTTCACCGCGCACTGGCGGGTGCCGCTGCTGACCGCTGGCGCCCCGGCACTGGGCTTCGGTGTCAAGGACGAGTACGCGCTGACCACCCGCGCTGGGCCCAGCTACGCAAAGCTGGGCGACTTCGTGGCGGCGCTGCACCGACGGCTGGGCTGGGAGCGCCAGGCGCTCATGCTCTACGCCTACCGACCGGGTGACGACGAGCACTGCTTCTTCCTCGTGGAGGGGCTGTTTATGCGTATCCGCGACCGCCTCAATATCACGGTGGACCACCTGGAGTTCGCCGAGAACGACCTCAGCCACTACACCAGGCTGCTGCGGACCGTGCCGCGCAAAGGCCGAGGTGAGACGCCGGCGCACCGGGTCCCGCCGCTCCGCCGCAGGGCTTCCCCTCTGCCCCGCCGGAGACATCGGGACTTCCTCTCTTGTCTGGGCCACTCTTCTTTCTCCTCCCCGGTCTTCATTCCCTCTCAGCTCCCAGGCCCTTTCTGCTGCGGAGTTTCTATTTCCCACTCTTCTTCCACCGCCCTCCACCGCGCCTCTATCCTCTCACCTCCCCGACCCCCACTCACTCCCTCCCACCCTGGCAAAGCTCGGTTCTGGTCCCTTTTTATCTCCAGCATTTTCTCGCTTCCCTGTAGCCTTCTCCCCACTTTCATCCTCTCTTCCCGTTGCTCCTCAATCTCCTCTCTTCTCCCTCAGCCCCCTGCCGCCCTCGCTCCTTTCGCCCTCCTGGCCCCACCCTTCTCTACCTTCAGCTCCACTATTCCCCTCTCCATATCTGTCCCTTCCTCTCTTCCGCCCCCCACCTCGCCTTCCACCCTTCGTCTTTCTCCTGCCCTGCCGGGGCCTAGGCTGAGCCGGGAGTTACCACTTAACTCTCACCGGGTCTCTCCTGCCCCCCATCTCTAAACTTCCTCCCCTCGGTGCCTCGGCTTTCTTAGCCCTGTCTCTCCCCCAGTACCCAGGCTTCTCTCTCTGAATACTCCTCTTTCTCCAGTTATCTACATCTGCAGCTCCCCTGACGCCTTCAGAACCCTGATGCTCCTGGCCCTGGAAGCTGGCTTGAGTGGAGAGGACTACGTTTTCTTCCACCTGGATATCTTTGGGCAAAGCCTGCAAGGTGGACAGGGCCCTGCTCCCCGCAGGCCCTGGGAGAGAGGGGATGGGCAGGATATCAGTGCCCGCCAGGCCTTTCAGGTGAGTACCTAGGTTGGAGGTGAGTACCTAGATTTGAAGCTCAGGCCATCTCAGCTTGTGGCACGTCATTTCTGGGCACTGTGTCCCTCGGTGTCTGAAAGAATTCCAGAAAAAAAGGTTTTGTCTGTTTGTTTCTTCATGCACTCATGGTAACTCACAGAACGGAAAGATTGGTGATGCTCTCTGGGAATTAGGCAGTGAAGGGCAGGGGACTAGCCAGGGGCGCTTGAGCACCAGCAGGCTGAAAAGAAGAAAATGGGCTTTAGGCAGATGGAGGTTAAAGTCCCACAGCCTGGACAGGACGTGGAGAAGCCATCCCTTTGGATTCCCTGCTTTGGAATGGGCATCACTTCATGCGGGGAATAGGGTTCAGTTTGACCTTGAGCTAAGCAGAGACCCAGCTCTGGGAGGTGGGCTCCTGACTGTTGGGGCCCCACGGTACCGCGGGGATAGAGTCAGCTCCCAACTCTCTGCTCTCCACTGACCCTTTCCTCAGGCTGTCAAAATCATTACATATAAAGAGCCAGATAATCCCGAGTACTTGGAATTCCTGAAGCAGCTAAAACACCTGGCCCGCGAGCAGTTCAACTTCACCATGGAGGATGGCCTGGTAAGAAGAGGTACCGGGACCCTCCAGCGTGGACCTCCAGCCCCCACTCCACGACCCTCTGCCAGCCTCCATCCTTCCCTCTTCCCAGTTCTCCCCTTCCCTCCCTTCCCATTGTTTCACGTCTCTCCTGACTTCTTCCTCTGGGATATGAATCCCGAGACTGGTACCTTCAGGGTAAGTTTGTGCACCCAGAAGACAGTGCCAACTCTGTCTTCAAGGCATCATCAGTGCCTCCTCCTGATGATGGAGGAGGACACTGGCAAGTTCAGCCTCTGAAACTCAGGTTATTATCTGTAATACAGAGACAATACATGCTGCCCTGTGTGCCCAGTGTGATCCAGGAAGCGATGCTAATCCAAAGGCATCATTTAAATAGTAAAATCTAAATAGTCTGTTGGTACCAACAACATAAATAAATAAATAGTAAAATCTCCCAGTGATGTAGGGATGTTACATTCTCCTATCCTCTTCCAAACTCCCAGTGCCTCTCGTTCCCTTCCCCACAGCCCCCAACTCCATGCCCTTCATTCACCCCACCCCAGCCGACCTCTGCTTGCCCCCACAGGTGAACACCATCCCCGCGTCCTTCCATGATGGGCTGCTGCTCTATATCCAGGCAGTGACGGAGACTCTGGCACATGGGGGAACTGTCACTGATGGGGGGAACATCACTCAGCGTATGTGGAACCGAAGCTTTCAAGGTCAGGGCGTTGAGGTGGCTGGAATGGGCTGCCTTGGGAGATGAATCCCAGGTGCCCACTGTCAAGTCATGAGAAGTCTCTGTGGCACAGAGTCACCAGTGCACACCAGCCTTTTCCTCCACAGCTTTTTCTCAGGCCCATCCCTCCAGAAGTCCTACTGAGTGTCCAACCTCAATCAACCCTGCTGGGCACTGAATCCTTTTATTTTATTTTATTTTATTTTATTGTTTTGTTTTGTTTTATTTTATTTTTGAGATGGAGTCTCGTTCTGTTCCCAAGGCTGGAATGCAGTGGCTAGATCTCAGCTCACTGCAACCTCCAACTCCCAGATTCAAGCGATTCTCCTGCCTCAGCCTCCTAAGTAGTTGGGATTACAGGTGCCTACCACCACACCTGGCTAATTTTTTGTATATTTTGGGGTGGGCATCACTTCATGCAGGGCATAGGGTCCAGTCTGACCTTGAGCTAGGCAGAGACCCAGCTCTGGGAGGTGGGCTCCCGACTGTTGGGGCCCCACAGTACTTCGGGCATAGAGTCAGCTCCCAACTCTCCGCTCTCCACTGACTCCTTCCTCAGGCTGCCAAAATCATTACCTGTAAAGAGACAGAGGTTCTGGGACCCTCCAGCGTGAACCTCTAGCCCCCACTCCACGACCCTCTGCCAGCCTCCATCCTTCCCTCTTCCCAGTCCTCACCTTCCCTCCCTTCCCATTGTTCCATGTCAATCCTGATGATGGAGGAGGACACTGGCAAGTTTTTTTAGTAGAGACAGGGTTTCACCATGTTGGCAGGCTGGTCTCAAACTTCTGACCTCAGGTGATTCGCTTGTCTCAGCCTCCCAAAGTGCTGGGATTACAGGCATGAGACACAGTGCCTGGCCCTTTTACCATTTGCTGTCATTCTGTATGCGTGTATGTTTGGAAGGCAAGGAAAAAAGATGAGAGGATGAAGAGATGAAGTGGGGTACCCCTGAAGTTTCATTCTCTCCAACACAGTCATCTTTCCGTGTGTCCTCAGGTGTGACAGGACATCTGAAAATTGATAGCAGTGGTGATCGGGAGACAGACTTCTCCCTCTGGGATATGGATCCCGAGACTGGTGCCTTCAGGGTAAGTTTGTGCACCCAGAAGACAATGCCAACTTCAAATGGCATCTCACCCTCCTACTTCCCCCCACAGCCCTGCCGGGCACCTGTTTAACCTGTAGCCGCTCTACCGTGCCTGGACACTTACAAGAGCCCTGAATAAAACAGACCCAGCTCCAGTCTGGGGTAGCCGCCAGAACGATAGGGACCCACAGGCATCACACTTGGGGAGCCCCATGCCTGAGGAGAGAGCACAACCCTGCCCTCAGAGAGCTCCGAAGGGAGGCAGGCAAGACTGCCTTCCAGCAGAGACAGGGTCACAAAGGATGCACATTACACCCCCTACAAGTGAGTGAGGACAGGAAGGCACTGAGGCCAATGGCAGCAAGGGACAGGTCATCCAGAGAAGGTTTCCTGGAAGAGGGGTACATGGACTGGGCCTGGGAATGTAGGCTGAGGTGAACACTACCTTCTCCTGTTTTCTACCAAGAAAATAGGTAGATGCCAGGCACGGTGGTGCGTGCCTGTAGTCCCAGCTACTTGGGAGGCTGAGGTGAGAGAATCATTTGAGCCCAGGAGTTCTGGGCTGTAGTGCGCTATGCCAGTCGGGTGTCCACACTAAGTTCGGCATCAATATGGTGACCTCCCGGGAGCGGGGGACCACCACGTTGCCTAAGGAGGGGTGAACCGGCCCAGGTCGGAAACGGAGCGGGTCAAAACTCCCGTGCTGATCAGTAGTGGGATCGCGCCTGTGAATAGCCACTGCACTCCAGCCTGGGCAGTATAGCAAGGCCCATCTCTAACAAAAAAAAAAAAAAGAAAAAGAAAATAGAGAAAAATCAATGCTTGGTTGGTGCCTCAACCAAGATTATAAACTCCCTGAGTGTAGACATTGGGTTCTATATGGAGTTTTCTTTGTAAAATTCTTGATAGTTTTCAGGTGTTTCCACTTGAATAATTGTGTGGTGTGAGGTCCAGTATTCCAGTGGCAGCAGGGGCTTGGTAAACAGGTGACAACCCAGACATACATAGGCTCCGGAAGCAGAGCTGGGGTAGGTGGGAGGTGAGATTGCTGTGCCACACAGCAGCCTTCCCCTCAGGCCCTGGCCTAGCCACCACTCCTGCTCTCCCATAGGTTGTACTGAACTACAATGGGACTTCCCAAGAGCTGGTGGCTGTGTCGGGGCGCAAACTGAACTGGCCCCTGGGGTACCCTCCTCCTGACATCCCCAAATGTGGCTTTGACAACGAAGACCCAGCATGCAACCAAGGTGACTGGCCCTCGCCTTCCAGGTCTCCATTCCAGAGATAGATGCTGCCTCCTTCCCCTAAGCACAGTTGAGTAGGTACTCCTCTCCCTCGCTGAGGGCTTTCTGGAGAATGACTCCTGCCTTTTTCTTCCCTTCATCCATCATCCCTGTTCACCGATGGGCTACTAGAAAGTTCTTCCTCCTGCTGTCTAACCCAAATCTCTCTTGCTCCAATGCGGACTCTCTCCTGCAGATCACCTTTCCACCCTGGAGGTGCTGGCTTTGGTGGGCAGCCTCTCCTTGCTCGGCATTCTGATTGTCTCCTTCTTCATATACAGGTGAGCTGTGATGTGGGGAGGGAGGGAGTGTGGCTGGGGAACCCAGAGAACCAATAGCAGAGGAGGTGGTGGGGACTCAGAGGGAAGAGGGCAGGGATGAGGGACAGCAGGGGAAAACCAAGGGAGATGAGGGATAAAGGAGACTTAAAAAGCCAGAGGAGAGAGAAAGAGAAGGAAATGGCAGGGCGAAGGGAAGAGATAGGGCTAGGAATGGCCAAGGAGAGTCAGAGATATCTAAGAAGCAGACAAGTTGACGGGTGACATCATAGGGGCATGGACTGGTTTCCCTTGCTACTCTTGCCAGCCAGATGGGAAGCAATGTTCTGAACCTTCAGGATCATGCCCATGTTAGCTGAGCAGGGTGGTGAGCCCTGGTGTGTGCCAGGTGCCCAATCTAGAGTGGAGAAGGGAGTTGAATAAGCCCTGTTTCTGCTGTCCAGTGGAGGCTAAAATGCAGTGCAGGAGGAGTTAATGATACACAAAAGCAAGGAGGGAGGGGATAAAATCACTGCTGGTTGAACATATAATACGTGCCAAGCACTTCCACGTACACTATTTCTTATAATAGTTAAGAATGAAATAGATAGGCCGGGCGCAGTGGCTCAAGCCTGTAATCCCAGCACTTTGGGAGGCTGAGGTGGGTGGATCACGAGGTCAAGAGATCGAGACCATCCTGGTCAACACGGTGAAACCCCGTCTCTACTAAAAATACAAAACATTAGCCGGGCATGGTGGCGCATGCCTGTAATCCCAGCTACTCAGGAAGCTGAGGCAGGAGAATCGCCTGAACCCAGGAGGCGGAGGTTGCGGTGAGCCGAGATCGCGCCATTGCACTCCAGCCTGGGTAACAAGAGCGAAACTCTGTCCCAAAAAAAAAAAAAATGAATGAAATAGATATTGAGGCCTCATTACCAAATGAGGACATTGAGGTGATTCCCCCAAGGTCCCCAGTGAGACAGAATTTCCCCCAGGCATCCTGATTCTCAGTCCAGAGGATAGAATTTCCCCTCCATCTCTGAGTCCATGATGTGGTCCCACGCCTCTAAGAAGGGGCTGCTGAGCACCCTGCCCTGGGTCAGGGGCTCAGCCACAGGCTCAGATGCAGCCTTCATGCCCCAGGAAGATGCAGCTGGAGAAGGAGCTGGCCTCGGAGCTGTGGCGGGTGCGCTGGGAGGATGTTGAGCCCAGTAGCCTTGAGAGGCACCTGCGGAGTGCGGGTAGCCGGCTGACCCTGAGTGGGGTAAGAACACTGGTGTTTGTGTGGGGGCAATAAATGAGAGCTGGGTGCAGAGGCAGTGCCTGAGGGGTAGGGAAGGGAGCAGGATTCTAGTCCCAGCTCTGCTTTCACTTGCTGTGTGACCTTGAGCGACTCATATTCCCTCTATGAGACTGTCTCAGATGATGATCACAGCTGCAGCACCTCCCTCACAGGGCTCTTTTAAAGGTCAGAGGAGATAGTACATGTGAAAACACATTAAAAAAAAGCAAGTCGGCCAGGCGCGGTGGCTCACGCCTGTAATCCCAGCACTTTGGGAGGCCGAGGCAGGTGGATCACGAGGTCAAGAGATCGAGACCATCCTGGTCAACATGGTGAAACCCCATCTCTACTAAAAACACAAAAAGTTAGCTGGGCATGGTGGCACGTGCTTGTAATCCCAGCTACTCAGGAGGCTGAAGCAGGAGAATTGCCTGAACCCAGGAGGCGGAGGTTGCGGTGAGCCGAGATCGCGCCATTGCACTCCAGCCTGGGTAACAAGAGCGAAACTCCGTCTCAAAAAAAAAAAAAAAGCAAGTAAATGAGGAGGAGATTTATGATGTGGAACATAAAGCAGGGTGGGTCAGGCGCAGTGGCTCACATCTGCAATCCCAGCACTTTGGGAGGCTGAGGCAGGAGGATTGCTTGTGCCTAGGAGTTCAAGACCAGCCTGGGCAACAGAATAAGACATCATCTCTACAAAGAATACAAAAATTAGCCAGGCATGATGGCACATGCCTGTAGCCCCAGCTACTCTGGAGGCTGTGGGAAGATCATCTGAGCCTAGGAGTCTGAGGCTGCAGTGAGCTAAGATAGCGCTGCTGCACTCCAGCCTGGGCGACAGAGCAAGACTCCAACTAAAACAACAACAACGAGAAGGAAGGATGACACAAAGACAAGGCAGAGTAAGGCATGGCAATAAAGAGCAGAGCACAAGCAATCAGGATGCAGACTGGCTCCACCGGGTGACGGTTCCTCCCACTCTCCCTCCTTTCAGAGAGGCTCCAATTACGGCTCCCTGCTAACCACAGAGGGGCAGTTCCAAGTCTTTGCCAAGACAGCATATTATAAGGTGGGCCTTGGGAAAGATCACCAGGCCTTGGGACTGGGGCAGGAGTGTCCTCTAATGGAGGACTGGTGGGGGTCCTGAGGGAAGGAGTAAGCTGGTGGGGAGCAGCAGATGGGGACCCCAGGGGTGGGCTACTGGGACCAAGTGAGGGTCCTGAGGGCAGGGATGGGCTGTCGGGAGCAGATGGAATTCCAGGACACTGGGCCATGCTCTTCACAGTGACAGTCTCCATTCCATGCTCAGGGCAACCTCGTGGCTGTGAAACGTGTGAACCGTAAACGCATTGAGCTGACACGAAAAGTCCTGTTTGAGCTGAAGCATGTAATGCGGGGAGTGAGGCAGCAGCATGGAGAAGGGGCCCCTGGGGACACAAGGGAGATTGGCCAACAGAACTAGTTATGGAGGGACCTGAGGGTACCCCAAGAAAGGGCAGGGACTGGAGCCCTGAGAAAGACCTTCATCTTGTGGGTGGGAGTCGGGGAATCCTTAGATCCTAAGCTAGGAGAAGGGACCACTGGAGATACCCTGGAGGAATCTTGAGAGGTCATATGTTATGTCCCTGAGGGGGAGAGGGCTTAGGAGGCAGAGGGAGTAGGAGCAGATTCTGGGGAGGGTGGGCTAAAGGACATGGGTGGGAATTATCAGGGAAGATCCTAGTGATGGTTGCAGAAAATGAATAAGGAGTTAAGAAGAGTGAGGGTCCCTGAGGCTAGCCAGCAGCTTGGTGAGGAGTGAGGTCTCTGCCAAGCTCCTGATGCTGGTCTCACCTGCAGATGCGGGATGTGCAGAATGAACACCTGACCAGGTTTGTGGGAGCCTGCACCGACCCCCCCAACATCTGCATCCTCACAGAGTACTGTCCCCGTGGGAGCCTGCAGGTGAGGGGGACATGGGGCATCAAGAAACCTGGGTTCTAGCCCTGGCTTTGCCCCTGACTGGCCATAAGACCCCAGGCATGCCTTGCCCTCTTTCTGACCTTTCTGGCCCCATCGGTAAAATGGGAGCTGGGGGAGGGCTGTGAGTCCATCCAGAGTTTTATCCTGTTGTACCAGTTCACGTCAGTAGGATCCCTGCACCCTCCTCCAACTCCCAGGGGGGCTCTGCAGGGAACTGGTCTGACTTTTTTTTTTTTTTTTTTTTTTTTTTTGAGACAGAGTCTTGCTCTGTTGCCCAGGGTGGAGTGCAGTGGCAAGATCTCAGCTCACTGCAACCTCCACCTTCCGGGTTCAAGTGATTCTCCTGCCTCTGCCTCCTGAGTAGCTGGGACTACAGGAGCATGCCACCACTCCAGGCTAATCTTTGTATTTTTAGTAGAAATGGTATTTCACCATGCTGGCCAGGATGGTCTCGATCTCCTGACCTCATGATCCACCTGCCTTGGTCTCCGGAAGTGCTGGGATTACAGGCGTGAACCACTTCGCCCGGCCATGGTCTGACTCTTATTGCCCCAGCAGGACATTCTGGAGAATGACAGCATCACCCTGGACTGGATGTTCCGGTATTCGCTCACCAATGACATCGTCAAGGTATGCCCCTAAGCACCCACTGGATGTGTAGGTGAGGGGCCAGGCATGCTTCTCCTGGCCATGGGTGTAGATCCCACTCATGGCCAAGACGTCTGCCCCTCACATTTCCCAGGGCATGCTGTTTCTACATAATGGGGCTATCTGCTCTCATGGGAACCTCAAGTCATCCAACTGCGTGGTAGATGGGCGCTTTGTGCTCAAGATCACCGACTATGGGCTGGAGAGCTTCAGGGACCCGGACCCAGAGCAAGGACACACCCTTTATGCCAGTGAGCCTTGACTCTTAACCCCTAACACCTGCCCCCAGCACCACCCAGTAGGGAAACTGATTCGAGGCCTCTGACAGGCTTCGGCATCCATGCCTGACTCCAGCCTCAATTCATTCATCCATGAAAAAAGGAGGGCCGGGCTCAGTGGCTTATGCCTGTAATCCCAGCACTTTGGGAGGCCAAGGTGGGCAGATCACAAGATGAGGAGATTGATACCATCCTGGCTAACATGATGAAACCCGTCTCTACTAAAACTACAAAAAATCGTGGCCGGGCGCGGTGGCTCAAACCTGTAATCCCAGCACTTTGGGAGGCCAAGGTGGGTGGATCACGAGGTCAAGAGATCGAGACCATCCTGGTCAACATGGTGAAACCCCGTCTCTACTAAAAATACAAAAAAATTAGCTGGGCATGGTGGTGCGTGCCTGTAATCCCAGCTACTCAGGAGGCTGAGGCAGAAGAATTGCCTGAATCCAGGAGGCAGAGGTTGCGGTGAGCTGAGATCGCGCCATTGCACTCCAGCCTGGGTAACATGAGTGAAACTCCGTCTCAAAAAAAAAAAACTACAAAAAATCAGCCGAGCATGGTGGCACACACCAGTAGTCCCAGCTACTCGGGAGGCTGAGGCAGGAGAATTGCTTGAATCCGGCATATGGAGGTTGCAGTGAGCTGAGATCGTGCCACTGAACTCCAGCCTGGGCAACAGAGCAAGACTCCATCTCAAAAAAAAAAAGGAAAAGGGAAGGCCAGACAAAGTGGTCTCTAAGGCCTCCTCTAGCGCTAATCCGCTGTGATGCGTCCAGATCCTCTGTGATGCATCCAGATCAGTTTTGCCCATTCTCGTTTCCCCACACCTCTTAGCTTTGGGCTCCCTCACTTGGTGACTCCTGACCTCTGACCCACAGAAAAGTTGTGGACAGCCCCTGAGCTCCTGCGAATGGCTTCACCCCCTGTGCGCGGCTCCCAGGCTGGTGACGTATACAGCTTTGGGATCATCCTTCAGGAGATTGCCCTGAGGAGTGGGGTCTTCCATGTGGAAGGTTTGGACCTCAGCCCCAAAGGTGAGAGAAGCACACCTTCCTCAAACCTGCCCACAGTCTCAACAAACCCCAGTCCCAGGTAGAGGGTCCCCTGGCAGCACCACCACACCCTCCTTCTGGAATGGGGCTCAGTCACCACCCTTTGACCCATTGCTGTCAGTGACCAGTCCCCGGCCCCCCTGCCTTGGTCTTGGACTTCCCCTGCCACCCCAGCTGGTTGCCCCAGTCTCTCAACAAGCCCCTGGCCAGCCCCACCCCTCAGCTCCTCTACCTCCCAATACAGAGATCATCGAGCGGGTGACTCGGGGTGAGCAGCCCCCCTTCCGGCCTTCCCTGGCCCTGCAGAGTCACCTGGAGGAGCTGGGGCTGCTGATGCAGCGGTGCTGGGCGGAGGACCCGCAGGAGAGGCCGCCATTCCAGCAGATCCGCCTGACGCTGCGCAAGTTTAACAGGTCCCTGGTGTTTGTCACGAATCCCCCAGGCCCCTCCTCCACAGCCACCATTTACCCAACGCTTCTGGCTTATCCCCGCAGTGGCAGAGGGAGACCACTCACTTCCTCCCTACACAGTCTGTCTGCTGCAGCCCACCGCAGCCTCATGGCCCTCTTCACAAATACATCTGTTCCCACAGTCCCCTGCCATTTATACCCCTTCCCTCCACCGTCGACACCCTACACCCTTCCTGCCCACTCCCCTTGCTGGCCCCTGGATTCTCAGCAGTGTGCAGAGTAGCTGGGCCCCCTGACTCCTGCCCTGTAGGCTCTTGGCCCTCCACAGGAGCTCCTGCCCAGTCCTCGATCTCTCTTGCCCAGCGTGCCCACCAGGCCCAGTTCCTCCAGACACACCCTTCTGTGGCCATCACTTTGCAATTGACCCTTGTCCTTCTCCACCGCCTCCACCTCCTTCCAACCTACTGGTTTCAACAAAGATGAACAAAGTGGCCACCTGTCTGAAGCTTCATACTTGACCTGGGGGTCTCAGAGAGGAATTGAACTTTCTTCCTTCTGTTTTCCCCTGCTCCCCCACATCCTGCTGTGCCCTCAACCCCGAGTCTCTCCAGAGTCCCCACTGCAGCCTGGGCAGGGGGAGTGCCTGGGGGTGGGCGCTCCCAGGGAGGCCTCGCTGCTCCTCTCTCACCACCCCCACTGCCACCCGCCGCCCCAGGGAGAACAGCAGCAACATCCTGGACAACCTGCTGTCCCGCATGGAGCAGTACGCGAACAACCTGGAGGAGCTGGTGGAGGAGCGGACCCAGGCGTACCTGGAGGAGAAGCGCAAGGCCGAGGCCCTGCTCTACCAGATCCTGCCTCAGTGAGTGCCTGAGTCTGGGAAGCCCCCAACACAAAGGCCCTGTCCTGGCACTCCCCTCTGATCCTGCACGTGCTCTGACCCTTTAGCTCAGTGGCTGAGCAGCTGAAGCGTGGGGAGACAGTGCAGGCCGAAGCCTTTGACAGCGTTACCATCTACTTCAGTGACATTGTGGGTTTCACAGCGCTGTCAGCAGAGAGCACGCCCATGCAGGTAGGCCAGGGATCAGCCGCAGGTGCCAGGCAGGCAGGCTGGCCTGGCTCAGTGTCTGGATTCCACCAGACCTTCCTTCTGGTTCTGCTTTTCCCACTTGAGCCCAGATGGGGGTCCCTTACTTCCTGTCTCTTTTAGCTTCTCTTCCCTTCCAGGTGGTGACCCTGCTCAATGACCTGTACACTTGCTTTGATGCTGTCATAGACAACTTTGATGTGTACAAGGTGAGGGTGGGAGTGGGGATGGGAAGGACAGACAGACAGACGTGGACAGGGTCAGAAAAAGATGAGGGGTAGGCAGAATGATGTGGAGTCTTAAGAGAGGAGACCAGGGAACATGGGAAGAGACAGTGGCACAGGGAGACCCAGGAACAGGCAGAGAACCCATGTGGGATGGAGGATGAGCAAAGACAGATGAGGGTACAGAATGACAGGCGCTGCACCCAGTGTGACGGTGTGGCCAGCCACACAGTTGCAGCCCTCAAGTCCTGCACCCCCTCCCCACCCCAACAGGTGGAGACAATTGGCGACGCCTACATGGTAGTGTCAGGGCTGCCTGTGCGGAATGGGCAGCTCCACGCCTGCGAGGTGGCCCGCATGGCCCTGGCGCTGCTGGATGCTGTGCGCTCCTTCCGAATCCGCCACCGGCCCCAGGAGCAGCTGCGCTTGCGCATTGGCATCCACACAGGTGAGGCCACTGAAGGTACAGGTGGGGCATCCGCAGGCCAAGGCTTCCAAGGGAAATTTGTCCCCTGGCCCGGCACTCACCCTTTCATATCTCTCTCTCTCTCTTTCTCTCTCTTCACCCCCGCCTTGCCCACCTACCTCCCTTAACACCCCTCCCTCCCTCCCTCACTGATGGGCTCTGCTCCTTCCCTTGCTCCTCCCAGGACCCGTGTGTGCTGGAGTGGTGGGACTGAAGATGCCTCGTTACTGTCTCTTTGGGGACACGGTCAACACAGCCTCAAGAATGGAGTCTAATGGGGAAGGTACAGTCCTCCTAGAGGGAATGGGGAGGGCAGCGTGGCCGAGGGAAATGACACCCTGGAGCAGCTTGTGCCTACACAGCCCCTTTTTGAACTCCTAGCCCTTTCACCGCCCACGTTCTCCTTCTCATAATATTAACAGTTCAACCTGGGCTCATCATCTTGACTGTAATCAGAGACTCAGGTTCCTGCCACCCTTCCTGCCAAACGATGTAAAAGTATTTCCAGGCCAGTGTTGGAGAGTTCCCAGCAGGGGAGTTGCCAGGTTGTAAGACCCTCTGCTCCACCTTTGATGTGGTAAAGACAGCTTCAGAGCCAGCCTTGGCTGTGAATCTCAGCTCCACAGCTGGCTGTGTGTCAGTTTGCTATACCTCTCTGAGCCATGGTTTTTCCCATCTGTAAAATAAGGGGAAAAAATCTACCTCAGAGGGGTTATGTGAGAAACCCGTAAAAAATGCCAACCACATAATTGTCATGTAGCTTTTCTGAGCCTCAGCTGATTATCTGTAAAATGATATCTATCTCAGGATTGTAAGAAACCTAGCAGCCGGGCGCGGTGGCTCACGCCTGTAATCCCAGCACTTTGGGAGGCCGAGGCGGGTGGATCACAAGGTCAAGAGATCGAGACCATCCTGGTCAACATGGTGAAAACCCATCTCTACTAAAAATACAAAAAATTAGCTGGGCATGGTGGCGCGTGCTTGTAATCCCAGCTACTCAGGAGGCTGAGGCAGGAGAATTGCCTGAACCCAGGGGGCGGACGCTGCGGTGAGCTGAGGTTGCGCCATTGCACTCCAGCCAGGGTAACATGAGTGAAACTCTGTCTCAAAAAAAAAAAAAAGAAACCTAGCAAAAACCCTGGCACCTAATAAATGCTTGCTCCCACCCACTCCTTGCTCTTGCCTCCTGTTGATCTGTCCTCCTGCTATATTTGACACAATTCAATGCAGTAAACATTTATTGAGTGACTACTGAGTGCCAGGCTCTGGGATAGTAACATGGCCCAGACCCAGAGTTAGGTGAGAAATCCATGTGGACCCCATCTAAACATTATGGTGAAAGAAAGGCTGCTTGGGAGCCAGTCCTGAGAGTCCAGAAGGATCTAGTTTGGCAGATATTCCCTGGGCACTGTTTTAGGGACCGTCAGAGTAGAGCCCCTCGCTGAGGTCCAGTCCTCAAGGAACACACTCCCAGAGATTGTTCAATATGCTGGGCTCTGGTGAGGCTTGTAATCCCAGCACTTTGGGAGGCCAACGCAGGCAGATCAGTTAAGGCCAGGAGTTCGCGACCAGCCTGACCAACATGGTGAACCCCGCGTCTCTAAGAAAAACACAAAAAATTAGCCGGTTGTGGTGGTGGATGCCTGTAATCCCAGCATTTTACAGATTAGGAAAATGAAGCAGAGAGAATTTATATTACTGACCCAAGCAAGTATCCAAGCTGAGGTTCATACTGAGGCAGTGCAGGATCCAAAGTGCCAGCTCCTAACCACTATGCTGTGTACAGCCCAGTGGTGCTCCAGAGCAGTGCTGTCCAACAGGGCCTTCCGCAGTCAGGAAAATGTTCTGTATTCTGTGTTGTCCAACATGGTAGCCTCTAGGCACGTATGGCCACTGGTCACTGGAAATGTGACCAGTGCAACTGAGGCCCTGAATTTTTTTTTTTTTTAATTGAGACAGAATCTCGCTCTGTCGCCCAGGCTGGATGGAATGCAGTAGTACAATCTCAGCTCACTGCAACCTCCACCTTCTAGGTTCAAGTGATTGTCCTGCCACAGCCTCCCGAGTAGCTGGGATTACAGGCGTGCGCCACCACACCCAGCTAATTTTTGTATTTTTAGCAGAGACAGCGTTTCGCCATATTGGCCAGGCTGGTATCGAACTCCTGACCTCAAGTGATCCTTCCACCTCGGTCTCCCAAAGTGCTGGGATTACAGGCATGAACCATAGTGCCCAGCCTGAATTTTTAACTGTATTTAGTTTTAATTAATTTAAGTTGAAAGGCACACGTGATTAGTGGCTACTGTATTGGATTACACAGCTCCAGAGTTCTAAATGAGAGGCTAATATGGTCATGCACTATATGCAGGGGGTGGGGCCTCTCTGAGCTAGAGGGCTTCCTGGCCCAAAAGAGGGAGAGAGGGCACCTGTCCACCCTCACGGTCCCTGGTCTCTTTTGCCTCTACTTCCCTGATCTCCTCTCTCACATTCCTCACCTTCCCTTCTCCCCTGTCCTTCCTACCCAGCCCTGAAGATCCACTTGTCTTCTGAGACCAAGGCTGTCCTGGAGGAGTTTGGTGGTTTTGAGCTGGAGCTTCGAGGGGATGTAGAAATGAAGGTAGAAGGGGGAAGCCTCTGCCCTCCTCACCTTTTGGGGTCCTAGAGGGAGTTACCCTTCTCATGCAGCCAATGATGCTCCCATCCCTAAGGCTCTCATCTGACTGGAGAAAGGTCATGTGCCATTCCCCAGCCCACCCTCTTCTTTTTCCCTCCAGGGCAAAGGCAAGGTTCGAACCTACTGGCTCCTGGGGGAGCGAGGGAGTAGCACCCGAGGCTGACCTGCCTCCTCTCCTGTCCCTCCACACCTCCCTACCCTGTGCCAGAAGCGACAGAGGTGCCAGGCCTCAGCCTCACCCACAGCAGCCCCACTATCACCAAAGGATGGAAGAAGTTTGAATAGCTCAGGTGTGCTGACCCCAGTGGAGACACCAGATAGGAGGACCTGAGAGGGAACTGGCATGCTAGGGGGAACTCAGAGCTTACAGGCTGGGCCTAGCCCACAGCCACGCACAGGGGCGCACACACAGGCACATGCACTTGCTCTCCACCTGGACGCAGGCCAGGCTGGGCTGTGGATCCTTATCCCTTCACCTCCCCGTGCTCTCCTCCCTCAACCTTGTGACCCTGTGACTTATTGGGAAGAGAAAGTCACCTGAAGGGGAACGTGAAAAGAGACTAGATGAAGTGAGGGCAGGGGAGCCCACATTTGGGCCTGGCCATAATACCCACCCCCCCCAATCCCTCCACCCAGCAGTGGACACAGTGAACAGGGAGAAGAGCGGTGGCGCACAAGGGGTGGGGGCCTGTATGCCTTGCTTCTACTGTGAGCAGAGACGATTAAAATCTTTATTCCAGTGACAGTGTCTCTTCTTGAGGGAGAGAGGGTTGCCAGAAAACAGTCAGTTCTCCACTCTCTACTTCAAATAAGACTCTTGCTTCTTCTTCTACAAGGGCCTAGAAGAAAAAAAAGACTGTCGATTTTTTTTTTTTTTTGAGATGGAGTCTTGCTCTGTCATCAGGCTGGAGTGCAGTGGCGAGATCTCGGCTCACTGCAACCTCCACCTCCCGGGTTCAAGCGATTCCCCTGCTTCTGCCTCCAGAGTAGCTGAGACTACAGGCGTGCACCACCACACCAGGCCAGTTTTTTGTATTTTAGTAGAGACAGGGTTTCACCATATTGGCCAGGATGGTCTCTATCTCCTGACTTGTGATCCACCTGCCTCAGCCTCCCAAAGTGCTGGGATTACAGGCGTGAGCCACCGCAATCCGCCAAGACCCTTGATCCTTAAGCTGGAAATGCAGGCTCTGAGAGTAGTAACAGCCTATGAATTGCCCAGCAGTGCTGAAACTGGTTTAAAGACACATTTACACCCTTAAGAATTATTATTCTAGTAGGCCGGGCGCGGTGGCTCAAGCCTGTAATCCCAGCACTTTGGGAGGCCGAGGCGGGTGGATCACGAGGT
>NW_022437088.1:1915623-1929814 GCF_009761245.1 Sapajus apella | reverse complement strand
CTGCCTCCTGGGTTCAGGCAATTCTCCTGCCTCAGCCTCCTGAGTAGCTGGGATTACAGGCACACACCACCATGCCCAGCTAATTTTTTTGTATTTTTAGTAGAGACGGGGTTTCACCATGTTGACCAGGATGGTCTTGATCTCTTGACCTTGTGATCCACCCGCCTCGGCCTCCCAAAGTGCTGGGATCACAGGCTTGAGCCACTGCGCCCGGCTTTTTTTGTATTTTTAGTAGAGATCGGGTTTCACCATGTTGGCCAGGCTGGTCTCAGACTCCTAACTTCAGGTGATCCACCTGCTTGGCCTCCCAAAGGGCTGGGATTATAGGCCTGAGCCACTGTGCCTGGCCAATGTGAGAGTTTTGACCTCTGTTTCCAGCCTGGGCTGGTTCCTCTCTCCTTGGGCAACCTGGTGGTCCCTTGTTCCTGGGAAGTCATCATATTGATGGCAAATGTAGTAGAGGCACCAATCAGTATAGCATATTACAGCCTAGAACTCCTGGGCTCAAGCATTCCTCCACCTCAGCCTCAAGTGGGAGGCTGGGCTTACAGGAACATGCTTACACTGTTGGTTACAAGTCCTTTGTCAGCTATATGAATTACAAATATTTTCTCCCAGACCATAGCTTGCCTTTCATTATTTTTTAATTAACACAATTTCTTAATTTTAATGAATTCCAAATTTAATGAAGTACAACTTATCCATCTTTAGGATGTTTGCTGTATCTATTTAAGAAAACTTTGCCCATCCCACTTCACTAATGTTTTTTCATTTTCCTCTCCCTCTTTTTTTTATTTGAGACGGAGTTTCACTCTTGTTACCCAGGCTGGAGTGCAATGGCGCGATCTCGGCTCACTGCAGCCTCTGCCTCCTGGGTTAAGGCAATTCTCCTGCCTCAGCCTCCTGAGCAGCTGGGATTACAGGCACGTGCCACCATGCCCAGCTGATTTTTTGTATTTTTAGTAGAGACGGGGTTTCACCATGTTGAGCAGGATGGTCTCGATCTCTTGATCTCGTGATCCACCCGCCTCGGCCTCCCAAAGTGCTGGGATTACAGGCGTGAGCCACTGCGCCCGGCCCTCTCTTTTTTTTTTTAAAGACAAAGTCTCGCTATGTTGGCCAGGCTGGTCTTGAATTCATGGACTCAAGTGATCCTGTCTCAGCCTCTCAAGTAGCTGGGATTACAGGCTTGTGCCATTGTACCTGGCTCTCACTTCACTAATATTTTTTGACAGTCTCACTCTGTCACCCAGACTAGGGTACAGTGGCTTGATCATAGCTCACTGCAGCCTCAAATTCCTGGACTCAAGAGATCCTTCTGCCTCAGCCTCCCAAGTAGCTGACCACCGCTACCACTGTGCCTGGCTAATTTTTAAATTTTTTTGTAGAGACAAGTTCTTGCTTTGTTGCCCAGGCCTACACTTCACTAATTATTATTTCTTTTTTAGACAAGAGTCTCGCTCTGTCGCCCAGGCTGCAGCATAGTTGCATGATCTAGGCTCACTGCAACCTCTGCCTCCTGGGTTCAAGCAGTTCTTCTGCCTCAGCCTACTGAGTAGCTGGGACTACGGGTGTGTGCCACCACGCCCAGCTAACTTTTTGTAGTTTTAGTAGAGATAGGATTTCACCATATTAGCCAGGATGGTCTCGATCTCCGAACCTCTTGATCTGCCCCCCTCGGCCTCCCAAAGTGCTGGGATTATAGGTGTGAGCCACCAAGCCTGATCATGCCTGGCTAATTTTTGTATATCTAGTAGAGACGGGGTTTCACCACATTGGCCAGGCTGGTCTTGAACACCTGACCTCAAATGATCCACCCACCTCAGCCTCCCAAAGTGCTGGGATTACAGGCGTGAGCCACCGAGCCCAGCCAGCTTCACTTTTTGTGCTTGTGTGTGAGATGGAGTTTCGCTCTTGTTGCCCAGGCTGGAGTGCAATAGCATGATCTTGGGTCACCACAACCTCTGCCTCCCGAGTTCAAGCAATTCTCCTGCTTCAGCCATCCAAGTAGCTAGGATTAGAGGCATGCACCAGCACACCAGGCTAATTTTGTACTTTTAGTAGAGACAGAGTTTCTTTATGTTGGTCAGGCTGGTCTCGAACTCCTCAGCTCAGGTGATCCACCTCCCTTGGCCTCCCACAGTGCTGGGATTAGAGGTATGAGGCCCCTCACTTTTTAAAAATTAAAATTTTTCGGATCACCACTCCATTTTCTTTGTATTAACAGAAAGGCGACCTGGCACGGTGGCTTGTGCCTGTAATCCCAGCACTCTGAGAGGCTGAGGAGGGTGGATCACCTGAGGTTAGGAGTTCAAGATCAGCCTGGCCAACACGGTGAAGCCCCGTCTCTACTAAAAATACTAAAAGTAGCCAGGTGTGTTGGCAGGCACCTGTAATCCCAGCTTCTTGGGAGGCTGAGGCAGGAGAATCTCTTGAACTGGGAGGCAGAGGTTGTGGTGAGTCAAGATTGTGCCACTGCACTCCCACCTGAGACACAAAGTGAGACTCCATCTCAAAAAACAAAACAACCAGAAAGGGAGTAGGATGTAGGGCAAAGTGCTCATGTTCTGGGAGTGACTGTTGGGTTCAGATCCTGGCTCTAATATTTCCTAAGTACACGACCTGAACAAATTACAAACTTTTCTGTGCCTGTTTCATCATTTGTAAAAAGTAAGGAAGATAATAATGTTTAACTCAAGTGAATTGCATGTAGCAAGCCCCTGATGAATGTAAACTGTCATTTTATTAATATGTATATAACAAGAATTATAGCGTATGCCCTGACATATGTATAACCTACTAAAGAAGAGGAATTAAGTTTCTCTCTCTCCCCCTCTCTCTTTGTACGCACACACACACTCGTGTGTGTATTAGATACCGGGCCTCTGTCACCTAGGGTGGAGTGCAGTAGTGCGATCATGGCTCACTACAGCTTTGAACTCCTAGGCTCAAGTGATCCCCCTGACTCAGCCTCCTGAGTAGCTGGGACTACTGATGCATGACACCTCACCCTGCTAATTATTTTATTTTTTGTAGAGACAAGGTCTCACTTTGTTGCCCAGGCTAGTCTCAAACTTCTGGCTTCAAGTATCCTCCTGCTTCTGCCACTCAAAGTGTTGGGATTACAGGCTTGAACCACTGCACCAGACTCCTAGCTCTATTTCAAAAAACCCACAAACAAATGGAAGCATAAAGTACACAGTATTCTACCCTTTACTCTTCTTTTTTCACCTATATATTTCCAATTAAATATATATATGTATTTCCAACGTCACACAGTTATGTTATTGTAATAACTTGTTTGTATTTCATTTTTTTTTTTTTTTTTTATTTCAGCATCTTTTCTTTCTATTCAATGGAGAGTTTGTATCCTTTAAAAACTATTGCCGGGCGCGGTGGCTCAAGCCTGTAATCCCAGCACTTTGGGAGGCCGAGGCGGGTGGATCACGAGGTCAAGAGATCGAGACCATCCTGGTAAACATGGTGAAACCCCGTCTCTACTAAAAATACAAAAAATTAGCTGGGCATGGTGGCACATGCCTGTAATCCCAGCGACTCAGGAGGTTGAGGCAGGAGAATTGCCTGAACCCGGGAGGCGGAGGTTGCGGTGAGCCGAGATCGCGCCATTGCACTCCAGCCTGGGTAACAAGAGTGAAACTCCGTCTCAAAAAAAAAAAAAAAAAATATTTTTTTTTGTAGATATGGGGGTCTTGTTATGTTGCCCAGGCTGGTCTCCAACTCCCAGGCTCAAGTGATCCCCCTGCCTTGGCCTCCCAAAGTGCTGGGATTACAGGCATGAGCCACCATATTCGAAGAGTTTGCATTCTTCAGTTGCTATGCAGTATTTTACACCTAGAAGGAATCCAAAGTATTCTCAATAGAACTATAGACTTTCAGTGCTAGAAAGGTATTTAGAGATCAGCAAGTCCACCTCTTATTTTATAGATAATTATCGTGCAGAAAGTGAAAATGACTTGCCTATGGTCTTACACCTATTATCTTCTTCTTTTTCTTTTTTTTTTTTTTTTTTGTTTACATGAGACGGAGTTTCACTCATGTTACCCAGGCTGGAGTGCAATGGCGCGATCTCGGCTCACCGCAACCTCCGCCTCCCGGGTTCAGGCAATTCTCCTGCCCCAGCCTCCTGAGTCGCTGGGATTACAGGCACGCGCCACCATGCCCAGCTAATTTTTTGTATTTTTAGTAGAGACGGGGTTTCACCATGTTGACCAGCATGGTCTCGATCTCTTGACCTCGTGATCCACCCGCCTCGGCCTCCCACAGTGCTGGGATTACAGGCGTGAGCCACCGCACCCGGCTGTTTTCCAGTTTAAAAAGTGATCTTGCCGGGCATGGTGACTCATGCCTGTAATCCCAGCACTTTGGGAAGCCAAGGTGGGAGAATCATGAGGTCAAGGGATTGAGACCATCCTGGCCAATATGGTGAAACCCCATCTCTACTAAAAATACAAAAATTCACCAGGCATGGTGGTGTGCGCCTGTAGTCCCAACTACTTGGGAAGGAGTGGCAGGAGAATCTCTTGAACCCTGGAGGTGGAGGTTGCAGTGAACTGAGATTGCGCCACTGGGCTCCAACTTGATGACAGTGAGACTCTGTCTCCAAAAAAAAAAAAAAAAAACTCACATCCATTAGGTCACATAATGTTCTCAAAGCTCACAGGCAACTCTTACCTCCACTTTACTGAAAGTAAAATAAGCAGGAGTGGTGTTTTTGTTTTTGTTTTTTGGCTGCCCAGGTGAAGGAGTGGAAGTGGAGAAGGAACAAAGAAATCTGTAACTGAGCAAGGTGGCTCAGGCCTGTAATCCTAGCACTTTGGGAGGCCCAGGCAGCGGATGCATCACCTTAAGTCAGGAGTTCGAGACCAGCCTGACCAACATGGAGAAACCCCATCTCCACTTAAAAAATAGAAAATTAGCCGGGCATGGTGGCACATGCCTGTAATCCCAGCTACTCGGGAGGCTGAGACAGGAGAATCACTTGAACCCGGGAGGCGGAGGTTGCAATGATCTGAGATCGCGCCACTGTACTACAGCCTGAGCAATAAGAGTGAAACTCCGTCTCAAAAAAAAAGAAAGAAAAATCTGTAACTGGTGTGGTCAATGAGTCGTAAACACCACTAGACTCTGAAAACCCTGTGGACTTTTTTTTTTATTTTTTTTTTTGAGACAGAGTCTCGCTTTGTAGCCAGGCTGGATTGCAGTGGCGCCATCTTGGCTCACTGCAACCTCCGCCTCCTGGGTTCAAGCAATTCTCCTGCCTCAGCCTCCCAAGTAGCTGGGATTACAGGCATGTGCCACCATGCCCAGCCAATTTTTGTATTTCAGTAGAGACGGGGTTTCATCATGTTAGCCAGGATGATCTTGATCTCTTGACCTCGTGATCCACCCGCCTCGGCCTCCCAAAGTGCTGGGATTACAGGCGTGAGCCAGCGGGCCCGTTCTGGATTTCTTTTTTTTTTTTTTAAGGCAGACTTTAAAAATAGCGAAATTTGATCTATCTTTGGACCTGCATAAGATAATCCTAATGTGCTCTTGAAAAAAAAAAATGCTGAGACACACAGATGGAGAACCAAGAAATACAAATGGACATACAAAAAATCAAGGATACACTGCTTTCGCAACACATCACAACACTCTGCATTGGGTGAAAGTACAGTGACTTCAGTGACATAGGTCAGTCCCAGATATTCAAAACAAAAACGAAGTTGGTTCTATCATTTGGAACATTCTTGCTGTAGGTAGGCTGGCACGATTCGAACGACTTGTTCTGCAAAAGTTGGATCAATGCACTTTTTCTGCAAAGTCTGGTAATTGCACTTGCGTGAGTGCACACATTTGCCTGTGTGATGCACTCTTAGTTGTGGGAGGTGGTTTCATACCATCCGACGGCATTTTCTCTGTGACTGCCTACGGGTTAGGGCGCCGGTCCCACCCTAGCCCTGCCACTTCGTGGCAGGCTTCGTGTCTCCCAAAGCCACGCAGGGACAGCGCCCAGGTTCCCACACCCACCCAAATTCTAGAAGGAGGAAGGAAAAGGGCGGAGGGCGACACCGCGCACGCGCGTCAGCGCACGCAGGCGCAGTCTCTCTCCTTCCTGATCGCCTCGCGCTCCACCCTACCCGAAAGTAAAGGCGGGAAGCGATTGGCCACGCTGGTTGCCCATCAGACCAGGATCTCTCCTCCTCAACACAATTGGCAAACGGGAAAAAGGCCAGTCCGCCGAGGTCTTCCTACCCCTTGGAGACTCAGCGCCACCGCGGAAGCAGCTATTGGCGGAGGCCCGGGGCCGCGACTGCTCACTTCCGGCGCGGGCCTAGACGATTTCTCCCCCTTCCCCGCAGTCACCCTCCGCCTTCCCACCCCCCGCCCTTCCACCATGGCCGCCTCTGTGTGGTGTGGGGAGACGCTGGTCCTCTGTGTCCTCCCATAGCGCTTATTGCCTCACCCTCACCCCCTAGGGGCCGGATCCAAAGGCGCTTCACTCCCCACGCCTTGGGGCATCAGCCAGGAAGGTTTCCTACCCCCTCCTTCGGGGCAGGACTCCTCTTACCCCCACTAGGAAAAGAGGCAGAAACTTAGGGTTTTTCCTCCTTTTCTTAGGGTCAGACGCTCTTAGGGTCCACTTCTTCGGGGGCGGAAGCCATTCCTACCCTTCCCATAGGGGCGCAGGCCCTTACCCCACTGTACTTCGGAGCCAACGGCTTTCCCTCAGCACTGCCACCCCAGAGTCAGGACCCAGAAAACTGTTTGCCTTCGCCCCCAACGCAGGCGCGGCATTTTGGAGAGGAGGGAGGAGTGGAGAAGACAGGGGCCCTTGCTCTCCCCTCCCCAGCTTGTTCCTCTTGCTCCCCGGTCCCTGGCAACCCAGAGTTCCCGATTTCTAGGACTTTCCATCCAACCACTCCCTGACCTTTTCCCATCTCCTCGCTGCAGCCATGGAGTTGCAAAAGGGAAAAGGGGCAGCAGCAGCAGCAGCTGCTTCGGGAGCAGCGGGAGGTGGAGGAGGAGGAGCGGGAGCAGGAGCCCCAGGAGGGGGGAGGCTGCTACTTTCAACCAGTTTGGATGCCAAGGATGAGTTAGAGGAGGTAGGTGTGGGGGGCGGGAAGGGAGTTAAGAAATTGGGTTTTGGAGGGATACTGGAGCGGATACCGGGTTGGGGGACGGGGGGGGCGGGGGAGGAGGCTTTCAAGTTTTTTCTGAAGCAACACAAACACTGCTCCAGCTTCCTGCTCCTAAAGGAAGAAGTGTGGGCCAACTTCCTGGACAGGTTGTCATAGTAACAGCAGCCACTAGTATGAAAATGGGTAGGGGGTGTTGGTGAAGGAAGGATACAGCCCCCAGATTTACCGAATTGATTTTTGATATTCCTTTCCACATACATACCACAGCTGTTTTTACTATCAACCCTGTTTCAGACTTAGGTCATATATTGAATTGAGACGTGTGTGTGTTAGATGTTTGGGGGCTGATGAGAGCTGGCAGTAGACCTTGGACCCTCCTGTTAGATGCTATCATTGATTTCATGTGGACACAACCAATTGCTAATGATGTTAACTGGGCATTTAGAATGAGTGAAGACTTAAGAAAAGTGAGTAGTGTTTAGTTTGGTGGCATTTAGCCACAGTAGTGGGGTGAATGATACCTAGAGGAGTCTCCTTCAGAACCAGATAGCACACGCAGAGGAGAGAACATATGGTTCTAAATAAGAGGACAGAGTGAAGCAATGCAATGGACCTGTATGAGGACGTTAGGGGACCTGATAGTTGCCCCTCCTGTCCTCTTCCCCACCTTCTTCCTCCTGCCTCTACCATCCCAGAGTTGATCATGTATACCTTTCCACTGCTACAAATAGTATATATACTTAGGAATATGAGATCCAGAACTGCAACGTGATTGCTCAACTGTTCGTAAGACCTAATATTCAAGTCGGTGGTTATCCAGCAGTACATTAACAGGCCCTGGCTCTTCACTGGCCGTTTCCCATCTTCTGACTTTATGAGATATTAGAGGATGGGCAGGCAGATGGGTGAAATTCAGCATTTAGATTTAAAAAAATGGGTCAGATACAAGATGGTAGAATATATATGCAAAAATGAACTTTGTAAATCAAGAGGTAGCTGGATAGTAACTTTGTATTATACACCAGCAAATGTCTATTTGCTGTCTGCCTTCCTATCATGCTTTTCTCTCATAATTCTCTGGGCATTCAGGTAAATCAGAGTTTGTTTCCTGTTGTCTGTACTTATCAGCTAAGGTAGATATAATTATGAATGTAAACAATGTATTCCCAAAACAAGTGAGAATGACTTTAGGACTGCCTGGCAATTGAAATTATCTATTTTTTTTTTTGAGATGGAATCTCGCTCTGTTGCCAGGCTGGAGTGCTGTGCTGCAATCTTGGCTCACTGCAACCTCCCCTCCTCCTGGGTTCAAGTGATTTTCCTGCCTTAGCCTCTGGAGCAACTGGGACTACAGGCGTGTTCCACCATGCCCAGCTAATTTTTGTATTTTTAGTAGAGACGGGGCTTCACCATGTTGGCCGGGCTGGTCTCGATCCCTTGACCTCGTTGTCCCCTCGCCTTGGCCTGGGATTACAGGCGTGAGCCACCATGCCTGGCCAGAATTATCTACTTTTTAAGAAATGGCCACTGTCATTGTCGAAGTATTTTTTAATCCCTGTGTACTAGCACTGGAGCTCTAGAAGTATAGAAAGTCAATAATGACTGCCTTTGATCCCTCCATCAGAGTGGAGGGCAAAAGACCCAGGGGTTGGAATTGCTACCCTGATTCTTAGAGGCATCATATGCTTCTGCTTTAATTCAATTCACCGGATAGTACAGCATCCTGTTCTGAGCAGTGACGTGTTTGCTACTAAATGAAATGATGCGGCAGGAGGGGACCGTCAAAGAGGGGAAGCATGTGCATTTTCTTGCTTTTTTTTATGCTGAGAGTGAACTTTCAACTGTTCCCAGGGAAAAGGGAGAGGGAGGGCCTCTCTTTTTTTCTGATCTCCGTAATGTGAATGTTTCCCAGTATGTCTCAGACTCCCTTCTCTGCCCTTTGTCCTTTGCATTTGAATTTTCCAGCAAGGCTTGCCACACAATTTTTTTTTTTTCCCTATGTGTGTGGTTCGGTTATCCCTACTAAACCAGAGGGTCTCTAAGGGCAAGACTTACTGGGTTCTTCCTCTGGGTCTCCCCACAGATGTCTGCGCACAGAAGTTATCAAAACCTGGTGTTGACCGACTGATCTCTGCTTGTTCTGGCTTGGTTGTTTTCCTACCTATTGCCCAGGAACACAGAGGTAGTTCTGACCATATATGCTTACTGTGGGCTGGGTCTGATAGGAAAACAGGATGGAAGACATCTGAGGTCTGTCTTTCAAAGCTTATCTAATGGCTTGAGTTAACACACCCACAAGGAAGGTTAAAAAACAAAAACAAAAACAACAAACAGACTGGTTAGAGTAGTGAAGTGACTGGGGTTATTACAATTGGGTGTGATTAGGAGACACCTTTAGAGATCTGGAGTAGGAAGCATTGGTCAAGAGCATCCCAGGCAGGAACTCTAACTCTTCTACCCTAGGGAGCATTTGGTGTATCCTTTCTTCTCTTTGGCCCCGTTTTTCCCTTTGAAGGCGGAAGTCTTCTTGCCCATTCCCATCCTAGTTTGGGGAGGAGATGAGATAAAAATAGTGCCAGAGATTGAAGGAGTTTAGAACATGTAGTTTCTAATCTCATGAGCCTTGGTAGCTCCTGGTTTTTCTTTTGCCAAAGAGAGACCAATCACTTTTAAATCAGGCTGATAGCGGGAGGCCAAAGAAGTCAGAACTTCCTCTTAAGCCCCGGATAGGTTTCAGGGTTTCATTTGGTTAGAGGTACGTCCCTATCAGGTTTTCCCCAAGAAATAATGCATACCCATATGTGGGGAATGTCCAGGGAATGGGTTTTGAGTCACTTCTAGTTTTTGTCCCGTTAAATCATAATTTCATTTATGAGTGACTCATGGTTGTAGAATACTTTGAACCCAGCTTGTTCAATAACTCCTTACCTACATGACTCCTTAGAGACTTTTTTTTTTTTTTTTTTAATCTTTTAAAGACGGAGTTTCACTCTTGTTGCCCAGGCTGGAGTACAATGGTGTGATCTTGGCTCACTGAAACCTCCGCCTTCCGAGTTCAAGTGATTCTTCTGCTTCAGCCTCCCAAGTAGTTGGGATTACAGGTGCCTGCCACAATGCCCAGCTAACTTTTTGTGTTTTTAGTAGAGATGGGATTTCACTATATTGGCTAGGCTGCTGTCTAACTCCTGACCTCGTGATCCAGCCGCCTCAGCCTCCCAAAGTGCTGGGATTACAGGCTTGAGCCACCAAGCCCAGCTGTCCTTAGGGATTTTTATGACTTCCCATATGGAGTTCAGTGGCACGATCTCAGCTTACTGCAACCTCCACCTCCTGGGTTCAAGTGATTCTCCTGCCTCAGACTCTTGAGTAACTGGGACTACAGGTGTGCACCACCACGCCCAGCTAAATTTTGTGTTTTTAGTAGAGATGGGGTTTCACCATATTGGCCAGGCTGCTCTTGAACTCCTGACCTCGTGATCTGGCTGTCTTGGCTTCCTAAAGTTCTGGGATTACAGGTGTGAGCCACCACACCCAGCCAGTGCATGCCTTTTACCAGACGGTATATTCACTTGGCTGAGGGAGGGGAAATGGAAAGGTTAGAGGGGTTCGTACAGCTTGAATCTCCAGCTTTGGGTATATACTGGCAAACAGAAAGGGCTTCTCCCCTTCCTCCCCCATCTCATCTGCTACTGCTGTCATGGAAACCATGGTCAGGTAGTCTTAGTATTAGAAAAATTAGTTCAGGAGCTCCTAGAGAGTGTAAATATTTTCTCAGCTCTCTAAAGTACCGTCATAGAGGGCTTAACTCTGAACAGAGCCATTCTGCCAGCAATTGTTGGCATCTGAACCTATGATTCAATTTTTACTAAGAGCCTCTAGAGACTAGGGGAAAAGGGTTGCTATTACTTGATTGTAGGGATCTGGCTTCCTGTGGCTGTCTTTGAAGGGATGTATTCCTTTGTCACCCTGAATGATTTGTAATTAATTTTTCCCATCCTTGTTTGGAAAAGTAATTTCTATTGTTCAGGAAGAGTAAAGCATCCTTTATACTTCTTGTTGCCTGTGAACAGAAATGACTGGCCATCACATTCTTTCCTCATTGCAGTTATCCACCCATCCAAATTCTGGACTCTCACTTTCTACAACCCGAGCTGGGCCTCTCTGTTCCAAGAGGCCACTTTTCTCCTTCACTGGGCAGTGACCATAGAATTGACTCAGGCCTCTGAGCAGAGCTCACGGGAGCTGGGGAAGGGGCCTAGAGAAACTGTTCAGGCCAAGGCCTCTCAGCCACAGATCCATTGCCAGAGACTCAGCTAGCCCATAGGGCTGTGTAGCCAGCTTTGCAGGATCCTGGTACAGGGTACGTCATTCAGGCTCCTCCCTCTCCCCTACTGTTTCCTCTTGTCTCCTGGAAGACAACAGTTTATAGAGAGTAGGTAGGAGAGAAAGATTTTTAGCCTGGTCGGGCACTTATCTATATCCTATGGTAGGAGTTTTCAGGAATCTTTAAAGGCCATCCCATTAGAAGTAGTGGCTGGGAATGGGGAGCTTTTAGTCCTCTAAATTTAGTTGTGTAATGGCTGAGCTTCCCACAAATTGAATAGGGTTTTTTGTCTGTTTGTTGTTTTTTGTTTTTCTTGAAATAGAGTCTTGCTCTGTCACCCAGGCTGGAGTGCAGTGGCATGATCATTGCTAACTGCATCCACGACCTCCTGGGCTCAAATAATCCTCCCGCTTCAGCCTCCCAAGTAGCTATAGGCACACCACCACAAGCAGCTAATTTTTTTTTCGAGACAGAGTCTCACTCCGTCTTGGAATGCAGTAGTGTGGTCTTGGCTCACTGCAGCCTTTGCCTCCCTGGTTCAAGTGATTCTCCTGCCTCAGCCTCCTAAGTAGCTGGACTAAAGGTGCGTGCCACCACATCCAGCTAATTTTTGTATTTTTAGTAGAGACGGGGTTTCACCATGTTGGTCAGGCTGGTCTCAAACTTACGACCTCGTGATCTGCCTACCCCAGCCTTCCTGGGATTACAAGCGTGAGCCACTGTGTCTGGCCCACCTAGCTAATTTTTAACATTTTTTTTTTTTTTTTTCGTAAAGACAATTGCCTAGGCTGGTCTTGAACTCCTCTCCTCAAGTGATTCCTCCCCACCTTGGCCTCCCAAAGCACTGAGATTACAGGCATGAGCCACCGTGCCTGGCTGAAAATTGAATAGATTTTAATTTAACCGAGGCTGTATGCTAGGTGCTTTCACATATGTTACTTTGTTTAATCATTACAGCAACCTTGTGATAGAGGCATTATCTCTGTTATGAGGGGTTTTACATGGCTAAATTACCCAAATTAGCCTCAGGCTGGCAAGTGGTAGAGGGTTCTTTCTATGGTATGCCTCCTGTCAGTTTGCTTATTGGCTAGCTGCTGTTTGATTTTGCCTTTCCTCTCCATTGATTCAGCAGAGATTTTTTCTTTTGATAGGAAAGAATATCTAGAATTTTAGAATGCTATGTCACTGCTCGTTCACCATCTCCTTCGCTGAAATTGCTTGTTAACCTAGGCTGTGTACAGGGCTCCCCACAGCTCTCCTATCAAGAACAGTCTGAACCTAGCAGCTGGAGTAATTGATTTCACAGTCCTTGATAATTATCTTGGGTAGAGAGGGATAAGATTTTTTTTTTTTTTTTTTGAGACCGAGTTTCCCTCTTGTTGCCCAGGCTGGAGTGCAATGGCGTGATCTCGGCTCACCGCATCCTCTGCCTCCTGAGTTCAAGCAATTCTCCCTCTTCAAGCAATTCTCCTGCCTCAGCCTCCCGAGTAGCTGGGATTACAGGCTTGTGCCACCACACCTGGCTAATTTTGTATTTTTGGTGGAGATGGGGTTTCTGTATGTTGGCCAGGCTGGTCTCGAACTCCTGACCTCGGGTGATTCACCCTCCTTGGCCTCCCAAAGTGCTGGGATTACAGGCATGAGCCAGCGTGCCTGCCTTTTTTTTTTTTTTTTTTTTTTTTTTTGAGATAGGGCCTTGTTTTGTCACCCAGGCTGGAAAACAGTGGTGCAATCAAAGTTTATTATAGCCTACAGCTCTTGGGCTCAACTGATCCTCCTGCCTCAGCCTCCCAAGTACTGGGACTACAGGTGCACACGGCCATGCCTGGCTAATTTTTAAGTTTTTATAGAGATGGGGGAGTTCTCCTCCTATTACCCAGGCTGGTCTTGAACTCCTGGCCTCAAGTGATCCAACCCCCTCAGGCTCCCAAAGTATTGGGTTTATAGATGTAAGCCACTGTGCCCGGCAAGAGGGATAAAATTTAAAAAGAGAGGAAGCCCAGCTAGAGGTTTTTCCTTCCCTCCCCTTGTCATATAGGAGCTGGACTAGGTAATACTGGATCTCAGAGCTTGTGGGAGAGGTGGGCTATGAGAGTCATAGCTCAGCTTTCATGTGAACTTACAGCTCCTTTTCGCAAGTACACAGGTGCTTTTTATTCAGGCTCAGCTGCCAATCTGACCTAATTTGGGACATAGTTAGACCTGATATTGGGTGAGTAGTTTGGGGCTTATTTTAGGTTGATATTTTGTAGCTATGAGAGCTACAAACACTTGCCTTGCCTCAACACTCAGTTCTGCCCTGTGCCATCTATACTTTTTTTTTTTTTTTTTTTCTTGAGACGGAGTTTCGCTCTTGTTACCCAGGCTGGAGTGCAATGGTGCAATCTCGGCTCACTGCAACCTCCGCCTCCTGGGTTCAGGCAATTCTTCTGCCTCAGCCTCCTGAGTAGCTGGGATTACAGGTACATGCCACCATGCCCAGCTAATTTTTTGTATTTTTAGTAGAGACGGGGTTTCACCATGTTGACCAGGATGGTCTCGATCTCTTGACCTCGTGATCCACCCGCCTCGGCCTCCCAAAGTGCTGGGATTACAGGCTTGAGCCACCGCGCCCGGCGCCATCTATACTTTTACACAGGATGGTCATAGACAACCTGAAGATAATGGTAAAGGAGAAACATGATTGTCACTCATTCTTTTTTTTTTTTTTTTTTTTTTTTTTTTT
>NW_022437088.1:1914914-1915523 GCF_009761245.1 Sapajus apella | reverse complement strand
GGGGAGACGGGGTTTTGCTCTTATTACCCAGGCTGGAGTGCAATGGCGTGATCTTGGCTCACCGCAACCTCCGCCTCCTGGGTTCAAGCAATTCTCCTGCCTCAGCCTCCTGAGTAGCTGGGATTATAGGCACGCGCCACCATGCCCAGCTAATTTTTTGTATTTTTAGTAGAGACGGGGTTTCACCATGTTGACCAGGATGGTCTCGATCTCTTGACCTCGTGATCCACCCGCCTCGGCCTCCCAAAGTGCTGGGATTACAAGCGTGAGCCACCGCACCTGGCCTGTCACTCATTCTTAAAGCTGTATCCCGTTATCCATATTTGTCAGTTATTCAAAATGCTGCAATAGACCCACTTCTCAACAAGATGTGTGGTGATGACCTCTAAGATCAGGTAGAAGTAAACGAGCCTTTGTCCTTTTGCCAGCATCATTATTACTGGAAATTGGTTTTCTTTAAACAGTTTTTGGGTTAATCCTCAAGATAAAGTTTTAAAAGGACTCAGGAAATAGTTTAGGTGGTGATAATGAGAGGTTTACTCACTTATGAGATACATTTTGTCAATATCTTATCAACACAGCTTCTTTTTTTTTTTTTTTTTTTTTTTT
>NW_022437088.1:1863812-1914814 GCF_009761245.1 Sapajus apella | reverse complement strand
CGCCATTGCACTCCAGCCTGGGTTCAAGCAATTCTCCTGCCTCAGCCTCCTGAGTAGCTGGGATTACAGGCACACACCACCATGCCCAGCTAATTTTTTGTAGCTTTAGTAGAGACGGGGTTTCACCATGTTGACCAGGATGGTCTCGATCTCTTGACCTTGTGATCCACCCGCCTCGGCCTCCCAAAGTGCTGGGATTACAGGCTTGAGCCACCGCGCCCGGCTAACACAGCTTCTTCTAAACGGGGACCAGTGACTAAGGTTCCCTTAGAATGTCAAACACATTCCATGGTGGGATTGAAACCAGAGTGGCTGTTGGGTAGGCTTTAATGCAGCTGTTTCCATCCGTGTTTAACTGGAGACCCTGGTAGGTTTTTTCTTTTCTTTTTTTTCTTTTTTCTTTTTTTTAAGATGGGGTTTCACCATGATGGCCAGCCTGGTCTAAACTTCTGACCTCAAGTGATCCTTCCACTTTGGCTTCTCAAAGTTCTGGGGTTACAGACATGAGCCACTGCATCCAGCCTCTCATAGGTTTTAGTTTGGCCTTTGGTGGTCTATTGCACCTTTTCTTTCCTCACACTCTCATTGTTTTTTAGATTTGTTTTTAACGTATTGGGGGGACATTTCAAATGTAAAAAAATAGAGGCTGGGCACGGTGGCTCAAGCCTGTAATCCCAGCACTTTGGGAGGCCGAGGCGGGTGGATCACGAGGTCAAGAGATCGAGACCATCCTGGTCAACATGGTGAAACCCCGTCTCTACTAAAAAATAGAAAAAATCAGCTGGGCATGGTGGCGCGTGCCTGTAATCCCAGCTACTCAGGAGGCTGAGGCAGGAGAATTGCCTGAACCCAGGAGGCGGAGGTTGCAGTGAGCCGAGATCGCGCCATTGCACTCCAGCCTGGGTAACGAGAGCGAAACCCCGTCTCAAAAAAAAAAAAAAAAAAAAAAAAGTAAAAAAGTAGAATGGTAAAATCTTCATGTAGCCATCACTCTGCTTCAGTACTTAATGGTAAATGGCAGTCTTGTTTTATCTTCTTTTAGCTGCCTCTGTATTACTTTGAAGCAAATCTAAGATATATAATTTTATCTATAAACATTTTGTATATACTAAGTCTATAAGAAAAGGACTTTTTGGCCAGGTGTGGTGGCTCATGCCTGTAATCCCAGCACTTTGGAAGGCCAAGATGGGCGGATCATAAGATCAGGAGATCAAGACCATTCTGGCAAACATGGTGAAACCCCATCTCTACTAAAAATACAAAAATTAGCTGGGCGTGGTGGCACATGCCTTTAATCCCAGCTACTTGGGAGGCTGAATTAGGAGAATCCCTTGAACCAGGGAGTCGGAGGTTGCAGTGAACTGAGATCACACCTCTGCACTCCAGCCTGGTGACAGACCTAGACTCTGTCTTTAAAAAAAAAAAAAAAAAAAAAAAGAAGAGGACTTTTAAAAAACATAACCATAATTATATCGTACCTAAAAACATTAACAATAATGTTCTGTTGCCCAGGCTGGAGTGCAGTGGTACCATCATAGCTCACTGCAGCCTTGCCCTCCTGGGCTCAAGTGATCCTTCCACCTCAGCCCTGAGTAGCTATGACCACAGGCATGCACCAGAATGCTCAGCTAATTTTTTTCTTATTTGTAGAGATGGGGTTTCCCTATGTTGCAATGCTGGTCTTGAACTCCTGGGCTCAAGCAGTTCTCCTGCCTCCCAAAGTGCTGGGATTACAGGTGTAATCTACCTCACCCAGCCCTGAAGCGTTTTTGACAGGCCATTTGTTTTGTAGAATATCTCTCAGTTTGGGTTGTCTGAACTTTCTTCATGATTGGACTGAGTTTATACATTTTTGGCAAGAAAACCATAAAAGTGATATTATATCCTTTCAGTGCACCCTATCAGAGGCACATAGTGTCTCATTATTTGGTGGTGTTAACTAGGATCGCTTGGTTAAGGTAGTGTACTCCAGGTTTTCCTACAGGGATTATTATATTCTTTTTGTAATTAATAAGTATTTTGAATGTATGTAAATAATCTTCTTTCTCTGAAAAGTTTCACCTACTGATGTTATCCATTGTTCTTTACCTGAATCAGTTATTAGTTTCACCATTTCCTCTGTTTATTAGTTGTCAATGTACTGTAAGGAAGAGCTTTCCTTTCTCCTTTATTACATATGTATCTATAAGAATTGACTTAACGGCAGGCCCGGCACAGATTGAGACCATCCTGGTCAACATGGTGAAACCCCGTCTCTACTAAAAATACAAAAATTAGCTGGGCATGGTGATGCACACCTGTAGGCCCAGCTACTCGGGAGGCTGAGGCAGGAAAATTGCTTGAACCCAGGAGGTGAGGTTGCAGTGAGCCGAGATCATGCCACTGCACTCCAGCCTGGGTAACAAGAGCAAAACTCCGTCTCAAAAAAAAAAGAATTGATTTATGGATTCTTACTTTATTTGATGGATGATAATATTAAGTCTTTGGGATTATAGGCGTGAGCCACTGCACCTGTCCACAGTCTTTTTTTCTTTTTTGATGGAGTCTCACTCTGTTGCCCAGGCTGGAGTGCAATAGTGTGATCTTGGCTTACTGCAACCTCTGCCTCCTGGGTTCAAGCAATTCTCTTCCTCGGGCTTCTGAGTAGCTGGGATGACAGGCACCTGCCACCATGCCCGGCTAATTTTTGTATTTTTTTTTTTAGTAGAGACAGGGTTTCAGCATTTTGGCCTGGCTGGTTTTGAACTCCTCCTTTTGACCTCATGATCCACCCACCTCTGCCTCCCAGAGTGTTGGGATTACAGGTGTGAGCCACCGCACCCAGCCCTAAATCTCTTAATATATGGGTTTCCCTCACTTTTTTCTTGTGATTTATGTGTTAAAGAAATCAGGTTGGCTGGGTGTGGTGGCTCATGCCTGTAATCCCAGCACTTTGGGAGGCTGCAGTGGGTGAATCACGCGGTCAGGAGTTCAAGACTAGCCTGACCAATATGGTGAAACCCCGTCTGTACTAAAAATACAAAAATTAGCAGGGTGTGGTGACACGTGCCAGTAGTCCCAGCTACTCGGGAGGCAAAGGCAGGGGAATTGCTTGAATCCGGGAGACAGAGGTTGCAGTGAGCCAAGACTGTATCACTGCACTCCAGCCTGGGCCACAGAGCGAGACTCCGTCTCAAAAAAAAAAGAAAAAAAAAAAAGAAATCAGGTCACCTCTTAACAGTTTCCACATTCTAGATTTTGCTGGTTATATCCTCATGGTGATTTTATTAGTAAACTGGCAGTTAGATCTAGGGGCATGATCAGGTTTAAATTGTTAAACTTTAGGGGGCCAGAAGTACTTCCTACGTGGTGTTATGACCCACTGCTCATTTTTTCTCACCCTTCCCAGAGATTGGAAAGATGTATGAGCATTGTGACATCGATGACTGCTGGTGTCTCTGAGAGAGAAGCCAATGACGCCCTCAATGCCTATGTAAGTAGAGTGCTCTTGCAGCCATTTCTGCTGCTATGAAAGCCTTGTAACATGGTCAAAAAGGTGGAAAGACTAAGTGGTTGGGGTTAGGGGACTGAAGTTCATCATGTCTTGGCTCCCTGAATCAGATTTCTCAATTCTTCTCTCCTACTGTGGGAGCCTATCTCTTGGAGACTTGGACATCTTTCAGTGCAGCTTTTTATTTTTATAGAGATGTGGTCTTGCTATGTTGCCTAGGCTGGAATGCAGTGATTGTTCACAGACATGATTATAGTGCACCGTAGCCTTGAACTCCTGGGCTCAGGTGATCCTCCTGCCTCAGCCTCTGGAGTTGCTGGGACTGTAGGCGTGCACCACCACACCCGACGTCCTTATCTCTTTCTTTTTTTAAATCTCATTTATTTTAAGAGAAGGAAATTATCAGATTTAAAATTTGATTATTCTCCTTTGCAGCTTCCTTAGGAGTCCCATGTTTTCTGGGAGAAATTGAGTTTGAGAACTTTCTGTCTGTGAGTGCAGCTAGTTTGTTTTCCTTTTTCACATTCCAGGTGTGCAAAGGCCTCCCCCAACATGAAGAAATCTGCCTGGGCCTGTTTACTCTCATCCTCACTGAACCTGCCCAAGCCCAGAAGGTAAAACACCCTCGTTCTATACCCATAAACCCTCCTCATATATGATCTGGGATATGGTGGAACTTAACAGTTTACCTGGGGTAGTATGAAACTCTGACCAGAGCTAGGTCACCTTGTTCTCCAAATAGAGTTACCAGTCCCTTTATACTCAGTAAATTGGTCCATCCTCTGACTAAAATCCTTTATCTATCTTTAGATTCTGAAGCTAAATGGCAGTCACGAAAGTGAAAAAACCATACAGTTTTAAATTTTAAATTTATGAGGCAAGGCTAAAAAGGTTGGGATTTAATCCAGGGAACAGAACAACTGTAACCAAGTCCATGAGAGTTTTGGTCCAGAAGAGCATGGCCAGTAGTTTACAGATTCTGCCATTGGCAGGTGAATAGAAAGCAGGCTTAACATTTCAGTAAATAGGATTTAGATGAGACAGCTTAATGTTATGTTACATGATTGGCGCAGTAAATAATTCAGTGATTAGGAGAACACTGGAGTATACTGGAGTCAGACTCCCTGAGGAATATTTTATGAAAACTAGTCTGGAGTTCTTCACAAACTGGAGTCTCCTTTACGTGGTATGGTTCAAGTAGTTTCCCTCCTTGAGGTGAAGGACTAGGCAGGGTGATCTCTTTGAATTCTGTTCTTTTTCTTTTTATTTATTTTGAGACAGAGTCTTGTTCTGTCACTCAGGCTGGAGTGCAGTGTTGCGATCTTGGCTCACTGCAACCTCTGCCCCCTGGGTTCAAGCGATTCTCCTGCCTCAGCCTCCCGAGTAGCTGGGATTACAGGCATGCACCACCATGGTCAGCTAATATTTGTTTTTTTTTTCTTTTTTTAGAACTTAGAACAATTCTAATAATATTTGTATTTTTTAGTAGAGGTGGGGTTTCACCATGTTGGCCAGGCTAATCTCAAACTCCTGACTTCAGGTGATCCACCTGCCTTGGCCTCTCAAAGTGCTGGGATTATAGGGCTGAGCCACTGTACCCGGACTGTTCTTTTTATGATAAAGTAGCAAAATTCTGTCTTCTGCCTCTCCAAGTTTTCCCTTTCCAGCAACTCTGTGTCCTTTGAGTCTTGGTATAATGAGTTAAGTATGTGTCTAGTATCTGGCATTAACTATATGACACTAATAAGAGAAGAGCTTGGAATGGGGGAATTAACATTTCATTGGTTCTTCCCTGAGTAAAGGTGATATGGAGGGAAACAAACATGCTTTGTGCCCAGCATTCTGTTAGACTCTATCCAGGCAAGATGTCATTTGATCCTCTCTCAAAACCATATGCAGTTGGTGGCTCTATCTCCTCTTCCTAACCACTCCCAGTTTACCTGTGAGGTAACTTGGAGGTCAGAGATGATGCCATATGTTCAAGGGGAACCAAAGGAAAATCATTTTCAGGGATAAGAACAGGATGCTCATGGTCCCTTGGCATAGCTGCTTGAATTAATCTCAGGGAAGGATTTATGGGTGTGGGAACCTGATGTGTTTGTACTTCTGCTGCCGGCTGGAATAGGGTCTGGGGTGAGGGTGGGCAGTAAGGCAGCAAGTATTCACAAATCCTTGGTTTCCCAGGAGAGCCAAGGCCATTCTGGGCTGGGACCTTGTCGAGTTAAATTGCTGTTTCATTTTTATACTGAATTTATCATCAAGATCCCAAATGAATGTTTCCAGTAGGGTTGTGTTACAGAGTGATATGATGCAGTCCAGCCCATCCATTTTAAAGCAGTTGTTGGCAAAGATGAGAGTGGATGGGTTGGGTTAAAGTTTAACTTCCTCTTGTGTGGGTTTTTAAAAATCTTTCTGTGTGTGTGTGCCCATCACTGGCTATGTGTGGGTTTTTATAAATACCATTTGAATTCTGTTTAGTTATTTCAGTGCAAATTAGTCTTGCCTGCTGGAAAGGTTTGTTTGTTTCAGGTGATCTGATCCAACCTGGGTAAATCAGTAAACCTCAGTGAAGAGGGCAGGGTATGTGTGGTATTTCTAGCTCTTTGGCTGGCCTATCTGTAAGAGGCCACTGGGTTCTGCAAGGTAAATGCTTATTATGTCATGAATTTGACCACCCAGACACAGCAAGACTAGAGTATCTACTCTTCTTTTTGCCCTTTAACAGCCGCATCCGGGAGGCCCAGGCCCTCTGCGGAAGTGAAGCATTTGCCTCACTGGTTGACCCCTTTGCTAGCTTTCATGTTTACATACTGGAAGTTTCCAAGTAAATCCCCTACCTGTGAGCCTTCTAGGCTGAGCCCCCAGGTCAGGCTTCTTCAAACAAAGGCAGTAAAGACAGAATTAGGAGGACGCAGTTTTAGGCAGATGAAGAACTATCAAGTAATGACTCATTCAGAGACCTTGAGCCACGTCAGAGCATGATGGAAGAATTAGTGATGTATCTCCCTACAGCTTTGATCCTGCTCCCTAAAAGGGTGATTATTTTGTAAAAATACTTCTGTCCTAGAGAAGTTTTAGGTGGGCGTTACTGATGAGGACTGATTGTAATGCATTATTTTAGGCTTCAGCTTAAAGCAACGGGTTTAAGTATTTATATTTGGGGTTAATTCTGCATTTGGAACAGATGGATTTGAGATTCAGTTGTTTCCGAATCTCCACGGCCTGAGACAGGAAGTGGATGTGGTGGAGAAGTAATGGAAACTGAGTCTTCTGGAGCACGTAGAAGCCTGCTATGGGAAAGCATGAGCTGAGGAGCCTCTGTTCATACTGGCAGGCAGGTTCAAGGAGTTAGGGCCAACTCTCTGGAATTTGGTGCGATTAGGATGGATTGAACAGGTGAACAAGAGAATTCAGTTAAGGAGAAAGCAGGTCAGTATTGGCAAAGAATAGAGGATGCATGGGGTGGATTTTGTCTCAGCTGTACCTTCTTGATTTGCATCTGCCCTCTTGGCAGCTCTTAGGAATATTTATATCTTTTATTTATTTTCTTTTTTTAATTTTATTATTTTTATTTTTAAAAAAATAGAGATGGGGCCGGGCGCGGTGGCTCAAGCCTGTAATCCCAGCACTTTGGGAGGCCGAGGCGGGTGGATCATGAGGTCGAGAGATCGAGACCATCCTGGTCAACATGGTGAAACCCCGTCTCTACTAAAAATACAAAAAATTAGCTGGGCATGGTGGTGTGTGCCTGTAATCCCAGCTACTCAGGAGGCTGAGGCAGGAGAATTGCCTGAACCCAGGAGGCGGAGGTTGCGGTGAGCCAAGGTCGCGCCATTGCCCTCCAGCCTGGGTAACATGAGTGAAACTCCGTCTCAAAAAAAAAAAAAAAAAAAAAATATAGAGATGGGGTGTCACCATGTTGGCCAGGCTGGTCTCGAACTCCTGACCTCAGGTGATCCACCTATCTTGGCCTCCCAAAGTGCTAGGCTTACAGGCGTGAGCCTCTGCGCCCGGCCGAGTATATATATTTTCTATTTGGTGTCTGAACCACACAGCTGGGAGCAGGCCTGACTAGGGAACTGTGGTGAGGAGTGAGGCTCAGGTAGATTCCTAAGCTGTGCAGGCAGTGGTAGTCAATAGATAAAGGTAATGGGGAATGGTCTAATGTCAAGGTCTGTCTTCATCAAAGGGTCAAGGACTCAGGCCCAGACAGTTCTTGGTCTAGGTATTTCTCCCAGCAGGCAGCTCTAGAAAGAAGCTTGGGGGCTTTGGGGCCTAGGTTGACACATCACTGCTCTTGACACATTCAGTCACCTTTACTTTCTTTTGAGACTCTCCACTTCTCTCTTCCTCACTGATGTAGGGGTGTGTGTTTGTTTATCTGCTGCTTTTCCAAACTGGTCAGCAACTGGCACGGAGGTTTGTACCACAACTGGCAGCTTTAAGGATATAGTACTCCCAGTACCCAGTTGCCATTTCTTACCAGCAGTTGCGGTTAGTAAAGGTCCCAGATGGAGCATGGAATTAGGCAGACTGTATTTGCTGTCTTCGTCTGATCCTGTGTCTCCTGAGAGAACTTGTCCTCCTTCCCTGTCCTGAGTCTACTCTGCATTCACTTGAATGACAACGTTCTCTAGTTAGCAGTATATATCTTTGGCCTGAAACAGATTTTCTGTCTGCCTCTACTTCCTTTACCCTCTCTGCCCATTCTGTGACTTACCTCTAGGAGAGGGTCCAGGACTTAACTATCAGTATTTGCTGACCAGTACATTGACAGTAATTCCCTGGGTCCCTTTATCGCTTTCTTGTTTCCTTATTTCCTTATTTTTTTGGTCTCCCAACCATCAGCCATCCCCCATCCCCCAGAGGGAGTCTTTCTCTTTTGGGGATGAAGTTTACACATATGGAACACCTCTAACTGTGGGTATTTTCATCATTAGTTTGTTTGACTTAACGACAATAGAGGCAGAAGGAAGTGACAATAGCTAATCTATTAGAAGTCTCTTGTCAAATTAAGGCCAGAGAGCAGATGGTATTGAGGGGTCCATCTCTTTTGAATGCACAGGATGAAAGAGTTTAGAAATGTTGCTGGTGGAGTGGCTCATGTCTGCAGTCCCAGTGCTTTGGGAGGCCAAGACAGAAGAAAGGTAGAGTCTCGAAACTATTGCAGACTCTTACCCTGTCCCCAGCAGCCTCTTCTGGTTATTTCTAACATTGGTACAACAGGTGGTTAAGCATGTTATTGGGCCGGGCGCGGTGGCTCACGCCTGTAATCCCAGCACTTTGGGAGGCCGAGGCGGGTGAATCACGAGGTCAAGAGATCGAGACCATCCTGGTCAACACGGTGAAACCCCGTCTCTACTAAAACTACAAAAAATGAGCTGGGCATGGTGGTGCGTGCCTGTAATCCCAGCTACTCAGGAGGCTGAGGCAGGAGAATTGCCTGAACCCAGGAGGCGGAGGTTGCGGTGAGCCGAGATCGCGCCATTGCACTCCAGCCTGGGTAAAAAGAGCAAAACTCTGTCTCAAAAAAAAAAAAAAAAAGCATGTTATTATAGAATGAGAGTGCCTGGGATTGAATCCTGGTTCTTCCTCGTCTCTTATGTGACCTAGGACAAATTACTTTAAGCTCTCCGTGCCTGTTTCCCCATCTGTAAAAATAAAAATAATAAGTATTATCTATTTCAAAAGGTTGTTAGGTATATCACATGCAGTAATATACATATTATTGTTATATTATTGCTTGCCATATAACAACATCCTTGCTGTACTTTTCTTTTTTGAGACAGGGTCTCTCTTTGTCACCCAGGCTGGAGTGCAATGGCATGATCTTGGCTCACTGCAGCCTCCACCTGCTGGGTTCAAGTGATCCTCCCGCCTCAGCCTCTCTTGTATCTGGGGCTACAGGCACATGGCACTGTACCCGGCTAATTTGTTTTTGTTTTTTTTTTGAGACAGAGTCTCACTCGTTGCCCGACTGGAATTCAGTTGGTACAACCTCGGCTCACTGTGACCTCTGCCTCCTGGGTTCAAGTGATTCTCCTGCCTTAGGCTCCTGAGTAGCTGGGATTACAGGCGTATAGGTGCGTGCCACCACGCCCGGCTAATTTTTGTATATTTATTAGAGACAGGGTTTCATCATGTTGGTCAGACTAGTCTTGAACTCCTGACCTTGTGATCCGCCTGCCTCCGCTAATTTTTTTATTTTTAGTCGAGATGGAGTTTCACCATGTTGGACAGGCTAGTCTTGAACTCCTGACCCCAGGTGATTTGCCCACTTCAGCCTCCCAAATAGTGCTGGGATTACAGGCATGAGCCACTGTACCCAGCCCTTGCTATACTATATTGTTATTATTGATGCCATCCTTGCCACTGGTCTTCAGAGGTTGTGGGAAACTACCTGCCTCATTTCTACTCTTTCTGATGAGACCCTGACAGTACAGAACTCAGCAGGCTAAGGAAGTTGCTAATGAGGCCCCCTAAGGTATTCCTCTTGGAGTCTGGTCTCACTAGAGAGACAGGGTAAAAAAAAATAACTAAGGGGAAGAGAGGCAGTAATCTCACAGAAGAAATTAGTATGCCCTCCCTCACCTCCTCCAGGGTTTGGTATGCTGAAAGATCTCTCCTTCTTCATTAGGCAGCAGAAGGAAAGGGCATCCCAGAGAAAAGAATTGATATTTAATTCAACTGGTTATGGTGGCTCATGCCTGTAATCCCAGCTATTTGGGAGGCTGAGGTGGGGGAATCACTTGAGGCCAGGAGTTTCAGCCTAGGGAACATAGTGAGACCTCATTTCTAAAAAAAAAAACAACCTGTTTTAAAAGTTAGCTGGGTGTGGTAGTGCATGCCTGTAGTACCAGCTACTCAGTCACCCAGACTGTAGTGCAGTAGCCTAGCCAGAATGCAGGTCAAAGCTGCAGTGAGCTTTGGTCATCCCACTGTACTCCAGCCCAGGCAACAGAGTAAGACTCCCAATATAAAAACTAAAAATTCAAAAAAATTTCAGTTTTGTTTCTGCCCTTAACTGTCTAGGGCCCCTCCCTAGAACTTCTTCCCTTATTACTCCCTTTGCTGTATCTGGCTGGGTCAGTTCTGGTCTAAAAACCTCTTTGGGATCCTTTCTGGCTTGTTCAACCAAATCCATTTTGCAGTGACCTTTTACTGACTGTCAGATGAAAAGCAGATGGCCTCCACCTGGTTTTGCTCAGCCTGTGGCATCAAACAGTATGACACTTCCTAAGAGGGGAAGTGGGGGGACAGGGATAGTACTAGGAGGCTTGCTCAGCAGGCTTTTCTGCCTCATTAAAGGATAACTCAGTATCCTTTTCCCCACTCTGTGTGACAGAGCAGGGGATAGGTTTGGGATGAAGGATCCCTGTAGAAAGAAAGTGTCCAGAATGGAAAATACGTCATTGCTACTCAGTGTCTTATTGGTGTTAATTAAGTTTAAGGGTTTAGAGGGCAAGGGTCCATTGTGGTTGGGTTTAGAGGGCAAGGGTCCTTATCCTCGGCGTGCTGGCTGCTCACAAACTTTACTTCTCACAGTGTTACCGGGACTTGGCTCTGGTGAGTCGTGATGGCATGAATATTGTCCTGAATAAAATCAACCAGATACTTATGGAGAAGTACCTGAAGCTGCAGGATACCTGCCGAACTCAGGTAAGGCCAGAAAGAAAAGACAGGATCCAGCTCAAAGAGAGAGGATGGATCCTCTCTCTGTCAGGAAAGGGAAAGAGGAATAAGGGCTAACACACCCCTATCATTTTGTGTCTAAACTGTAATGTTCTCCTTTCAGTTGTAATTGAATTAGCTCCCTTCTCAGACTCACAGGTCCTGCTCTTCATCTGTTTTTCCCTCTTTCCTTTAGTTGGTGTGGTTGGTACGGGAACTGGTGAAGAGTGGGGTTCTGGGAGCCGATGGTGTTTGTATGACGTTTATGAAGCAGATTGCAGGTGAGTTTGATGGCAGGAGCATAAAGAAAAAAGGAGGGGAGCCCAGAGACTAAATAGAGACAATGAAAAATGATAAGTGCCAAAGGGATGGAATTCCTGGATTGCTTAGACTGTTTCCTTCTGATACAGACATCTTCTGGCCACATATGTGGTAGAAATCAATTGATTGAAAAGTCATGGGGGGCCTTTTAAAGCAGTAAGTTGCCTCATTTTCTTTTGTGCTAAACCCAGGTCTTGACAGAATATTCGGCCTATTTTAGCCAGTCTTCATGCTGAGATTTTATGCCTATCAGAGCAGGAAGAAATGGGGAGAGAAGTGAGGGCAGTAATTTGTTCCCATGTCCCTGTGCTTTCAGAAACCTAGACATCTTCCCTGGCTTCACCCCCATATTCTGAATGCTTGCTCCCTACTAATTATGACCTGTTATTGGGGCCAGAATGAGGGACAAACTATGTCACAGAACAGACCCTGACATTTAGATTTTATTCTCATCTTGGCCTCAGTGACATCTGTCTGAGCCACCATATATCCAAGACGCTACTCCCAAGATTGCATGCGTTTGTTTAAAAGTGACCTGCTACTACCTCACCATTAGCCCATCGGAGCTTGCTTCCTCTTTAGGATTTTATATAACACTGATGCTCCTGTTCTGATGTGTATGAACCTTAATCTGTGTGATGTGTGACTTGTGAACATTGAATTTTTTAACTGTGAGCTGGGGCAAGGCATAGCATTGTTGTGCTGGCTATTTTTATCCTCTCTCCTGGCACTTTCTTCCCTGTTTGGCACTCCCAGTCCCCATTTCTTATCCCAAGACTGGACTGGCATTGCTGCATGTTAATTCTGCCCCAGGAAATTTTATAGCAAGCCCTGAAGACTGTTACCTGGAAATAAACTCTTGGTCTGTTGGGGGCCTGAGTGGAGGACTCAGGGCATCCAGTTGCTAGACTGCAGCTGCTAGCAGCCACCTGTACCTCTCAGGCCCTATCTGAGATATCATCCTTTCTTTCCAACTGTGGGCTTCTCATATCTACTTCTCAGACATTCATTTTCAAGGGCCAAAATGTTCCCACTCCAACTCACAATCTATGGAAACGTAGCAGCTGTGGTTTCTAGAAAAATTCAGGACCTTCCCTTCCCTTCTTTCTGGAGGCAAAGGAGGAAACTTTAAAGCCTAGCAGAACAGAAGGCAGCTTATCCCAGCACTAAGAACAGCAGTGATGGGATGGCAGTCAGGGTAGACCAGCAGAATGGGTAAAGAGGTGTATTGGATTAGCTGAGTTGCTAATCAGAGCTATTCTTTTTTTCCCTTTGTGAAATCAGGTGGAGATGTTACAGCCAAAAATATCTGGTTGGCAGAAAGTGTTCTGGATATCCTGACGGAGCAAAGGTAGATTCCACCATGAAGGGTGGGGAACAGGCCAGATAATGGCCATTAGGAGTGTGAGTGTGGGAAATGGGGATGAAAGGATTGTGTGGCCCAAGAACACCTTAAGTTAGAGAGGGGGAGGCGAGGAGAGGGAGAGACAAGTATCGTTGGCAAGTGAGGGAATTAATGCCCAAGGAATGAAGGAGTGGGAAAGAGGTCTTTGCCAAAATATCTCATAGCCCAGAAAAGCTGGCTTCATCTGATAAGGGTTTATTTTTGATCCAGACCTCCTTGGAATGTTTATCGTAGGGGGAAGTTGGGGAGGAATGAGCTCAGCAGAGTTGGGGCAGCCAAACACCCACGCCTGGCAGGTATCCTTTTCTCCCCTCCAAGCCTCTCCATCCAACTCATGCTCTCTTTTTGAAGTGACACAGGGGTCAGTTGGGGTGAGCAGGTAATAGAGATTAGTGAATCCTGCTGGAGTTTGCATAGAGGGTTTGGAGGCTCCAGTGGTAGAGAGTGCATCAGGGGGTGCATATTGGGCTTTCTGGCTGGTTCTTTCCCTTATCCATCAAAATAAGGGGCCAGAAATTTTATGAGGGCTATTCCACATCTGAACTTGTTTGGAGGTGAGGCTTTCCCCTTGTCTTTAGTCTTCTTCTTGCTTGACTTCTGAGTCTCTTTTCTGGTTGAGGACCCCATAGTAGTCGAATGATTGAGAGGGCTAATAGTGTCCATACTATCTGTAGTTTAGAAGAATGGACCTCCTCCCATCATTCACACTTGTGAAAGAGACGGCTCTGTGCTATGGTCTCCCCAGGTCTGAGAGCCCTGCCCAGTCTGCTGTGCAGTGCCACCTAGTGCTCTGGGCACAGATGTGCAGCCACATCTGGGCCTGGAGCCACTTCTGTTATTGGTACCATTCCACTAACACGTGGGATCCTAACAGTCTCTTACCAGGTCTCTGCTTTTCCTAGGTGTTTGTTCTTTTTTACTGCCCTGGGTCATGGAGCCTTACTTTCATCTCTCTCTATTGTACCATTCCAGGATTCAGATAGTTTCATTAACTCTGCTAGCAATCTTTCTAAAAAAGTGATTTTTCTTGTTTTTTGTTCCTGGTGCTAAATACATCCTGTCCCCGTACCTTAAAGCTGAATTTCCTGTTTAGGCATCAGATAAGTGCTCTGTTTTCTACCTTCCAAAAAACTTGCATCTTTTGGTGAAAGTCAATACCTAGAAGTTTAAAACTGTGTCCTCTCTCACACCCTCCTTCTTACTCCCTTCCGAATGTTTCTAGGGCTGTGGAGTTAAAAGGCAGCATGTAGGGGAGGGGACCTTCCCCAGTAACCTTGGCTAGTACATTCATTCTGTGAAAGTAAAGGCCAGAGTCTTTTAATTAGGTGACTTGAGTAGTTTTCCGGAATCAGGATGTGGCCTGATTGGATTAATTAAACACCATGTCATCTTCCTCCAGTTCCCTGCCTTCCAACAGGGGTGCCAAAGCCATTACAAATTGTTTGCTGGGAGGAGACAGTATCTCAATTTTGTCACTTAGAGACAGGATTAGAGTTTTAGGAATATCCCCACTGTGTCTTTCTCTCTACTCCTTTTAAAGCAGCTGGGAACAAACCTTTCATTGCCCCCTTTTTCCTCAGGGATATTCTGAAACTCCTGGGAAAATGGGTTTGCCACCCAAAATTGGATTATTTTTTTCAGGTTGTGATATAGGGCAGGTGACTCATTGTGTGGGAGTGAGGACTTACTGTGTATCAGTGACTAGATAGAGCCAGGGAAAGGTTTGTGGCATGGTGAGCTGCTAATGATAAGCAGACTGGGCTAGCACAGTATGTTCTCAAAACTCTAGGTCCTGAAAGAGTCTTGGCAATCCCCACGGGTTCTTGCACCACACTTAAGAACTCGCTGACTTAGGGACACTTGCCCAGCTTTTCCCCATAGTCTGACCTGGGTAGATACTGTGGCTTCATCCTGTCCCTAGTACCTCACATGTTGCTTGGCACATGATAGGCACTCAGTAAAAGTTTGAATGAATTAGTCAACAAAGAGAGTTATTTTCTTGTGAGCTAAGTAGTTAGCTGGTAAGAAGAGATTGTTTTCATTTGGTACTTATCTTTATAAGAGAATTTTCTGTATAATTTTCTGGAAGAGAAAATTAAGGAGGTTGTCCTTAGCCGGTTGATAGTACAAGATAGATACTAGCATGAGTGAGCAAGCAAAAAATCAAAGCGCCTACTCCCAGTGTCTAACATCAGTTATTTCTGAGGCACTGTAGTCAAGCCCAGGGAAGGTGAATAGTTCTAGACAGAACATAGGAACCAATGTGTTTCCTCCGTGCAGGGAGTGGGTCCTGAAGAGCAGCATCCTCATTGCCATGGCTGTTTACACGTACCTCCGCCTCATCGTGGACCACCATGGGACCGCCCAGCTCCAGGCCCTTCGGCAGAAGGAAGTAGACTTCTGCATCTCACTGCTTCGTGAACGGGTGAGGGAAAAGGACAAAAACAGTGTGGGGAAGCGAAACTCGGCTGAGATTTATGCAGTGGAGTCAGAAATGCCTTGTTAGAGGTGGAGGTGTATCAAGATGTGGTGGTTTCCATCATTCGTCAACAGATGAGGGTAGAAAAGAGGGGGAGTTAGTGTGGAATAGCTCTAATTCCTAGAAATGCTACCTGTTAGGCTGGCATTCTTGGGATTTCCCTGGTCAGCCTCAAGGATACTGTTGTATACCACAGACATAAGCTGTCCTTGTGTGCCTACCATGACATGATCCCCCCACCTACTGTCCTGGATAATTCCCATGGTTTAGTGGGATTATGAATTGTCCTCTGTCAGACCTCCCATGTGGCAATTAAAAATTTTTTTTTTTACTTTTTATTTTTGTAGATACTGGGTCTTGCTTTGTTGCCCAGGCTGGTCTCGAAATCCTGGCCTCAAGCAATCCTCCCGCCTCAGCCTCCCAAAGTGTTGGGATTACAGGCATGAGCCACTGTGCTCAGCCCAAAATTAATGTGAGATAAAATGTTAAAATTCACTCTTCTAGTTGCGTTAGCTACATGTTGCTAATGGATTTCATTTAGAGTATGCAGATGCAGCCATTTCTACTACCACAGAATTGGACCCACAGAATTAGATACTGCAGAATTTTGTTAGACAAAATGAGTTTGAGGTTAGGGTTTCTGGGGTTCAACTTGCCAGTTGCATCCTTTTAAAACTTCAATATTCTTTGAACTGGATTGAAACAGTTCTGGGTGGAGAGGGAAGTAAGTTAATGTGAAAGCCAGCAGGGCTTCAGCACTTCCCAGTAACCTCTCATCCTTGTTATCAGTCCCCAGCTTCCAGCTCTCTTCCCCTGACAGCTAGGGGCCAATCCTTTGGTTCCAGAAGAAATCATATAGTCTCTTCAACTGTCTTTCCTTCCCTCCCTAGAACATGTTGTTCCTTTGTCCTCCCTCCAGCAGGTAAACAATCCATGTTTTTATTCTCTTTCCTGTCCCCCACTTCCTCTTCCCTATCAAGTTCATGGAATGTCTGATGATTGGTCGGGATCTCGTAAGACTACTTCAGAATGTTGCTAGGATACCAGAATTTGAACTGCTGTGGAAAGACATTATCCATAATCCTCAGGCCTTGAGTCCTCAGTTCACAGGTAAGTAGGGTCTTAGGCATCCTGTCCTTTAGAGCTGGGAGTTCAATGTGTATATCTTGCTTGAATCAAGTAGGTAGGTAGAGGTTGGTGGGTAGGAGAGTCTTTGGCGGTCAGATTTAGGAAGCTTGGGACAGGGCAGGCTTTGCCAAATACAACTGGGAATGGCAGAGGTACAGAACAATTCGTGTAGTTCCTAGACAGCCCCTACTTGGCTGACTCCAGCTGTCACATTGCTACAGAGAAAAAAGCGAGGCCCAATAGAGTGGCTCACACCTTTAATCCCAGCACTTTGGGTGGCCAAGGTGGGTGGATCACGAGGTTAGGAGATTGAGACCATTCTGGCTAACACGGTGAAACCCCATCTCGACTAAAAATATAAAAATTAGCCAGGTATGGTGGCATGCACCTGTAGTCCCAGCTACTTGGGAGCCTGAGGCAAGAGAATCGCTTGAACCCAGGAGATGGAGGTTGCAGTGAGCCGAGATTGCACCACTACACTCCAGCCTGGGCAACAGACTGAGACTCCATCTTAAAGAAAAAAAGAAGAAGAAAAAGAAAAAAGTAAGACAGAGAACTGTAGTCCTCCTCCTCACTTTGCAGCAACTCCTTGGCTCAGGAGGTGAGCCAGTGACCAGTGTTCAGCTTCATGGAGTCTAGCAGCAGAGTCAGAAGTCAACTTGTGAGACTGAGTCAGTAAAGAGGCTGGAATTTGTTCTGTAAGAGAAGGCCCCTCCCTGGAAACAGTCTTGCCTTGGATTCCAAGGATCCAGCTTGGGCAAAATCCACTTTGGAGGAGGGAGTCTCCATGTGCCTCCCCCTGACAGGGTCCCTTTTATATCTCTTTCCCTTTCCCAGGGTCCTGCTATGGTCTGAAAAATAACTGTACAGCCTTGCTCCTCACCCCACCTCAACACACATGTACTTGTGATCGTGTGCGCACCCCCTCCCCCTACACATACACACGCATACAGAAAGCAGTTGAGAGAGACACACGTACACACACACTGAAAGCAGTTGTGTGCATCCCCTCCCCTTATACACACACACACACACACACACACTCTGAAAGCAGTTGTGTGCACCCCCTCCCCCCTCCACACACACACACACACACACACACACACACACACACTGAAAGCAGTTGTGCATAACCCCTCCCCCTCCACACACACACTCTGAAAGCAGTTGTGCGTACCTCGTCCCCCTACACACACACACACTGAAAGCAGTTGTCCAGGACCTGGGAAGTCAGGAAAGAAGAGAGGAAAGTGCTCGAAATTGTAGTACTCTTATATTGAACATATATTTTGTTGCTTTAAGTGCCAACACTGTGTTAGACAAACATATGTTACCTCATTTAATCTTCTGGACAGCCCTATGAGTATTTTAGTTTCTACATTTATACATAAAGAAACAGGTTTAAGATTAAGTAATTTGCCCAAGGCTATACAGCTGGTAGGTTAGGTGACAGAGGCAGGATTTGGATCTAGGTCTTTTTTTTTTTTTTTTTTGAGACAGAGTTTCACTCATGTTACCCAGGCTGGAGTGCAATGGCGTGATCTCGGCTCACCGCAACCTCCGCCTCCTGGGTTCAGGCAATTCTCCTGCCTCAGCCTCCCGAGTAGCTAGGATTACAGGCACGCACCACCATGCCCAGCTAATTTTTTTTTTTGTATTTTTAGTAGAGACGGAGTTTCACCATGTTGACCAGGATGGTCTCGATCTCTTGACCTCGTGATCCACCCGCCTTGGCCTCCCAAAGTGCTGGGATTACAGGCTTGAGCCACCGCGCCCGGCCGGATTTGGATCTAGGTCTTTTTTTTTTTTGAGACGGAGTCTCGCTCCGTTGCTCAGGCTGGATTACAATGGCTCGATCTCAACTCACTGCAACCTCCGCCTCCTAGGTTCGAGTGATTCTCCCGCCTCAGCCTGTCAAGCAGCTGGGATTACAGGTACCCGCCGTGGTGCCTGGCTAATTTTTGTATTTTTGCAGAGATGGAGTTTCACCATATTGGCCAGGGTGGTCTTGAACTCCTGACCTCAGGTGATCCACCCACCTTTATCTCCCAAAGTACTGGGATTGCAGGTGTGAGCCACCATGCCTGCCCTTTAAAATTAGTTTTGTTCTCTCATGTCAGGCAGGTAATATACTGACATGGTAACAAGGTTTGAGGGAAGCACATCTCATGCATGACTGTGAAAAACCAATAATCATGCTTATGAACTACAAAAGGATCTGGATCCACATGTTTCTGAGTCCAGGGCTCATGCTCATGCCACACATCACATTGATTCCAGGACCCAAGGATGGGACCGTCAGGAGCAGGAAGAGCAGCTGGGGATTCCCATATTTTTTCCTTAACTTTCCCATCTGTTGCCAGTGGGAATCATGTGGGTAGGAGGCTCTGGAAGGCCAGCAGAAGACAGGAAGCAGTATAGCTGGGTCCTGAGGATAGTGGTTGGTTGGTGCAGAACACATCAGTGCTGGTTGGAATCCCTACCTGTGCTTGACCTCTCTTGGTCTTGTCTTGGAATTTCCCTGTGAGCAAGACCACATCAGTATCTGGCCCAGGTTCCTAACCTGCCTTTCATTCTTTCTGGTCTCAGGCTTCCTCTTTTCTCTTTCCTTCCACATTTGATTCAGGTATCCTACAGCTTCTTCAGTCAAGAACATCCCGAAAATTCCTAGCATGTCGTCTCACCCCAGACATGGAGACTAAACTCCTCTTCATGACATCCCGGGTAAGCTAACCTATTGCAGCAAGAGAAGAGATCACACGCTGATTGGACTTCTTGCTTTGGTCTGTGGAGCTATAACCATTGATTACTAACCAGTAGAATGATGGCTAAATGATCTTACCTGATCTACCTGGCTGCTGACTTCTTTGTCCTTTATTCATTCTATACTACACATTGGGCATAGTGCTAAGACTTGGGGGTACAGTGTTGAATAAGAGAGATACAGTTCTAGTTCTTGTGACACTTTTAGTCTATCTAAAGCAGTCACTAAACCAATAATTGTATAGAAATGCTAATAACATTTACAAGTGTGAAATGTTCTATAAAGCGGAGAGTGAAAGTGTTCATTCTGAGAAATCCATGATTGCTCCAGGAAAACCATGAGGTCTCAGGAAGAGAGCTAACTGAATAATGGCAGAATTACTTGAGTACGTTAAAGATGTAGCTTCCTGGATCCTACTTTCCCAGATAATTTGATTGAGGAATCTGTGTTTTGTTTTGAAACGGAGCCTTGCTCTGTTGCCCAGGCTGGAGTACAGTGGTGTGATCTGGGCTCAGTGCAACCTTTACCTCCTGGGTTCAAGTGATTCTCCTGCCTCAGCCTCCCAAGTAGCTGGGACTACAGGTGCATGCCACCATGCCCAGCTAATTTTTTTTATTTTTAGTAGAGATGGGGTTTCTCTCTCTCTCTTTTTTTTTTTTTTTAAAGACAGGGTTTCACCATGTTGGTCAGGCTGATCTTGAACTCCCGACCTTAGGTGATCCGCCCGCCTTGGCCTCCAAAGTGCTTGGATTACAGGCGTGAGCTACCACGCCCGGCCTTGAGGTGGGGTTTCTCTATGTTAGCCAGGATGGTCTCCAACTCCTGACCTTGTGATCCATCCACCTTGGCCTCCCAAAGTGCTGGGTTTACAGGAGTGAGCCACTGTGCCTGTCCAGGAATCTGCGTTTTTAGCAGACTTCTCATGTCGTTCCTCTGCGGCCAGTCTGGCTGTCAAGAGCTGCTGCCCTAATCAGCTTTCCTAAGTCACCCAGGAGAACTTCCCAGGTCTGTGTTGTACTATGTGGTAGGCACCAGCCATGTGTTGCAATTTAAATTGAAGTTAGTCTGCAGGACTAGGTATGATAAAAATTCTTGGCCGGGTGCAGTGGCTCATATCTGTAAATCCCAGCACTTTGGGAGGCTGAGGTGGGCAGATCACTTGAGATCAGGAGTTCAAGACCAGCCTGGCCAACATGTTAAAACCCCATCTCTACTAAAAATACAAAAATTTAGCTGGGTGTGGTGGTGCATGTCTATAATCCTAGTTACTCAGGAGGCTGAGGCAGGAGAATTGCTTGAACCTGGGAGGCCGAGATTGCAGTGAGCCCAGATTGCACCACTGCACTTAAGCCTGGGCAACTGAGCAAAAATCTGTCTAAAAAAAAAAAAAATGCTTAAGTTAGTTAAAATGAGGTAAAATTAAAAATTCACAGCCAGGCACTGTGGCTCATGCCTACAGTCTCAGCACTTTGGGAGGCCGAGGCTGGCGGGAACACTTGAGGTGAGAAGTTCAAGACCAGCTTGGGCAACATGGTAAAATCCTGTTTCTACCAAAAATACAAAAAATTAGCTGGGTATGGTGGCATTTGCCTCTAATCCCTGCTGCTTGGGAGGCTGAGGCAGGAGAATTGCTTGAACCCAGGGGGCGGAGGTTGGAGTGAGCCAAGGTCGCGCCATTGCAACCCAGTCAGGGCAACAAGAGTGAAACTCTGTCTCAAAAAACAAAGTAAAATAAATAATAATAATTTGATATCTCAGTTACATTAGCTATATTTCACATACACAATAGCAGCCATCATTGCAGAAAGTTCTGTTGGATGTTGGTTTAGAGGTATCTTTTTGTTTGCTTTTTTACCTTTTTGCTCTATCTTGATTGATTTCTTCTGACAGGTAGGGGAATATAAGAAGAGGGAAACCAGATCCTTTTTCTTATTTAGTGTTACTATTTGTGATCATGTAGGCTCTGTTTGAGGAAGAACTTGCCACAAAAGGTTTGGAGAGTCTAGGCCTTGGATAATTGTCCTGTTAGGTCAGCAGCAGGAAATCCTCAGTCAGTGTTGAGCGGTGAACAGGCCCAGCTCTTACTCTTGAAGAACATTCCTTGCTGTTCACTAGTGGCTCAAGAAAATGAGAAAAGATTATACTTCTGACTGGAGAATCAGTGACCAGTATAAGGAATAAAGAGCCAGAAATGGACTGAAGTTGCAGTTGGGGTAAATGTAGCCTGAAGTCAGTGGCAAAAATGAATGTAACATTCATTGCAGGGCAAGCTAAAAATTTTCAGCATTTTGTTTTTAATCAAGAAGTCCTCCCAAAGGAGGGGAGACTTGCAAGACAGTATGAGCTAATGCATAAGTTATGGGCAGAAATGGAGGTCTAGGTCAAATGGTGTTCGTTTTCCTCTGTCCAGGGACCCCACACTGTCCTCTAAGTTTCTTTTTCTTACTTCCTTTTGCCCCAGGTGCGATTTGGTCAACAAAAGCGATACCAAGATTGGTTCCAGCGCCAGTACCTGTCAACTCCAGACAGTCAGTCTCTGCGCTGTGACCTCATTCGCTACATCTGTGGGGTAGTCCACCCTTCTAATGAAGTACTGAGTTCAGATATCTTGCCCCGGTGGGCCATCATTGGTTGGCTCCTGACAACGTGCACGGTGAGGGCAAAAGATACTGGGTGGTGAAGGGTGCCTCTTCCATAGTGTTCCCCATATTTCCATTCTTCTTCCTGACTCCAGGGCCACCTGACCCCTAAGGGCCCTTCTTTCACTCTGGTCCTCCTGAGTGTCTCAGCCTTCTGCTCCACTTCCCTTTGTGTCTCTAGAAATTTACTTACACTCATTATTTTCCATCTGGCTTTGAGATTGAACAGGTTCATCTCCCTCTGTACTGCCAACCCCCAAAAGCTGGGGTTTCTGGAACATCCCTGCCTTTTTCATTTTTGCCTCCAGAAACCATGTACAACTATTCTTCTGAATTGGTCCTTTCTCAGATTCACAGCTTGCATTCTTTAGACCCTCACCGCTGTGCCTTTTTGGCATCAGCTTTGGCTACTTCCCTTCTGTAAATGCAGCGAATTGCAGTGGAGGCATTTCCTTTCAAGTGTTTTCTTCCCTGAACCTAGGGTGGGAAACTATCCATTCTCTGGCATCTGGCTGCCCCCTGACCTCTTCTGACAGGGCTCCTCCCTCATTTGACTGGGATCTTGGAATGTGCTGATTCAGATATGACAACAGGCTGTTCCTGGGGGGGTGGGGGTCTCTTCTTCAGGAATGTGCCTGGAGAGCCCAGCAAGGGCAGCCAAGGGGTGCTAGTCTGACTATTGCCTCAGTTCAGGGGTGATAAGTTGACTTCTGGGTCCAAGCATTCTCCCTTATGGGAATCAGATATATGTACTGCTGGATGTATTAAGAACCCAGGCCTGCTGAGCACGGTGGCTCACACCTGTAATCCCAGCACTTTGGGAGGTTGAGGTGGGCAGATTGCTTGAGCTCAGGAGTTTGAGACCATCCTGGGCAACATGGCAAGACCCCTGTCTCTACAAAAAAAATACAAAAATTAGCCAAGTGTGGTGGTGTGTGCCTGTAGTTCCAGACTTAGGTGAGAGGACCGCGTGAGCCTGGGAGGTGGAGATTACACTGAGCTGAGATCCTGCCCATGCACTCCAGCCTGGGTGACAGAGGCAGACTCTGCCTCAACAACAAAAAGAAAAGAACCCAGGCCTGGCCAGGCATGGTGGCTCACACCTGTCATCTAGCACTTCAGGAGGCTGAGGTGGGAGGATCACTTGAGCCCAGGAGTTCAAGACCAGCAACATGGCAAAACCCTATCTCTACCACACACAAAAAAGCAAGCCAGGCATGGTGTGGTGGTGTGCGCCTATAGTCCCTGTAGTCCCAGCTACCCAGGAAGCTGAGGTGGGAGGATCACTGGAGCCTAAGAGGTCAAAGCCATTGCACTCCAGCCTGGGTGACATGGCAAGACCCTCATCTGTACAAAAATATATAAAAATTAGCCAGGTAAGGTGGTGCGTGCTGTAGTCTCAGGCTGAGGTGAGAGGATCTCTTGAGCCTGGGAAGTGGAGGTTGCAGTGAGCTGAGATCGTGCCACTGCACTCCAGCCTGGACAACAGAGCAACACCCTATTGGGAAAAAAAAAAAAAAAAAAGGTTTCGGGGCACCTGGCCCAATTTCTGTCCTCTTGGTTAAGGCCACAGAGTATTCACTCATAGGCAGCAGAAGTTACTCCGGTGTTCCTCAGGGTGAGAGTTCCTCCCTGTTTCACTAGGAACTGAATTTCATAGACGGAGCAACCAAGTGGGCCCTGGAATCTGTCTTGGGACTCTGAATGGAGGGAATTGATTGATGAAACTAGCCCTTTGTTTCTCTCTTTTCCAGTCAAATGTCGCTGCCTCCAATGCCAAGCTGGCTTTGTTTTACGACTGGCTGTTCTTTAGCCCAGACAAGGATAGCATTATGAACATAGGTATGTGGCCAAAACCAGGCAGCTCCATTTCCCCACCCCGAAGCCCCCACTGCCTTGTCTTAGTGATAACAGTCATAAATCTCAGGGCACCGTGGAGTGGAGACAGCTTATCTGGGAGCAGCTCTGTTGTTTCTCGTCAGTTTTCCCTTGACCTAAAAGGAGCATTGCTTTGATGAGGCTAAACCATCTCTACACCTCCCCTCCACAGCCTGATGCATGGGCTTCAGGAGGGGAGGGCCTGGGTAAAGGGAAAGGCTGTACCACGTCCTGCTTTTCCTCTCCTGTTACTTTCCTTTTCCAAGCTGAATGCTGGGGACAAGAAGGGAAATGAGGGCTACAGACTGTTTGGGGGAGCTATCTGCCCTTTGGTCTGCTCAGTGGGGATATGGGGAGTAGACATAACACTTTCCAGAGCTATTCATATATACTAACATCCCATTTTATGGATATAGAAGCAGGCTGACTTTAGGCTGGCGAGATGGCGCACACCTGTAATTCCAGCTGCTCGGGAGGTTTAGGCACAAGAATTGCTTGAACCCAGGAGGCAGAGGCTGCAGTGAGGCGAGATTGCACCACTGCACTCCAGCCTGGGTGACAGAGCAAGACTCTGTCTCAAAAAAAAGAAAAGAAACTGACTGATGTGAGGGGCTCTTTACTGACTGATGTGAGGGGCTCTTTAATTCACATTCTCCAGAACCAGCCATCCTGGTCATGCACCACTCCATGAAGCCCCACCCAGCCATCACTGCCACACTCCTGGACTTCATGTGCCGCGTAAGTGTGAGAGCTCTTTTTTCTCCCCATGCCTGGATGAGCAGAATTAAGTGTATCTCCCCTAATATCCCAGTGAATGGGTCTTCTCGGTACCCCTTGACTGAGAGCAGAAGTAGTCATGGGTCCTATCTGCTCTCAGCTGGGTCCTGTCCCCCAAGTTAATAAATGCTTCCCTTCCATAATCCACTGTCTGCAGTTGGATCTTCTCATTTTCTGTGAGGTTTTGCAATCACAGGGATGGTGACTCAAGGTAGAATCTGGTTTCCTTGGGGAGCAGCCAGGTTCCACAAGAATTTCTCATTTGAGTGGCCTGGAATGATCAAGAAGTCCAGTTCTCTCTGCAGCCATACTCCCCAGTATCCCCTAATCAAAACCAAAGCAGCTTTTCAGATCTAATTCAGCAGAACCCTTTGGATGGAGTCCTGTGCTCATTTTCTTCTCTCCTTCTTCCCTTCCAGATCATTCCCAACTTCTATCCACCATTGGAGGGCCATGTTCGGCAGGGTGTCTTTTCCTCCCTCAACCACATTGTGGAAAAACGGGTCTTGGCGTAAGGAATTTGTTGGGGGAAGGAGATTGGTTTCCCATTTTTCTTTTTGGAGACGGAGTCTTGCTTTCTTGCCAGGCTGGAGTGCAGTGGTGTGATCTCAGCTCATTGCAACCTCTACCTCCCAGGTTCAAGCAGTTCTCCTGCCTCAGCCTCCTGAGGACCTGGGATTACAGGCTAACGCCACCATGCCCAGCTAATTTTTGTATTTTAGTAGAGGTGGGGTTTTACCATGTTAGCCAGGCTGGTCTCAAACTCCTGACCTCAAGTGAGCCACCTGCCTTGGCCTCTCAAGAGTTATGGGATTACAGGCGTGAGCCACTGCGCCCGGCCATTTTCCCATTTTTCATTAGGTCCAGGCATATCCAGATGTTGCCATTGCACTGCTGGGCCTTTCCTCCGACAAGTGTAAGAAGTATTGGCCCTACCTCAGACTGCTGGGCATATGTCTTCCTAGATCTTAGAGGAATTTCTTTCTTGCCATCATATTACAAAGGCCTTCAAATGCCTTCATGTTCCCTGTTGACCCCCTCCAGGGATCTGAGTATGGCCCAATTATACTGATTAGGCTTGGACCTAGAAATGAGAAGCTCTGGCTAGACTTGGGATGCCAAGGCAGGTGGGTCACCTGAGGTTAGGAGTTCGAGACCAGCCTGGCCAACATGGTGAAACCCTGTCTCTACTAAAAATACAAAAAATTAGCCAGGTGTGATGGCGCACACCTGTAATCCCAGCTACTTGGGAGGCTGAGGCACAAGAAGAATCAGTTGAACCCAGGAGGCAGAGGTTGCAGTGAGCTGAGATCGCACCACTGCACTCCAGCCTGGGTGGCAAGAGTGAGACTCCATCTCAAAAAAAAGCAAAAGAAGCTCTGATACCTTTATTGTGTTTCCCATTTAGACACCTGGCTCCCCTGTTTGACAATCCTAAGTTGGATAAGGAGCTGCGGGCAATGCTGAGGGAGAAGTTTCCTGAGTTCTGCAGCTCACCCTCCCCACCTGTGGAAGGTATGGGGCCTTCCCATTCTATCACCTGTGTCAAAAGAGGGACAAGACTCTCAGGCCAGAGCCCTTTTTAGGATGTCCCACACAGTTCACTTCTGTGACACTGTCCTTCACAGTTTTCCCTTCCTCAGTTTATGTTTTTTGTTCACTTTTGTGTTGTCTGTCTTGATTCTCTTGTTTCCTCTAATCTTACCTGACTTGCTCATCTTTCTTGCCCTCTTAACTCTTATTTTTTCTCTTAGTAACTCTTGCTCAGTTGTTAGAAGGCTTTCATGTGATATTTTCAATATTTTTCTCACTTTCTCATTTTAACTTGCCCATCTCTTCTCTCTTCCCAGTTGTAGGCCCTGGCCTCTGATGAGTTTGTCAGTTGAGTCTCAAACCTTCCTCCCAATTCAACTGCCATCTCCTTATTCACCGCCTGCCCACCCCCCCCCCCCCCCCCACACACACACAACCTGGTTTGGGATAAGGACCTAAGCCAATTAGTATATTCCAACTTGGTTTTAAATTAAAGAGCACTTGGAGGCTGGGCACGGTGGCTCATGCCGGTAATCCCATCACTTTGGGAGGCCAAGGTGGGCAGATCACTTGAGGTCAGGAGTTCAAGACCAGCCTGGCCAACATCATGAAACTCTGTCTCTACTAAAATACAAAAAAACTTGCCGGGCGTGGTGGCAGACGCCTGTAGTCCCAGCTACTCAGGAGGCTGAGACATGAGAATTGCGAGAATCCGGGAGGTGGAGGTTGCGGTGAGCCGAGATGGCGCCACTGCACTTTAGCTTAGGCGACAGAGTGAGTCTCACACTTGGGACTGTCCCTGGTCTTACTCTAGTTGCCAGTCCTAATGAACTGAGCATAGAGTCATGTCCTGTGTTCTTATTCCTGGCAACATCCCTCTGCAGGTCATGGAGGGTTATGAGGATAAGAGGTTTGTCAAGAGGTTTGTCCTTCCAGGGTCAATATTCCATTTAGGTCATAAACACCTTATTCTCTCACTTGCCCTCCATCCTCCCTTCCTAGAAGCTTGGGGCATGTTACAGAACACAAGAGGCCATCAAATGTCTTATCTCTTTTTACCCCCAAGTCAAAATTGAGGAGCCGGTTTCCATGGAGATGGATAACCATATGTCGGATAAGGATGAGGGTTGCTACGACAATGCAGAGGCAGCCTTCAGTGACGATGAAGAGGATCTCAACAGCAAAGGTGAGACTATCAGCAAAGGCCAGTTCAGGGTTGTGTCAGCCCTGAGGACCAGTTCCCAGAAGCAGCCTCTCTGCAATCTTCCTGTCACCCTTATTCCTGTGAGTTAAAGTTTTGTTCACAGGGTGTCTGGATGAGACTCCAGAGTGCAGAGCCCTGCACTTAACACTCAAGGCAGGAAGGAAAAAAGAAGTGGTTCCTGCCCTTGTTTGCTTGTAAGAACTAGCACATGTGCACATTCAGGGAGATGCTTCAAGCACTCACACAGCATTGAGGAAACAGGTGCACACTTAGGGCGTGTGAGGAAGGGATAGGTGGTTGAGGGGACTGTCTCTTGCTGGCATCTAGGCAAACTAACTTCTTTCCCAAATCACCCCCTTTAGGAAAGAAGAGAGAGTTTCGCTTCCACCCTATCAAGGAGACAGTTGTGGAGGAGCCAGTTGATATCACCCCTTACCTTGACCAGCTGGATGAGTCCCTGAGGGACAAAGTGCTCCAGCTACAGAAGGGGAGGTAGGTACAGACCCTGTTTACAGCCTCAGGAGGTTCAGCCTCAGGCTGTCTACCTGGTGCTCAACGGGTGTAGCAGGAGATGAGAGTTGGAGGAAACATGATAGGAGTATGTGGAGGGTATCTGAAGCTTCATGAGCGAGTTCTTCTGCAGTTTACATTGGAGAGTATGGGCTGGGAGTGGGGCAGCTTCGTTCCCTAACACCTTGAGTTCCTACTCTGCAGATTCTTGGGAGAAGAGCCTCTGAGAACCAAAGCAGGATTGATGGGGACTTTCCTTTTCTTTGGGCCGCTGCCCAGAGAGCAGCAAATTCTGCCCTAAAACCTCCTCCACCCAAGCTGGGATTTTACACAGAGCTACTCTGTTTTGTCTTTTTGCATGTGAGTGTGCTTGTGCACTGTTCTGGGTGTGTGTCCTGCCCTCTGCTATCATTTATGTCCCTGGGATTTCCTCTCACTTCTGTCCTGCAGTGATACGGAGGCCCAGTGTGAGGTCATGCAGGAAATTGTGGACCAGGTCCTGGAGGTGAGGAGGAACTCAACCCCTTAGGGAGGAAGCAGCCTAGCCTGCTTAGCTTACAATTCTCCCAGGGAAGCCAACTCCCTTCTTCCCTCCCCCAGATGAGTCCCTCTTATAGTGGGGAGGGGAGCTTGCTGATACTGGAGGTGGAAGCAGATGAGTACCAAGACTGGGATTGTGGGAGCAGGAGGGCGTGAGTGTAGGTAGTGATTCTCCCTCCCTTGTCTCATCACCCAGGAAGACTTTGACTCCGAGCAGCTGTCTGTCCTTGCTTCCTGCCTACAAGAGCTCTTCAAAGCTCACTTTCGAGGGGAGGTCCTGCCTGAGGAGATTACTGAGGAGTAAGGCTGATCTTCCCTCACTCCTGGGTCTCAGGAGCCAGAGGGTGCTCTTACAGCTTGAGTCCAAGAGGTCCCTTACTGTGGACTTGAGAAAAATCTGTTCACTTGGTGTTTTTATTCTCACATGTACCGACTCATTTAAATAAGGGCTTATTTTTGCCTGCTGAACACTGTGTACCCGGGAGGCGCACTAACATCCCCTCCCCACGCTTCCAGCCCCTGCCGCTAAGTCCAGTAACTCTAATCTGCTGAGTCTGGTGGGATTGGACCCTGGCCTGGAGCCTCTCTCTGAAGGGCAAGAGTGTGGTCCCATATTAGGAACCTGTTTTCTCTGTTACCAAGCCTATGGAGCAGCAGGCTGGCATCTAGCCTCCAGCTGGTCCTCCATAGCTGCCTGCAGCCCACCTCACCCCCTCACATGGACTCTCAAATATAACCCTCTTCTTGTAGGTCCCTGGAGGAGTCTGTAGGAAAGCCTCTGTACCTAATATTTAGGTAAGCAATGCAGCTGTAGGAGACATTCTCTGCCCTCCATCCTCCCTGACAGCACACACTTGTACACCTGTGCTGGGGTAATGGGACTCCCTTTCCAGGGAGGAGGACATATGCCAGGAGCAGAGACAGCTTGTGCCACCTGAGAGACTTCATGGGAGAATCTGCCCTGAGTAAAGCTCTGTTCCTCTCTTCCATGCCCCACTTTCAGGAACCTATGTCAGATGCAGGAAGACAACAGCAGCTTCTCTCTGCTTCTAGACCTTCTCTCTGAGCTGTATCAGAAGCAGCCCAAGATTGGCTACCACCTGCTCTACTACCTGAGGGCCAGGTAGGTATGGTCCCCATGTTTCAAATGTTGTCAGGATGCATTCTAGAGAGCCTCTCTCCTGCACACTGACTCCCCCACCTGGGACTGTCATCACCAGGGCCTTCTGTGTGGGTTTGTTTGGTTGATTTAGTTTGGTTTTAAGAGATAGAATCTTTTTTTTTTTTTTTTTTTTGAGGGGGGATTTTTTTTTTTGTTGCCCAGGCTGGAGTGCAATGGCGCGATCTCGGCTCACCGCAACCTCCACCTCCTGGGTTCAGGCAATTCTCCTGCCTCAGCCTCCTGAGTCGCTGGGATTACAGGCACACGCCACCATGCCCAGCTAATGTTTTGTATTTTTAGTAGAGACGGGGTTTCACCATGTTGACCAGGATGGTCTCGATCTCTTGACCTCGTGATCCACCCGCCTCGGCCTCCCAAAGTGCTGGCATTACAGGCGTGAGCCACCGCGTCCGGCCTAAGAGATAGCATCTTACTCTGTCACCTGATCATAGCTCACGGCAGCTTCAAACTCCTGTGCTCAAGCCATGCTCTGGACTCCAGCCATCCTCCTACCTCAGCCTTCTGAGTAGTTGGGACTACAGGTGTGCACTACTACCATGCCCGGCTAATATAAAAAATTTTTTTTTGGTAGAGACAGGGTCTCACTCTGTTGCCCAGGATGGTCTCAAACTCCTGGGCTCAAGTGACCCTCCTGCTTCAACCTCCAGAGTGGCTAGGATTATAGACATGTGCCACCAAGCCCAGCTGTTGGTTTTTGGGGTTTTCCCCCCTCTCAATAAGACTTGTGCACTGCTAAGGCTTTTTTTTAATTTAAGTTTTATTTATTTATTTAGAGATAGGGTCTCACTCAGTTATCCAGGCTGGAGTGCAGTGGTGCACTCTCGGCTCACTGCAACCTCTGCTTCCCAGGCTCAAGCAATTCTCCAGCCTCAGCCTCCTGAGTAGCTGGGATTACAGGCACCAGCCACCAATGCTCAGCTGATTTTTGTAGATAGGGTTTTGCTATGTTGCCCAGGCTGGTCTTAAACTCTTGGGCTCAGTGATTTTTTTTCTGAGACAGAATTTTGCTCTTGTTGCCCAGGCTGGAGTGCAATGGTGCAATCTTGGTTCACTGTAACCTCCACCTCCTGGGTTCAAGTGATTCTCCTGCCTCAGCTTCCCAAGTAGCTGGGATTACAGGCATGCACCACCATGCAATTTTTTTTTTTTTTAATGTATTTAGTAGAGATGGGGTTTCACCATGTTGGTCAGGCTAGTCCCAAACTCCTGACCTCAGGTGATCCACCACCCGCCTCGGCCTCCCAAAGTGCTGGGATTACAGGCATGAGCCACCAGGACTGGCCTCAATAATTTTTTTTAGTACATTCACGAAGTTATACAACTGTTACTAAATTAGAAATAACATTTTGCCAGGCATGGTGGCTCATGCCTGTAATCTCAGCACTTTAGGAGGCTGAGGGCCGGGCGCGGTGGCTCACGCCTGTAATCCAAGCACTTTGGAGGCCAAGGCGGGTGGATCACCTGAGGTTGGGAGTTCCAAGACCAGCCTGACCAACATGGTGAAACCCCATCTTAAAATAAATAAATAAATAATAAAAAAGGTGGGAAAAAAAAAAAGAAAGGAGGCTGAGGCAGGCGGATCACGAGGTCAAGAGATCGAGACCATCCTGGCCAACATGGTGAAACCCCGTCTCTACTAAAAATACAAAAATTCTCCCACTGCTTCACTTGACTAGCCTTAAAAAAAAAAAAAAAATACAAAAATTAGCTAGGTGTGGTGGCACGTGCCTGTAGTCCCAACTACTGGGGAGGCTAAGGCAGCAGGAGGCGGGGATTACAGTGAGCCGAGATTACGCCACTGCACTCTAGCCTGGCGACAGAGCGAGACTTTGTCTTAAAAAAAAAAAAAATTATCACCCCAAAAAAACACCTCATACCCATTAGCAGTCACTTTGCCATTCCCCCCTTCACCCAGGCAATCACTGATCTGTTTTCTGCCTCTATAGATTAAGATTTACTTGTTTTGGACATTTCAGATAAATGTCCAAAATAAGTAAAGACAGTATGCGATCTTTTGTGACTTGCTTTTTTCACCTAGCATAATGTTTTCTAGGTTCATCTATGTTGTAACATGTATCATTTCTTCATTCCTTTTTTGTTTGTTTTGAGATGGATTCTTGCTCTGTCACCTAGTGCAAGTGCAGTGGTGTGATTGCAGCTCACTGCAACCTCCACCTCCAGGGTTCAAGTGATTCTCCTGCCTCAGCCTCCCGAGTAGCTGGGACTGTAGGTGCGTGCCACCACATCAGGCTAATTTTTGTATTTTTAGTAGAGATGGGCTTTCACTGTGTTGGCCAGGCTGGTCTTGAACACCTGACCTCAGGTGTTCCACCCGCCTCAGCCTCCCAAAGTGCTGGGATTATAGACATGAGCCACTATACCCGGCCTTTCATTCCTTTTTAAGGCCAAATAACATTCCAGTGTAGAGATATAACATTGTTTTTCCTTTCATTAAAAAATCTTTTCTTTTTTTTTTTTTTTTTTTTTAAATAAAGATGGGGTTTTACCATGTTGGTCAGGCTGGTCTTGAACTCCCAACCTCAAGTGATCTGCCCACCTTGGCCTCCAAAGTGTTTGGATTACAGGCATGAGCCACCGCGCCCGGCCTTGTTTTTCCTTTTGTCTGTTGGCAGACATTTAGATTGTTTCTACTTCTTCACTATTGCGAATGGAGCTGCTGTGAATATTCATTTACAAGTGTTTGTGTGGACATGTTTTCAGTTGTATTAGGTCTATACCTAGGAGTGGAATTGTTGGGTCCTGCGGAAACCCTATTTTTACATTCATAAGGAACTGCCAAACTGTTTCCCAAAGTGGCTACAGCTGTTCTGTATTCCCACCAGCAGTGTGTGAGAGTTCTGATTTTCTCCACATGCTCTGCAACACCTGTTACCGTCTGCCATTTTGCTTCTAGTCTCCCTAGTGGATATGAAGTGGTATTGCCTTGTTTGGCTTCCATTTCCCTAATGGCTAATGATGTTGAACATTTTTTTCATGTGCTTCTTGGCCATTTCTATATTTCTTTTGAGAAATACCTTCCAAATTTTTCGCATTTTTGAGTTATTTTTCTTTTTATCATTGACTTTTAAGTTTTGGTTTTTTTTTTGAGAGTTTTGCTTTTGTTGCCTAGGCTGGAGTGCAATGGCATGATCTTGGCTCACTGCAGCCTCCGCCTCCTGGGTTCAAGTGATTCGCCTGCCTCAGCCTCCCGAGTAGCTGGGATTATAGGCATGCACCACCATGCTCAGCTACTTTTTGTATTTTCAGTGGAGACGGGGTTTCTCCATGTTGGTCACGCTAGCCTCAAACTTCTGACCTCAGGTGATCCGCATGCCTTCATCTTTCAAAGTACTGGGATTACAGGTGTGAGCCACTGGGCCTGGCCAAAAATGCTAACTTTTTATGAAGCCAAATTTGTCTATTTTTTTCTTTACCACTTTGTGCTTTTGTTGTCATGAAGATTTATTCCTTTGTTCTCTTCCACGAGTTGTGTGGCTTTTTTACATTTAGGTCTACATGCCATTTTGAGCTAAGTTTGTATATGGTGTGAGGTGTCATTACCCTCGTGGTTAGAGCCCAGAAAGCAAGAGAGAGAGCCTTCTCCAGCCTGACCTGAGCCCTCCCTCTTCCGTTCTTGACTCTCATCAGTCAGTAGCTTCACTGACCGTGGTTGGAGCCCTTTTGAGCTCTGGGGAAGGATGGAGAGAAAGAAGAATATCTCCTGGTTCCCATGAGTTATCCAGCCCCTGGGGGAGGCAATGGGGAGGGACATGAGGCAGATCAGCACAGGGCATCTGGAACTGGCGAAGCAGTTTTAGAGCAGGAGCCTACTTCGGGGATGCTTAAAGGTGGGCACTGGGGTCAGGCTGCTGGCTCAGAGCCACCTGGTCTTGCAGCAAAGCTGCCGCAGGGAAGATGAACCTGTACGAGTCATTTGCCCAGGCTACCCAGCTGGGCGACCTGCACACCTGCCTGATGATGGACATGAAGGCCTGCCAGGAGGATGATGTGCGGCTCCTATGCCACCTCACGCCCTCCATCTACACAGAGGTAAGTGCCCACATCTGTGCCAAGGGGTTCATGGGAACACACCTCAGTGAACACTGTGAGCACACACAACCCTGAACCCTCTCTTGTTCATCATTAGTGGGGATCACTAATCTAGGTGGGCCATTGCTTCCCACACTCACAGCTGCCCCCTCCTTCCACTTCTCTGGATTAATGGTTGAAACATTTCTAAAACTCCCTGAATTCCTATCCTTTGGTGTAACGGGTGTGCGTTGGATTCTGGGCCTATATACTTGGCTTCTCAGATTGGGCCCCATCATCTGGACCCAGGATGGGTCCCACAAACCAGATCCATGTACATATGTCCTAAGCCCTCTTGCCCTCTGATGGCACATCCTTGCTTAGGTTGTCTCTGATAGTTCTAATGACCAGGGCTGCTGTAGTGGAGGCTCACTTTCATTTCCCCTGGTTCACTCACACTCTTCTCTAGGAAGAGCTTTCTCCTCTTGGTAGAAGTTCCCAGGAAGAGGGAAATGAGGACCCAGGGTGTGGGCATGACAGGAGGAACTGATCTCAGTCGAATACTGGCGGGAGGAGGGGTGCAGATGCTGGACACAGGGTACTTCCCTCCCCTGCTCTCCCTTCTCTAGATGGGGCCCTGCCTACCCCACACAAACTGTCTCTACACCACCATTTTGGCCAAAGGTCAGCACAGGTTGGATTTCTTTGCTACCGGAGATGCACATATTTATTCTGCTTTTCCCACACAGAACCAGCTATGATGGCCAGTCCCCTCAGCTCTGGCTTTATATCTAGATAGCTCCCCATTCCTTTCCTTACACACATGCTTCGGGAACTATCAGAGAAAACCCACACCCCTGATAGTGGGCACACATACATAACGAAACCTGGGGTCTTCAAATTCTCTTGAAGTCTTCCAGTGTCATAGCTGTTGGATCTCTGTTTAGGGGTTGACCTTAGGGCCCGGGTCTGGCTGACCCAGTCAGACCTTGAGCTGTAAGAAGAAAGGAGAGTGGGTTACGAGACAAAAGCCGAGGGCCATCCAGGGCTCTTCCCTTCTTTTTCCTTTTAGTTTCCAGATGAAACCTTGAGGAGTGGAGAGCTGCTGAACATGATCGTGGCTGTTATTGACTCTGCACAGGTGAACACTGAGCTCTGGCCTCCCCAGAAAGGCCTGGAAGGCAGCACTAGGGGAATAGGTGCCTCCCAGGTGCCCTCCCTCCTGGCTATGGTAGTGTGCACTTTTGGCCATGGGGCCTGGGAAGGAGAAGTGGGGCCCAAGCAAGGCAGGCTGAGGTTAGGCCAGTCCTGCCTGGAGTTTCCCTGACTCTCCATGTTCTTTGGACGCTCCTGTTCCACAGCAAGAGCTAAGGGGGTTGTGTTTTTAACTCTCAACTGGCCTTTCCTTTGGCTCAGAATGAAAATGGTCAGATCATTTCTACTTGACCTTTTCACCATGCGTAGGTCCCCAAGAAGCTATAGCTTTGCTTGGGTCCATCTCAGCCGTGCACTGGGATCCCATTTCTCATCCTCTTCACTTAGTTCCCATTCATAAAAGAGGAAGCTTAACACCCAAGAATACTCCTTCCTTTGCCTTCCCCCTGCCCACCCTACATCCAGAGCCCAGCCTCTCAGGGTCCTTTCCTCCTCCTCAGGCTCAGACCATGGCTGTAACTATTTTTGCCCAAAATAGTCCTGAGGTTCCCACTCAGGCCTGTGGCTACTTTATCAGCCCCTACACCCTTCAGAGACTGCAGCATTCATTGTGCGCCATCTCCTTCCCATTCCTTTAAATTGGGCTTTCACGTCTTCTAATTTTTTTTTCCTTTATGAGCTTTCCTGTGTCCCCTCCATACTAGCTTCCTGGCCCCTTTCAGAGCTCATGGGTTCTGTCTCTTTCCTCCACCTCTGTAGCTCCAGGAGCTGGTCTGCCATGTGATGATGGGTAACCTGGTTATGTTTCGAAAAGACTCAGTCCTCAACATACTCAGTAAGTGATCAGACCTTTAGGTACCTGGGAGAGGAGATGAGGGCAGGGTGTTAGTCCTGTGTATTTTACACTATCAGGAAAGCTGGCTGTGGGGCTGGGAAATCAAGGGGCCAGAACTGTGCTCCACCCCTGGTATGGTCGGGGACAGTGTTTCTATGGATCTGTCCTACCTCTGCACCATCCCTGCTTGGGGTGCTGGTAGTCAGTGGATTCACCGTGTATGCGTTTATGTGTGTGTGTGTTTTCTTGACGGAGATGTTTCTTCTGTCTCTTCCAGTCCAGAGCCTAGACTGGGAGACCTTTGAGCAGTATTGTGCCTGGCAGCTCTTTCTGGCCCACAATATTCCCCTAGAGACCATAATCCCCATCCTACAGCATCTCAAATACAAGGGTGAGTCGATTTGTGGGTAGAGAGCACATCAGACATGACACTTCTGATTCAGCTAGGGCAAGGCACTGCTGTCCTTCCCACCAAAGTACACAAGATCAGGCTCCCTGTCGGCCACTTTTGTTCTTTAGAAGAGTCCTGTCGGCCCCCCCATGAGCCAGGCTCTGGGCTGGGGCTCAGGGACGGGCAGGAGTCGGGTAGGGGCTCTTCTTGGCTCCTCGTCAGCGACTGTCCTCATTCCCTTCATTGGCTCTTAGGGGATGAGAGAGGTCCTCAGATTCTATTCTGGAATTATACCTTCCCCTGAACAGCCTCTGCCCTTCCCTCATAGAGCACCCAGAGGCCCTGTCCTGCCTGCTGCTTCAACTCCGAAGAGAAAAGTGAGTTCCACCTCTGGTGCTCTTCAGCCCTCAGTCTCAACCTCCCAAGAGCCGCTGTGGTCTAAAGGGCTTCTGTCCTGCTCCTTTTGCCATATTTTTTTCATGTCGTTAACATCTGCTTATTCTGCCCTTCCCCCAATGTGACTTACTAATGAGCAGCTCCCCTGGGATCTGGGCTTCCTCTCGACTTTACTCCCCTGCCCACCAGGAGCTGCCCTCGGAGGTGGGGAGGTGGGGACCGGACATCCCTGTTTCCTGCTGCCACAGCAGTTCTAATCCCTGGTGGCTCCTGCTCCCTGCGCCCGCCTTCCCCTGCCCCCCGCCATCCCATGCTCCTGCAGGCCACTGCACAGCTAATCCAGGAGGAGGGAGGGTCAGGGTAGAGGGGTCATGCACCATCCTCTCCCTCACCCTATGCAGAGCAGAGCCAGCTGGACCCACTGTGTCTTGAAAGGGTAGGTCGGAGAAGGAGAGAGTGGCAGTCCCCTCTTCCCACACTGCTGCTTCAACAGCGTTCCCAATAAACGGGACAGCAGCTGTGTATCTTTTCTGCCTTCCTTCCACCCTTTCTCCTCTCTTGCCTGAGAGACTAGAAGTGGTACAGAGTGTCCTAGAGGAAGGGAGAGGCTGGGAGGCTGCGTGGGGCTGTGGCTTCACAGCCTTCTGCCCCCTTCCTCCAGCTGGACACCAGGTTGGCCCATACCTCTAGCAAGGTAGGGGTAGGGGAGCATCTGGATGTCACATGCTTGTGCTTCTGCCTCCTGGGCCCACTCCCTGACTGTTCTGGTGGGGGGGTGCGGGGGTTCTTCCCAACATACACGCACACACCTTCTCCTACCGCAGCAAGTGAAGAATCTCACTTCTCCTCTCCTGGCTTCCACAGAGGATGAAACCAGGCATTCCTTGGCCTAAAGAGAAGAGGGAGAGGGATGTGAGAGTAGAGGGTGGGGAGGCCAGGGTTTGGGAAATCAGTGGGAGAGACCCAGCATGCCCTGTGGCCACTGTGCAAGCAGCACCCAGGGCCCCCTTCCTCCCCCAGGCCCAGCGAAGAGATGGTGAAGATGGTGCTGAGTCGGCCCTGCCATCCTGACGACCAGTTTACCACCAGCATCCTACGGCACTGGTGCATGAAGCATGATGAGCTGCTGGCCGAGCACATCAAGTCCCTGCTCATCAAGAACAACAGCCTCCCTCGCAAGAGACAGAGGTGGGACACGGTCCCTGTCCACCCTCCAGGCCAGGCAGTCTGCAGTGACTGCTGCCCTGTGGGGGCGGGGGGAGGGGACAGTGCTGTCCCAGCCCAGTTTGTAGGCGACATCTAGTGGTCCAAAGCCACATGGCATGTGAGACCACTGTGGCCCTTTCTCCCTCTTCCAATGCTCCTGTGGCCAGGATCTCATGTTCTAGGCACACCTCTCTCACCCAACCCCAGCGCTCCCAGCCCGCCTGTCCTGCTTCCCATGTAGGCTACATCTGTCTTAAGGGGGCCCTGGTGGGTGGAGGGTGTCTCGCATTCTGGAACCATCCCGCACTCAGACTCTGGCTCTGGTGATTCCTGCGCAGCCTGAGGAGCTCTAGCAGCAAGCTGGCCCAGCTGACTCTGGAGCAGATCCTGGAGCACTTGGACAACCTGCGGCTCAACCTGACCAACACCAAGCAGAACTGTATGCCTTCCACCCTTGGTGCTGCCCTGGCCCCAACTGTGCCTAGAGCCAGGCTGGGGGAGGCAGGACACCCGGGGTCAAAACCCACTCTTGGGATAAAACCACCTTTGAGTGCAGTTTAATAAGTTCCCAGATATCTGATTGTTTTTCCTTCTCTGCTCTCCCTCTAGTTTTTAGCCAGACCCCAATTCTCCAGGCCCTACAGCATGTCCAGGCGAGCTGTGATGAAGCCCACAAGATGAAGTAAGGCTCCTGCCACTTCTGGCTTTGGAAAGTAGTGGGGGAAAAGCCTAAGGGAGAGGAAGCCTGCTAGGGACATAAACGTAATGGCTAGCAAGACCTTAGGGTCCTGGGTTGAAGAAAAAGACTGGCCAGGTGCAGTGGCTCACACCTGTAAAACCAGCACTTTGGGAGGCCAAGGCGGGCAGATCACAAAGTCAGGAGATCGAGACCATCCTGGCCAACATGGTGAAACCCCATCTCTACTGAAAAATACAAAAAATTAGCCAGGTGTGGTGGCGGGCGCCTGTAGTCCCCACTATCCGGGAGGCTGAAGCTGGAGAATCGCTTCAACCCAGGAGGTGGAGATCGCAGTGAGCCGAGATCATGCCATTGCATTCCAGCCTGGTGACAGAGCAAGACTCAGTCTGAAGAAGACGACAGACAGACATAGGTCTGGGGCAGAGAGGAGGTTGGAGGTGTGGTGCAAGCAGCAGGCTCACAGTTAGCTCTTGTTCCTCTCTCTCAGGTTCAGTGATCTCTTCTCCCTGGCGGAGGAGTATGAGGACTCTTCCACCAAGCCACCCAAGAGCCGGCGAAAAGCAGCTCTGTCCAGTCCTCGAAGTCGAAAGAATGCCACACAGCCCCCCAATGCCGAAGAAGAGTCAGGCTCCAGCAGTGCATCGGTGAGAGCCCAGCCAGTGCGCAGCGGGTAAAGGAGATGGGGTGCAGGTGGAGTTGGTGCCAGCAGCTGCCCAGGCTGGTAACTTCCCGTTTCCCCTCCCAATCTCTTCCAGGAGGAGGAAGACACGAAACCGAAGCCTACCAAGCGGAAACGAAAAGGGTCCTCTGCAGTGGGTTCTGACAGTGACTGAGGCCCTGCGTTCCCCCGTCCCACCCCGAGCTGGACTGCCCTTGCCTCCTTGTTGAATCAAAGGTTAATAGAGGTTGGGGAGACTGCAGGGGAAACACCTTGCCCCATCCCCAGGCTCACCCAGTGGAAGGAGGAGCTGTCTCCTTTGAGTTCGAGAAGCTGCCATGCAGCCCCCCAGCCCTTCCATCCTCCTGGGGCCTCCACTGCTGTTCCCAATTATATTTGGGTTGACTGAAGCCAGAGGCTCTGTAAAATCAGACCATAGTGGAAGTCCTCAGCCCCCGAGCCCCTTCCCCAGTCTCCAAAAGAGCCATTTCAACAGAGAAGGGAAATGACAAAGGGGCATCTGGCCAGAGAGCAGACTCAGGGTGTGGGTGTCCCTTCCCGCTTCCACCTTTGGGTCTTGGTTTGTTCTGAAGAGGCGTTTTATAGTCACTCTCCACATGCCAGCGTGAGATGGGCATCTGTGACCTGGTCAGGCTGTCCATTCATAATCGTGGGGGAGATGCCGCAAGCATTCAGAAAGGAGTCTGAAAGAGTGGCCACAGCCCCACATGGTATGCCCTGGAGGCTTAGGTTGGCCTGACGTTGGTACCTCAAGCTACAGCCAGAGCCTGGGGAGTCCCAGAGGCAAGTTCCACAGAACTGTCAAATGATCCCATTTCCTTGAGTCTTTTTTTTTTTTTTTTTTGCAGAGATAATCGTGTCTTAAAAGTTGTTTTTAAATGACAATAAAACAGGCCAGAATGTCTTTTGTGCTAGAGTGTTTGCTGGCTTTTGCTCCATGCATGTATAGCTGCTCTTGATTTGACTGGCACCCCAGTTGTAAGCTCAGAACATCCCCCTTTCCCTTCCTGCTCTGCCCCCACTTCTTTCTAGAGCAGAAGGGACTTGGCTTTGACCCCTACCCATCCTTCTTGCTGCCACTGGAGGTGGGAGCCAGGCACTGACCTGTCTGGGCAGAACCATCCCTTGTAGGATGAGGCCTGTCCTTACTCATTTCTCAAGAAACTAGAAGCTTCCAAAAGCCTTATCATCCTCCAGTTGATGAAGTCTGTGTGCTTACCAGCAACCACCGGAGGACCCGCTGCTTGACAGGGGAGGGACGTTCCAGCTTGGTCTCCAGGACCAACTGTACCTGGAGATCAAGTTCAGATACCAGGGAGGGATGGAGATGCTCTTCCACAGTCTGGCCACTTGCTGGGCCATGTGAACCAGCAGAGGAGGCTTCCTTGGCTATGCTATTGTTCCCTGCTGTCCAGGGAGAATGGAGGCAGACTGAGAGGAGTGAAGTTTGGGCAAACTGCACAGCCGCTTTTCAGCCTGAAAATTTGTTCTTTTTACAGAATCCAGGTTCTCCCCTCCCTCATCACTGCTGCTCCTTACTTTTCTTTGAAAGTCTAAACCACCAGAGGCCTCTTTTTCCTTCCTCTCTCCTTCCCCAGTTTCCTCTGCCCCAATTAAAAGCAGGATGGAGAGCATTTGCTGGCTTGTCCCAATTATTGTACCCTTGCCCAAAGGGAGGGGCCTCTGTCGTGGCCCTTCAGAAAGCTGGCAGTCTAGGTTTCTACCTTTCCCCTACGTTAACTCAGCCCCCCACCCATCGCCTGGGGTTGCAGCAGTCGGCTGGCAGGAGGGGATGGGTCTGCCTATCGTGCTGGGACTTGCAGAACCAAATGGGCCAGGGGCCAAGTTCTTCATTCTTTTTGGGGAGACCAATGGTACCTTCCCTTAACGGGAAAATGAGAAATATTGAGGGGAAGATGGACTGCGATCTAAACGCCCTAGCTCTCAGGCGTGGACTCCAGAGTTTAGCCAGATGCCTAAACCACCCAAGCCGAGAAAGAACTTAAGACAGATTGAGGGAAGGCGCGAGCACCGCCCAGGACTTGGTAGGGTGCGAGCCGAGAGCAGTCCAGGAGGGAGCGCGCCTAGGGCGGAGCGTAGGCTGTGGGGAGGGCCGGGAGTCCGGGGCCGCCCCACACCCGCACTCCTCCCGTGCCTCTGCTCTCCGCCCGTGGGGAGTGGTGGGGGCCTGGGTGGGAAGGGGCGTGTGCCAGCGCACGCGCGCTCCCGGGAAGAAGAGGTCTCAGCCTGAACGGGCGGCTCTAGGTTTTCGGGAGGGAGGACCAGGCATGTTTGTGAGCGGCTGGAACCAGACGGTGCCGACGGAGGAAGCGGGCTCCATGGCTGCCCTCCTGCTGCTGCCCCTGCTGCTGCTGCTACCGCTACTGCTAATGAAGCTACACCTCTGGCCGCAGTTGCGCTGGCTCCCGGCGGACTTGGCCTTCGCGGTGCGCGCCCTGCGCTGCAAAAGGGCTCTTCGAGCTCGCGCCTTAGCCGCGGCTGCCGCCGACCCGGAAGGTCCCGAAGGGGGCTGCAGCCTGGCCTGGCGCCTCGCGGAACTGGCCCGGCAGCGCCCCACGCACACCTTTCTCATTCACGGCTCGAGGCGCTTTAGCTACTCGGAGGCGGAGCGCAAGAGTAACAGAGCTGCGCGCGCCTTCCTGCGTGCGCGAGGCTGGGACTGGGGACCCGGCGGCGACAGCGGCGCGGGGAGCCCTGGAGAAGGCGAGCGGGCAGCGCCGGGAGCCGGAGATGCAGCGTCCGGAAGCGGCGCGGCGCTTGCTGGAGGGGACGGTGCGGCCAGAGGTGGAGGAGCCGCCGCCCCTCTGGCACCTGGAGCTACCGTGGCGCTGCTCCTACCCGCTGGCCCAGAGTTTCTGTGGCTCTGGTTCGGGCTGGCCAAGGCCGGCCTGCGCACGGCCTTTGTGCCCACCGCCCTGCGCCGGGGCCCCCTGCTGCACTGCCTCCGCAGCTGCGGCGCGCGCGCGCTGGTGCTGGCGCCAGGTAAGGTTGGAGCGCCGAACTGACTAAGGCGGGGCCCGCAGCAGAAGGGGGCGTGTCGGGGAGCGCCGAAGAGCTTGGTCTCATCCCTGGGCTAGGGAAGAAGCCGACTATCCCTTAGGGTTCGAAAGCGAGTGGAGGTAGAAGTCTCCGGTTTTGCGAAGGGATGAGGCGGAATCTTTGGTGCCCCAAGGAGTCGAGTTACAGGCCTCAGACCCATGATGGAACGTCCATACCCTTTACCCTCACACAAGAGCAGTGTGGGCTGGGATGGGGAGGCGGCGTGGGGAAAAGGCGTGGGTAATAGGCTCTTCTAGGTAGAGCCAGGGCCCTGGCGCTGTGCTTTCTCACCCTTCCAGAGTTTCTGGAGTCCCTGGAGCCGGACCTGCCCGCCCTGAGAACGATGGGGCTCCACCTGTGGGCTGCAGGCCCTGGAACCCACCCTGCTGGAATGAGCGATTTGCTGGCTGAGATGTCCACTGAAGGGGATGGGCCAGTGCCAGGATACCTCTCTTCCCCACAGAGCATAACAGACACGTGCCTGTACATCTTCACTTCTGGCACCACGGGTGAGGGCCGGGCACCATGCTTACCTCCCGGTAACTAAAGCAGAGGAAGGGAGGGGTCTGGGAACAGGGACTGGGACCTCCCCAGCTCCCAGACCACTCCTTCAAAGCCCCCAGAGAGGATGCCGATTTCACTGGTACTTCCTTTTTGTCTCACTCATTTCACTCTCCAGTCCCCTCACCTCCTCCTCGTTTCTCCACCTCCCCCAGACCACCCATGTTTCCAATACAGCTTAGCCTCTGTTCTCAGCTTCTGTCCTGCCTCTGCCTTTCTTGGAAACCCAGTGGGGGTGCAAACAGAGGTAGAGTTTGGAGTCCACCCTTCCCCTGATCGCCCCACAACTGCCACCCCACAGGCCTCCCCAAGGCTGCTCGGATCAGTCATCTGAAGATCCTGCAATGCCAGGGCTTCTACCAGTTGTGTGGCGTCCACCAGGAAGATGTGATCTACCTCGCCCTCCCGCTCTACCACATGTCTGGCTCCCTGCTGGGCATTGTGGGCTGCTTGGGCATTGGTCAGTTGCCCCCACCCCACCTTTATTCATTCATCTAGCAAATATTAAGTACCTACTATGGTGTGAGTCCTCCAGGGTACAGAATCTAGAGGACAGATGGGGCAGAGCCCTATTCACCAGGAGCTCTGTACAATGGGGCAGTGTCACCTGCCTAGACCTACAGACTGTGGAACAAGGGGGGCCATATAGCCACATAACTCCAGACTTCAGGGTCAAAGGCAGAGGAGGACTGTCTCAGTCCAGAAACAGGCAAATAGAGAGAGACACGAGAAGGTGAGAGTGGGGAGGATGGGACCGTTGGGGCTGGGAAGTAGGGAAAGGGCATTAACCTCTTCCAAGGCTGGGGACGGGCAGGGGGAGGGGGAAGAGGGCCAGCGCACTTTCCTAACAGTGTGACTCTCACAGCGGGCCCTTCCCAGGGAATGACTACAGTGAAGACTGGGGTCTGGAAAGAGGGGCCCAGACTCCCCACTCTGCTCTTAATCTTACCTCCTTCCTTCTTCACCCACTTCCCACTTCTGGCAGGGGCCACAGTGGTGCTCAAGTCCAAGTTCTCGGCTGGTCAGTTCTGGGAAGATTGCCAGCAGCACAGGGTGACAGTGTTCCAGTACATCGGGGAGTTGTGCCGGTACCTTGTCAATCAGCCCCCGGTGCGTACGCACAGATCCTGGGCAGAGCCACTGATAAAGGGCTAGCTCACCAGGAGCAGGACAGCTGACAGGAGACACTAAGACAGGGAGTTGGGGGAAGAAGTAGCAAGTAGAAAATGGCAGTGTAGGATAAGGAGCCGGAGATGGCCTAGGGCATCTGATGCTTACAGTATCTGAAGGAGGTTACAGTGGGGGGGCGGGGTTCTGGGGAATGGGGAACAGGAATTCACTTCGGGGAGCAGGCATCTTGGTGCTGAAGCTCCGGCCCCTCTCCCACTCATCTCAGAACAAGGCAGAGCAGGGCCATAAGGTCCGGCTGGCAGTGGGCAGCGGGCTGCGCCCAGACACCTGGGAGCGTTTTGTGCGGCGCTTCGGGCCCCTGCAGGTGCTGGAGACATATGGACTGACAGAGGGCAACGTGGCTACCATCAACTACACAGGACAGCGGGGTGCTGTGGGGCGTGCCTCCTGGCTGTACAAGGTGAGGACACAGAGGAAACTGAGAACCTGTGCAACAGCAGAGGGCTAGCAGGAGAGGGGCTCATGCGACTGCAATGATCCAGTACTGGGGTCTCCCTTTCCCCAGCACATCTTCCCCTTCTCCTTGATTCGCTATGACGTCACCACAGGAGAGCCGATTCGGGATGCCCGGGGGCACTGTGTGGCCACATCTCCAGGTTGGTGGTGTTCCAGTGGGGTGGTCACGGTGCTGAAGCTGGCAGAGGAGGACTGGAATTAGAGACGTGTGGATGGGGGCAGGAGGTTCTGGGAAAGGTGACAGCACTCCTGACCCCAGTGACTCTGCCAGGTGAGCCAGGGCTGCTGGTGGCCCCGGTGAGCCAGCAGTCCCCATTCCTGGGCTATGCTGGCGGGCCAGAGCTGGCCCAGGGGAAGTTGCTAAAAGATGTCTTCCGGCCTGGGGATGTTTTCTTCAACACTGGGGACCTGCTGGTCTGCGATGACCAAGGCTTTCTCCGCTTCCATGATCGTACTGGAGACACCTTCAGGTATCTGTCCATAACTGGTTCTTCATCCTGGACATCTGGTCTCTGTGATCCAAAGCTCCTGAACCTCAACTCCCTAATCTGCCATCTCAACCTAGGTCCTCAGCTCATCTCTCATTCTCAGACCTCCTCACCGTTTCATCCCTGGGACAGTCTGGCACCTTGACCTCTGACCTTATCTCCCCACCAAACCCATAGGTCCTGACCCCCCGACTCCCAGTTTCAGTTCTCTGCTCTCTGACAGGTGGAAGGGGGAAAATGTGGCCACAACCGAGGTGGCAGAGGTCTTAGAGGCCTTGGATTTTCTTCAGGAGGTGAACGTCTATGGAGTCACTGTGCCAGGTGCCTAGGCATGGAAGGTGGGGGAGGCACCCAGCCACCACCCTGAATTGGTAATGCCTGGGCACAGGGAGCACGAGGCCTTCGTGGTGGTCAGCCATGGAGGGGCTTACTCTGTCTCCCACACCCACCAGGGCATGAAGGCAGGGCTGGAATGGCAGCCCTGGTTCTGCGTCCCCCTCACTCTTTGGACCTTATGCAGCTCCACACTCATGTGTCTGAGAACCTGCCACCTTATGCCCGGCCCCGATTCCTCAGGCTCCAGGTAACTGGTCACTCCGAACCCCAGCCCCTCACCCCACGTGTCCTCACCCTACACATCCACCCTATATATCAACTTTGGGAGTTTGATGGCTCCCAAACTCTGTAATAGACCCCCAATGTAACACACTCCATGAAGAGAAAAAACATGGAGACTCGCTCTTCACCCCACTTCTTTCCTTCTACCTGCCTTCTTCTGGCCTGGCCCATTCTCCTCCCTTTCACCTCCTCCCCTAAACCTTGACCTCACACCCCCTTTCCCCAGACCTCCTCCTTAACAAAATTCAGGCAACTCCCCTGAACCACCTGGGCAGAATCCCCTTCCCTCCAACTCGCTCTGACCCTTCCTCCTGTCCCAGGAGTCTTTGGCCACCACAGAGACCTTCAAACAGCAGAAAGTTCGGATGGCAAATGAGGGCTTTGACCCCAGCACCCTGTCCGACCCACTGTATGTCCTGGACCAGGCTGTAGGTGCCTACCTGCCCCTCACACCTGTGCGGTACAGCGCGCTCCTGGCAGGGGACCTTCGAATCTGAGACCTTCCACACCTGAGGCACCTGAGGGAGGGACTCTGTAGGGTGGGGGCCGTTCGTTGCAGGTGCACTGGGCTGTCAGGGACCTTTTCTATACTTCGGTCACTATTTTGTAATAAATGTGGCTGGAGCAGATCCAGCTGTCTTTCTGACCTACAGTATCTGTCTCTCTGTGGAACTGCTTTTTCCTCGAGAGTTTTCTCCTGGCATGGAGCCACAGGCCCTGTGTTCCTGCCCTGACTGGCCATGGGCCAGAGCCCAGTATCTGGACCTTGATGTTTTCCTCTCAGGTAACCCCAGGTGACCCTTGTCCTTGGAGAACCCCTGGTGACTGATGTTTGTGCTCCTGTGCAGCTCAGCCCAGTTTTACTCTCTGAGTGCCAGGCTCCCACTGTTTTGTCTTGGGAACTGAAGGACCCAAGGGGTCGGCCGGAAGGGCTAAGGTGGACAGAGGCACGCAGAAACACCAGTCCTGGCGGTCAACCCAAACTCCTCCCCCAGAATCAGGTGTGGCCGGGCCTGGGGAAGAGTCTTAACTAGCCCAGACAAGTGTTTGGCTGTGGGGGAAAGGATGCTCAAGATGCCCCTCGGCCTCACAGCTGTCTGAGAAGCCATTCTTGAGGGGGAAGAGTCGGGTGCCCCATCTCCAGATGTTCCTTCTCCTACCTGATGATTGTCAGACATTCCCAAAAGGAACAGTCCCTGGCGGCCCCTCAGGTCCTGGAGGAAAGTTCAACGGAAGCCCCTCCAAGGAGTGGGACTCAGAGTACATGTGGTGGCAGGAGGGATGGTGAGTACCAAAAGGAAAAAGGCCTCTCAGCCCTAAAATGAGGTGTCAAGAAAGTTCATCATCTAAAAGCGTGAAATGATAGTGCCCCTGCTTCTCCTAAGAACTACAGTCCCCCTCTGCTTTGAGCTGTGAGTCCTTGAAATATTCTGCTACTTTGCCTTTCCCCTTCTGACCCCTCCCCGCAACATGAGAGGTCAGCGGACAGGCCCCACGGGCACATTTGGGTCTCTACTGCCAGCCCTCCTGTTCCAAAACTTCACAGCCTGCCACCTTCCACCAACAAGCCCAGTGCAGCCTCACCAACAGACGAGGTAAGGCACACACTGAGGTGCAGGGCACATCTTCACGCACACCCCAATAAAAGTGACTTTAGCTCATTCTGTGCGCCTCTCCCATCTGCCCCAGGAGGAGTGCAGTAGTGAGGTGTTCCTGGGGTAGGCGTGTAGGCAGCCTGTTGGCTGGTAGTGGGGCACCTCCTGCAGCTGCTCCTCACACCTTAACCAAGCCAAGATCTCCCCTATCGTAGAACCTTGCACCAAGCTCTTTTCCACACACCTCCTATTTCATTTGTTCTAAATTTGCACTGTTGGATGTAGTAACTGCTAGCCACATGTGGCTACTGAGTGCTTGAAATGGGGCTCGTCTACAGTGAGACGTGGTACAACTATGTAATACACGCCAGGTTTTCAAGATGTAATAACAAAAAATTCATTAATTGTTTTAGTGGCCAGGCACAGTGGCTCACATGTGTAATCCCAGCACTTTGGGAGGCCAAGGCAGGCAGATCACCTGAGGTCAGGAGTTCGAAACCAGCCTGGCCAACATGGTGAAAACGTCCCTACTAAAAATACAAAAATTGGCTGGGCATGGTGGCAGGCGCCCGTAATCTGAGCTACTCAGAAGGCAGAGGCACAAGAATCACTTACACCCAGTGAGCTGAGATCGCGCCACTGCACTCCAGCCTGAGCGACAGAGTGAGACTCCATCTAAAAATAAAAAAATAATTATAGTTTTAGTCGGTGCAGTGGCTCATGCCTGTAATCTCAGCACCTCGGGAGGCGAAGGCAGGAGCACTGCTTGAGACCAGGAGTTGGAAGATCAGCATGGGCAGCACAGCAAGACCACATTGCTACAAAACAATTTTAAAAATTAGTAGGGCATGGTGGCACATGCCGGTAGTACCAGCTACTCCGGAAGCTGAGGTGCGAGGATCACTTGAGCCCAGGAGTTTGAGGCTACCGTGAGCCATGATTGTGCCACTGCACTCCAACCTGGGCAACAGAATAAGGCACTTTCTCTAATAATAATAATAATAATAGTTTTATATGGCTTATATGTTGTTTTTTTTTTTTTTTTTTTTAGGAGGGGGAGTTGCGCTCTTGTTACCCAGGCTGGAGTGCAATGGCGTGATCTCGGCTCACTGCAACCTCCACCTCCCGGGTTCAGGCAATTCTCCTGCCTCAGCCTCCTGAGTAGCTGGGATTACAGGCACGCACCACCATGCCCAGATCATTTTTTGTATTTTTAGTAGAGACGGGGTTTCACCGTGTTGACCAGGATGGTCTCGATCTCTTGACCTCGTGATCCACCTGCCTCGGCCTCCCAAAGTGCTGGGATTACAGGCGTGAGCCACTGCGCCCGGCTGGCTTATATGTTGAAATACTATTTTGAATGTGTTGATGTAAAGAAAATATATTAAAATTAATTTCACTTAGTTTTGCTTTTTAAAAGGTAGCTACTAGAAAATTTAGAATTACACATGTGGCTCAGTTTATATTTCTACTGAACAGTGCTGGCCTAAATCCTGACCCCACACTTCACTCTGCAAACCCACAAATGCCAAGTGTAACATGTCAGTTACACCTGTGTCACCCCTGCTCTTGAGTATCTGCACTTTAGCAAGGTCAGCTGGGAGGAGGGGATTCTGGCAGTCGCTGGGACGACAGGCATTCTGTCTTCCAGTCCTATGTTGAGCTCACGGCTCAGCTCTTTGAACCAGCTTTGTCACAGAGGCTGCAACTACTGATAGAAATGGAAAGCTGCAAGAAGGCCTTTTGATTCAAAAGCATCAGGTTTTCTGTTTACAGTCATTAAAAATAAAATAAATTTTAAAAGAATTAGGTTTGAGACCAGCCTGGGCAACATAGCCAGGCATGGTAGTGTGCACCTGCAGTCCTAGCTGCTGGGGCAGGGGTGTGGTGCTGAGGTAGGAGGATCCCTCAAGTCTGGAAGGTTAGGGCTGCAGTGAGAAGTGATTGGTGCCAACTGTACTCCAGCCTAGGCAAGAGTGAGACCCTGTCTCAAAAAAAAAAAAAAAAGGTTGCCCTACAAAGCTAATTGAAATAAAATTAAATGAGATTATAAAATAGTTTGCAAAGATGAACTAGGGGCCAGGTGCAGTGGCTCACGCCTGGTAATCCCAGCACTTTGAGAGGCTGAGGTGGGAGGATTGCTCAAGCCCAGCAGTTCAAGACCAGCCTGGGCAACATGGTGAAACCCGATCTCTACAAAAAATACAAAAATTAGCCGGTGTAGTGGTGCACGCCTGTAGTCCCAGTTACTTGGGAGGCTGAGATGGGAGGATCGCTTGTGCCGAGGAGGCCGAGATGGCACCACTGCAATCTACTCTAGGCAACAGAGTGAGACACTGTCTCAAAAACAAAAAACAGATGAACTAGCGTGGTCCTCAGTTGGTGAGTGTCCTTTCTCTGCAAGTTGGATAGAGGAGGATGGTGGACGTAGAGAACCCAATCCTCAAATCATAGCAATGTTCTCAGCTTTGTGTCTGTGGAACCTTTCCTGGGGGTACTTCAGACCACTTAGGAAGCGTTAAGGGGCCCCCTTCCCAAACCTGCCTCAAAGGCAGGATTCGGCAAACTATACTGCCTGGTTTGTGTTACATACAGCACACTAAGAATGGTTTTTGTATTTGAAGGCACTAGAAAAAAAAAGAAAAACTATTTCATAATATGTAAAAATTACAGGGATTCAAATTTCGGTGTCCATAAATAGCTCTGCTGGCACTCAGCCGCGCTCGTTCGTTATGATTGCCTATGTCCGCTTTCCTGCCACAACAGCAGGACCGATTGTTTCTGAGACCCGATAGCCTGCAAAGCAGAAAATACTTCCCGTGCGGCCCTTGACGGAAAGAGCTTGCCGGCGCCGCCGTCAGCCCCATTCCCCCTGCGCCGCTGGGCTGCGGCTGCTTCCGTGAGCCCCGGGAAGGGGAAGTGGAAGGAAGCCCGTGAGCCGGAAAACACCCGGGGGGCCGCGCACGGCCCCACAGGCGGGCGGATGGCTTGGCAGGGACGATCGGGAGGCCCCTCTCGCGTGACGCCTGGAGATCCCTCCCTTCCCCCACCCCCACGTGGGGCTTAGCAAAAAAAAACCCTGTCCCCGGCGCTGCTGGAGGCGGAAAGGCGTCAGGCGCCGGCAGCCAACCTACTCCTTGGCGGCCTCCGGCGGCCTCCACCCTAGGGACTCCAGGGGGGCGGTACTGTGCTGCGCGCCTACATAAACCCAACCTCGCTGCGCAAGCGCAAATCGGCGCCCGCGAGAGGGGCGGGGCAGGCTGGGAAGGAGGGCGGAGCCATTCTCATGGGCGGGACCAGCCGCTCCACGCCTCCAGCCAAAAAGACAAATGAAGGGGCGGGGCCGGAGTACCCAGAGTTCCAGAGCCTCTAGAGGGCAAACTCTCAACGAAAGTTTTTTTTTTTTTTTTCTGAGACGGAGTTTCGCTCTTGTTACCCAGGCTGGAGTGCAATGGCGCGATCTCGGCTCACCGCAACCTCCGCCTCCCGGGTTCAGGCAATTCTTCTGCCTCAGCCTCCTGAGTAGCTGGGATTACAGGCACGCGCCACCATGCCCAGCTAATTTTTTGTATTTTTAGTAGAGACGGGGTTTCACCATGTTGACCAGGATGGTCTCGATCTCTTGACCTCGTGATCCACCCGCCTCGGCCTCCCAAAGTGCTGGGATTACAGGCTTGAGCCACCGCGCCCGGCCTTCAACGAAAGTTTTTTAAACTGAGATATGATTTACATACTTTAAAACTCACCTGTTTAAAGTATAAAATTTAGTGTTTTTAGTATATTCACAAAGTTGTGCATTTATGGCCACTACCTACCTTACAACAACATTTTCTTTTCTTTTATTTATTTTTTTTTTAAGACATGGGGTTTCTCCATGTTGGCCAGGCCAATCTAGAACTCCTGACCTCAGGTGATCCGCCCACCTTGGCCTCCCAAAGTGTTGGGATTACAGGCGCGAGTCACCGTGCCCGGCCAATTTACAACATTTTCGTCACTCCACAAAGAAATACCTATCCATTAGCAGTCACTGTCCACTCCTCTCTCACCCTAAGCCCTGGCAACCACTAATCCTAGATATTTCTTTTTTTTTTTTTTGAGACGGAGTTTCACTCATGTTACC
>NW_022437088.1:1769879-1863712 GCF_009761245.1 Sapajus apella | reverse complement strand
GGCCTCCCAAAATGCTGGGATTACAGGCGTGAGCCACCGCGCCCGGCCGCGCTTACTAATTTTTTACGACCTCCTGGGTTCAAGCAACCTTCCACCCTCCCCAGTAGCTGGGGCCTCCCCAGGTGGGCAATTTTTGTATTTTTTGTAGAGACGGGGTTTCACCATATTTCCCAGGCTGGTCTCAAATTCCTGGGGGCTCGAGTGATCCGCTAACTTCTCAGCCTTCCAAAGTGCTTGGATTACAGGCGTGAGCGACCCCGCCTGGCCTTAAACTTTTTTTAAAATTTATTTTTGAGACGCAGTTTTGCTCTTGTTGCCCAGTCTGGAGCAGTGGCACGATCTTGGCTCACCACAACCTCCGCCTCCCAGGTTCCAGCGATTCTCCTGCCTCCGCCTCCGCCTCCTGTAAGCTCTTTTTTCCCCTTGGGTTTTAAGGTATAAACTTGAGGCAAACTGCAGAAGCCTTCTGCCTTAGCCTTTAAATAGACTCAGCATCCCTCCCTTTTCTACAGTAGATATTCTGTTCACATTTATCTAACTGTATGCTAGTGTCTAATTATGTGCCTTCTTAGAGGGTCCAGAGGCTAATCTTGAGATAGATGAACCAAGTGTGGAGACCTAGCGGCAAAATTCCATAGATTACTTCAAGGTGGCTAGTTAACAACCCAACCATTGTTGAGATGACACCAGCACAAGATCCAGGTGGACTGGGACTCAAAACAGTCACCACAAGACGGCTCAATTCTTGCATGCCTTCCCTATCAAAGTGGTTGCTTTGGATGGGAATCCAGCCACTTGTCCTTACTAGTTTTGGTTAATAAAATCATTTTCTCTTTTTTTTGAGACGGAGTTTCGCTCTTGTTACCCGGCTGGTGTGCAATGGCACGATCTTGGCTCACCGCAACCTCCGCCTCCTGGGTTCAAGCAATTCTGCTGCCTCAGCCTCCTGAGTAGCTAGGACTACAGGCGTGCGCCACCATGCCCAGCTAATTTTTGTATTTTTAGTAGAGACGGGGTTTCACCACGTTGACCAGGATGGTCTCGATCTCTTGGCCTCGTGATCCACCCGCCTCGGCCTCCCAAAGTGCTGGGGTTATAGGCGTGAGCCACCGTGCCCGGTCTTTGCCTTAAAAAAAAAAAAAAAAAAAAAAGAGTCTCTATCTGTCACCCAGGCTGGAGTGTAATGGCATGATCTCGGCTCACTGCAACCTCTGACTTCTGGGTTCAAGCTATTCTCCTGCCTCAGCCTCTGGAGTAGCTGGTACTACAGCCTCGTACCACCACGCCAGACTAATTTTTTGTATTTTTAGTAGAGACAGAGTTTTACCGTGTTAGTCAGGATGGTCTCCATCTCCTGACCTCGTGATCCGCCCACCTCTGCCTCACAAAGTGCTGAGACTACAGGTGTGAGCCACTATGCCCGGCCTAATCATTTTCTTCTTCTTTTTTTTTTTTTTTTTGAGACGGAGTTTCACTCTTGTTACCCAGGCTGGAGTGCAATGGCGCGATCTCGGCTCACCGCAACCTCCGCCTCCTGGGTTCAGGCAATTCTCCTGCCTCAACCTCCTGAGTAGCTGGGATTACAGGCACACGCCACCGTGCCCAGCTAATTTTTTTTTTTTTTTGTATTTTTAGTAGAGACGGGGTTTCACCATGTTGACCAGGATGGTCTCGATCTCTTGACCTCATGATCCACCCGCCTCGGCCTCCCAAAGTGCTGGGATTACAGGCTTGAGCCACCGCGCCCGGCCCGGCCTAATCATTTTCTTAAAAAAAGGTTTTTTTTTGAGACGGAATCTCACTCTATTGCCCAGGCTGGAGTGCAGCAGCATGATCTCAGCTCACTGCAACCTCTGCCAGCAGGGTTCAGGCAATTCTCCTGCCTCAGCCTCCCGCGTAGCTGGGACTACAGGCACCTGCCACCGTCCCAGCTAATTTTTGTATTTTTAGTAGAGACAGGGTTTTACCATCTTGGCCAGGCTTGTCTTGAACTACTGACCTCATAACCAACCTGTCTTAGCCTCCCAAAGTGCTGGGATTACAGGCGTGAGCCACATCACCCAGCCAAAAAAAAAAAAAAAAAAAAAAATTTTAAGGCTAGTCAAATGAAGCAGTGGGAGTGGAGAAGGGACAAATCTATAATTGGTTGTGATCAATGAGTTGTAAACACCACTGCACTTGAACCAGCCTAAAATCACTTTTTTTTTTTTTGAGACGGAGTCTTGCTCTGTCCCCAGGCTGCAGTGCAGTGGCATGATCTCAGCTCACTGCAACCTCCACCTCCCAGGTTCAGGCAACTGTCCTGCCTCAGCCTCCTGAGTAGCTGGGATTACAGGCGCATGCCACCATGCCCAGCCACTTTTTTTCTGTATTTTTAGTAGAGACAGGGTTTCAGTTTCACCATGTTGGCCAGGCTGGTCTCGAACGTCTGAACTTGTGATCCGCCGGCCTTGGCTGTCCAAATTGCTGGGATTATAGGAGTGAGCCAGCACGCCCAGCCCTTAACATCACTATCTTTCTACCAGACCTTACTCTTGTTTATTGGACTTTACAAGCACTGAGCATCCAGACCCATGTTCAGTTGCATTTTGTGTCTGGCTTCTTTCACTTGGCAGAATGTTTTTTCTTTTCTCTTTATTTTTTTTTTTTTAGAGACAAGGTTTCACCATGTTGGTCAGGCTGCTCTCGAACTCCCGACCTCAGGTGATTCGCCTGCCTCGGCCTCCCAAAGTGCTGGGATTACAGGCGTGAGCCACCGCACCTGGCCATTTTTTTTTTTTTTTTTTTTAAGACAGGGTTTTGCCCTGTCGCCCAGGCTGGAGTGCAGTGACACAGTATCGGCTCACTGCAACCTACGCTTCCCAGGTTCAAGCAATCCTCCCACTTCAGCCTCCCCAGTAGCTGGGACTACAGGCATGTAACACCACCCCCAGCTAATTTTTATTTTCTTAAATTTCTTGTAGAGATGGAGGTTCACTATGTTGCTCAGGCTGATCAGAAACTCCTGAGCTCAAGTGATCCACCAGCCTCAGCCTCCCAAAGTGCTGGGATTATAGGTGTGACCACCGCACCTGGCCTTCATTCCTTTTTTACAGCTGTATAATATTCCAGTGTATGGATATCTGACATTTTGTTAATGCATTTATCTGTTGATGGACACTGAGTCTATTTATACCTTCTGGTTATTTGAATAATATTGCTATCAACATTCATGTTCAAATTTTTGTGTGGACATATATTTTCAATATTCTTGGGTAGATATCTAGGAATGGAATTGCTAGGTCAAATGGTAACTGTTTCACTTACTGAAGGAACTGCCAAACTGTTTTCCACAGTAGCTGCACCATTCTACAATCCCACCAGCAGTCTATAAGAGTTCTAAGTTTTCCACATTCCCACCACTTGTTACCTGTTTTTCTTTTTTTTTTTTTTTACTATAGCCATCCTACTGGGTGTGATGTGGTTTTTCATTTTGGGTTTGATTTGCATTTTCCCATGACCAATGATGTTGAGTTTCTTTTCATGTGTTTATTGCCATCTGCATATTTTCTTTGGAGAGATGTTTATTCAAATGTTTTGCTCACTTTGTAATTGGGTTATTTGCCTTTTAATAAGTTGTACAAGTTTTTCTTTTAATCTGGTAAGTTTCCTATCAAATATATAGTTTGCAAATATTTTTTCTTTTCTTTTTTTGCTCATACCCAATCTTGTTAAATTGGTAAATATTTTCTTTGATGGCCCGGCAAGGTGGCTCATGCCTTAACAAGATTGGGTATGAGCAAAAATTCCAGCACTTTGGGAGGCTGAGGTAGGCGGATCATGAGGTCAGCGGTTTGAGACCAGCCTGGCTAACATGGTGAAACCCTGTCTCTACGAAAATACAATAATTAGGGCGTGGTGGCTCACATCTGTAATCCCAGCACTTTGGGAGGCCGAGGTGGGTAGATCACTTGAGGTCAGGAGTTCTCGATCTGCCTGGCCAACACGGTGAAACCCCATCTCTTTAAAATAAAAATTTAAAAAAAAGAAAGTACAACAATTAGCCGGGTATGGTGGCATGTGCCTGTAGTCCCAGCTACTCGGGAGGCTGAGGCAGGAGAATTGCTTGAACCTGGGAAGCAGAAGTTTCAGTGAGCCGAGACCGCACCACTGCACTCCAGCTTGGGCAACAGAGCAAGATAACGTCTCAAAAAATATACATATATGTTTTCTTTGATTCTGTTGTCTTTCACTTTCTTGTCAAAAGCATCCTTTGAAGCAAAAGGTTTTCTTTTTTCTTTTTTTTTTTTTGAGACAGGGTCTCACTCTGTCACCCAGGCTGGAGTGCAGTAGCACGATCTTGACTCACTGCAACCGCCACCTCCAAGGTTCAAGTGATTCTCCTGTCTCAGCCTCCCAAGTAGCTAGGATTACAGGTGTGTACCAACAAGCTAAATTTTGTATTTGATTTTATTTTTAGAGACAGAGTCTCCCTTTGTTGCCCAGGCTGGAGTGCAGTGGCATGATCTCGGTTCCCTGCAACCTCCGCCTCCCGGGTTCTAACAAACAATTCTCCTGCTTCAGCCTCCTGAGTAGCTGAGACTACAGGTGCACACCACCATACTTGGCTAACTTTTTATATTTTTTTTTTTAGTAGAGACGGGGTTTTACCATGTTCCCTAAGCTGGTCTCAAACTTCTGAGCTCAGGCAATCCACCAGCCTCAGCCTCCCAAAGTGCTAGGATTACAGTCATGAGCTGCCACGCCCGGCCAATTTTGTATTTTTAATGGAGACAGGGCTTCACCATGTTGGGCAGACTGGTCTCAAACTCTGGGGCTCAAATGATCCACCTGCCTCAGCTGCCCAAAGTGCTGGGATTATAGGCGTGAGCCATTGGGCCTGGCCCAGGCTTTAAATTTTGATGAATAACAGTTTATCTTTTTTTTTTTTTTTTTTTTTTGGTACAGGGAGAATCTTATAATATTTAGTTTTTCCCCAAGGAAGAATAAAGATATCTTATACTTCATTTGGTAATGTACTTGTTAAAGGTAATATGGGTGTTATTATTTGAAACTATTTAATGGCATATCATATAATAGTGCACATATTAGGGGTCAATATTTCCAGAGAAAAAGACAAAGTATATAAGTATCAATAAAACTAATTGAATAAAAATCCTGGCACCGTTGGAGGAATGGTTGATCTCAGGTCTGGGGGAGAAAATACTCAGAATGCGCCTGGGGCAGATGGTGCCCGAAAGCAAAGATAACAGGAGAACAGCAAGTGGACACCAAGCTCCCACTGGCCTAAGACAGAGACAAATTGAACCTCAGAGAGATTGCACCAGAAACACTGAATTAAAAACAACACAGTATCAGCGCAGAGTCCCACTAAAGGGAAGATGGATAAAGGGAGGGAGAAAATGAAATATATTGGACAGACTAAGAACTCCTCACTCTGAAAATCGGCAAATAAAGGAAAAAAACGAAGCGTTCTCCCTTCTTTCCCGTGTGAACTTAATTTCAAGGTTATCAAATTGTCCTACTTGATGAGGGAACATTTTTTTTTTTTTTTTTTTTGTGGAGGAGGGGTTTTCGTGTTACTCACCCTGGAGTGCAATGGCGCGATCTCGGCTCACCGCAACCTCCGCCTCCTGGGTTCAGGCAATTCTCCTGCCTCAGCCTCCTGAGTAGCTGGGATTACAGGCACGCGCCACCATGCCCAGCTAATTTTTTGTAGTTTTAGTAGAGACGGGGTTTCACCGTGTTGACCAGGATGGTCTCGATCTCTTGACCTCGTGATCCACCCGCCTCGGTCTCCCAAAGTGCTGGGATTACAGGCATGAGCCACCGCGCCCGGCCTGAGGGAACATTCTTTACAGAAGAATTTCAGTTAATAAATGAGAAATGACACAACTGGAAAATCGGCATTTTGCAACCCCAATGAAATGTGTCAGGCAATTATTACCAATAGATACAACTTCTGGATAAAAGGTTGATGAGGCTGGATGTGGTGGTGTATGCCTGTAGTCCCAGCCACTTGGGAGGCTGAGGTGGGAGAACATTTGAGTCCAGAAGTTTGAAGCTGCAGAGAACTATGATTGTGCCTATGAATAGCCCCTACACTGCAGCCTGGGCAAAACAGGGAGACTTCATTCCCTCCATCCCACGCCAAAAAAAAAAAAAAAAAAAGTTGATGAGGGGTCAGGCATGGTGGTTGACGCCTGTAATCCCAGCTACTCAGGAGGTTGAGGCAGGAGAATTACTTGAACCTGGGAGGTGGAGGTTGCAGTGAGCCAAGATCACGCCACTGCACTCCAGCCTGGGCAAGAAGGGTGAAACTTAGAGAGATCAGGTTATCAGCACCTGTAGGAATCTTAGAGCGGGATCAGGTTATCAGCACCTGTAGCCCCTATTCAATTTTAGAATCACAGAAAGACAACCAGATATTTTGCATCTCCTGAATGCAGTGTGCAGCATAAAATACCACCTAGAAAATCTCCTTGCCTAGAAGTGGAACCTGAATAAACCAAGCCTCTGAGCCAACATCTATATATAGAGGAACATATTCAATAGCACCAAAAAATAATAATAAACAGATCCAGAACATGTGAAATTTTACTGGAAAATTTACCCAGTCTCTTCAACAACTCGATGACTATAAGGGTGAGGGTTAGGGGTGTTTGTCTTTGATAAGATCATTATGAAGCATAATAATCAGCCGGGCGCGGCAGCTCACGCCTGTAATCCTAGCACTTTGGGAGGCTGAGGTGGGTGGATCACCTGAGGTCAGGAGTTCAAAACCAGCCTGGCCATCACGGTGAAACCCCATCTTAAAAAAAAAAAAAAGCCAGGCGCGGTGGCTCACGCCTGTAATCCCAGCACTTTGGGAGGCCGAGGCGGGTGGATCACGAGGTCAAGAGTTCGAGACCATCCTGGTCAACATGGTGAAACCCCGTCTCTACTAAAAATACAAAAAAAATTCAGCTGGGCATGGTGGCGCATGCCTGTAATCCCAGCTACTCAGGAGGCTGAGGCAGAGAATTGCCTGAACCCAGGGGGCGGAGGTTGCGGTGAGCCGAGATCGCGCCATTGCACTCCAGCCTGGGTAACATGAGTGCAACTCCGTCTCAAAAAAAAATAAAAATAAAAATAAATTAGCATAATAATCAAATGGAGTGTATAAACCTTGTCCTTGATTCAAAAAAAAAAAAAAAAAAAAACGTAGAAAGGCATTTTTTTTTTATTTTTATTTTTTTTTGAGACGGAGTTGCACTCATGTTACCCAGGCTGGAGTGCAATGGCGCGATCTCGGCTCACCGCAACCTCCGCCCCCTGGGTTCAGGCAATTCTCTGCCTCAGCCTCCTGAGTAGCTGGGATTACAGGCATGCGCCACCATGCCCAGCTGAATTTTTTTTGTATTTTTAGTAGAGACGGGGTTTCACCATGTTGACCAGGATGGTCTCGATCTCTTGACCTCGTGATCCACCCGCCTCGGCCTCCCAAAGTGCTGGGATTACAGGCGTGAGCCACCGCGCCCGGCAGAAAGGCATTTTTGACACAATCAGGGATATCCGGTTAAGGACTAGGTATTAGATGATATTAAGGAATTATTAATTTTGTTATATATGATAATGGCATTGTGGTTATGGAGAAAACGTTTGTAATTTTTTTCTTTGTTGAGACAGGATCCTCACTCCGTCACCCAGGCTGGAGTGCTCAAAAGATCCTCCTGTTTCAGCCTCCCGAATAGCTGGAACTACAGGTGTGCTACCACGCCCGGCTAATTTTTTTGTAGAGATGGGGTTTTGCCACACTGCCCAGGCTGACCTCAAGTGATCAAGTGCTGGGATTACAGGCGCGAACCACCACGCCCGGGGCCTCCTCCCCTTAACAAACATTTACCGAGAGGCCATCCTGGGCCAGACTCTGCTCTGGGCACACAGCCGGGAGCACCACAAAGCCCCCGGCCACCTGGAGCTCGCTCGGGGTGAGACACGCACGAAAGCCGGTGTGAAATGCCGCGCCCTGGAGTGACTATCAGAGACGGAGCCCACAGGAGTCGTCCGTTCGTCTCCCGCGGGGGCTGTAACGGATTACCACAGACATAAGGGCTTCAAACCTGAACGTCTGATCTGATAGTTTTGCAGTCAGACGTCTGGCAGGGCTCTCTGGCCTAAGATCCGGCCCGGCGCCGGCGGGGCTGCGTTTCCTTCCGGAGGCTGTAGGGGCGCATGCGCTTCCTCACCTTTTCCGGCTTCTCGCGGCCACCCGGCGTCCCAGGCTGTGGCCCCTTCCTCTCGCACGGGGTGTCTCTGACTCTGCCTGGCGGCCACAGCTCCTTCTTTCCTCCGCCTTCCTCTTCCGCTTTTAAGGACCCTCATGATGACATTGGGCCCACCTGGATAATCCTGAGCGGCTCTTTAGGGTCAGCTGTGGCAGCCTTACTTCCCCCTTGCCGCCTAACTGAGCACATTGATAGGTTCCGGGGTGAGGACGTGGGTCTCTCCAGGGCCCTAGTCTGCCGACCACGGATGGGGAGGCCGGTGAAGATGGACAGAGAAAGGCGGAGGCAGAAAAAAGGCTCGGAGAGAGGCAGAGGTCCGGCCTGAGAAAGGAGACAGTGTCCCGGGTGTGCTTGGGGGGCTCTCGGCGGATTCTGCCAGCTGAGACTTTCCAGGGACGTTATTCCAGGAAAGCTTGGGCAGCTGTGAAACCTCAGATGACGCCAGAGAGCTGTTCGAGGCTGAGCCAATAGGCAATTGTCGGAGAGGGAGGGAAGGAGGGCTGCTCTCAGCAACTTTCCTGAGCTCAAGGCTATTCGGGGCTCCATCCCTGGGCTGGGAGCGTGGGTCTATACCCTTGGGGGCAGGAGGGCGGCTTTAATCAAATTCTCAAAGGGGCCTGGGACCAATAAAAGTTAACTCCTATTTCAGTGTTATAAAAGGAAGTGCTTGGAATGTAAAATGCTGCACTCACTGTGGAAGACCGTTTGGCAGTTCCTCAAAATACAGTTACTATGTGACCCAGCAACTCCATTCCTAGGCGCATGCCCGGGAGAACGGAAGTCGTCCATCCATACAAAAACTTAACCACGGATGTTTGTAGCAGCATTGCTCATAATAGCCAAAAGTGGAAACAACCCTAATGTCAGTCTCTGATGAGCAGATAAACAAAATGTAGCATATCCATGCAACGGAATCTTATTCAGGCGTTAAAAAGAATGACGTTCTGAGACAGGATACAACATGGATGAAACTTGAAGACATTATGCGAAGTGAAATAAGCCAGACAGGAAAGGACAAATATATGATTCCACTGTATATAAGATACCCAGAGTAGTCAAATTCATAGAAACAGAAAATAGAATGGTGATTGGCAGGGGCTGAGAGAGGGCAGATGGGAGTGAATGTTAGTATTTCTTTTTGGGGTGATTACATGTTTTAAAATAGATTGTGGTTGTGCAACTCTGAAAATATACTGAAAGCCACTGAATTCCTTAAATGGGTGATGGGTGAAATTTCTGCCATGTAAATTACATCTCAGTAAAGCTGTTCCTAGAAAAAAGAGGAAGTGGGCCAGGCACAGCTGCTCAGGCCTATAATCCCAGCACTTTGGGAGGCTGAGGTGGGAGAATTGCTTGAATCCAGGAGTTCAAGACCAGCCTGGGCAATAGAGTGAGACCCATCTCTACACACCTATAAAAAATTTTTTAAATTGCCCAGCGAGGTAACACACACCTACAGTCCCAGCTACTTGGGAGGCTGAGGTGGAAGAATCGCTCGAGCCCAGGAGGTGGAGATTGCAGTGAGCTGTGAGCTTGCCACTGTACTTCAGCTTGGGCAGCAGAGTGAGACCCCGTCTCAAAAAGTAAATTTTCTCTTTTAAAAACAGAGGAAGTGCTTGGCCCTTAGAGAGCATGGCATTTCACTTTATCTTTGCAGCTATGAAAGACAGGTCTTGACCTTCTCCCCTCTTACAGGTGAGCAGATGGCAGAGAGGAGAGGGTCACTAGGCTAAGGCAGGATGGCTGTTTAGTGACAGGCCTTGGACCAGGTCTCCTGTGTTGGTCATTCTTTGTCCTGTGAGCCATGCTGGAGTGCAGATTCGGAGGTGACAGGCAAGTGGCACAGTCAGTGACGCATCTTTTCAGCAGCTGCTGGAGAGTGGGCAGTTCTGACGGCAGCAGGGGAAGCTGGCTGGGAAGAGGGGATGACGAGTCAGCTCAGGCTGCCACAATACCAGAAACTAGATGGAGGCTGCCACAACACCAGACACTAGATGGCTTAAACAACAGGACTTTATTTCTCACAGTTCTGGAGGCTGGAAAGTTCTAAGTGAAGGTGCTGGCCAAACTCATTCCTGGCAAGGGCCCCTCCCTGTCTCCTCCCCGGACTCACCACACACCTTTCCTTGGCATGTGCACGTGGAGAGATCTCTCCTCCTCTTATAAGGTCACTAATCTGGCTGGGCATGGTGGCTCATACCTGTAATCCCAGCACTTTGGGAGGCCAAGGTGGGTGGATCATCTGAGGTCAGGAGTTCAAGACCAGCCTGGCCAACATGGTGAAACCTCGTCTCTACTAAAAATAAAAAAATTAGTCATACCTGGGGACAGGTGCCTATAATCCCAGCTACTTAGGAGGCTAAGGCAGGAGAATCATTTGAACCTGGGAGGTGGAGGCTGCAGTGAGCTGAGATCACACCACTACACTCCAGCCTGAGCCACAGAGCGAGACTCCATCTCAAAATAATAATAATAAAGTCACCAATCCTATTGGATTAGGACGCCACCCTTAAAACCTCACTTAACCTGGCCAGGCGCGGTGGCTAACGCCTATAATCCCAGCACTCTGGGAGGCCGAGGCGGGTGGATCACGAGGTCAAGAGATCGAGACCATCCTGGTCAACATGGTGAAACCCCGTCTCTACTGAAAATACAAAAATTAGCTGGGCATGGTGGCGCATGCTTGTAGTCCCAGCTACTCGGGAGCCTGAGGCAGGAGAATTGCCTGAACCCAGGAGGCGGAGGTTGCGGTGAGCCGAGATCGCGCCATTGCACTCCAGCCTGGGTAACAAGAGCGAAGCTCCGTCTCAAAAAAAAACCAAAAAACAAAAAAAACCTCACTTAACCTTAAGGATCTTCTAAAAGTTCCTCTTCAAATAGAGTCACAGTGGGAATAGGGCCCCCCATATTAATTTTAGGGAGACACAATTCAGTCCATAGCAGGAGGCATAACCGGCTATCAAAGCATACTCACGCGTGACCTCCTCTGCACCCAGCCCTCACCTCATTCAATCCTCCCAGTCATGGGAAGGTGTTGTTATCATACATCTGCCCCCATTTTACAGGAGCAAGCTCAGAAAGCTACACTTCACTGGGTGGGGTGGCTACTCAGTAATCCCAGCTACTCAGGAGGTTAAGGTCAGGGGATAGCCTGAGCCTGACCCTTGAAAATTGAGGCTGCAGTGAGCCAAGATCGCACCACTGCACTCCAGCCTGGGCGATGGGAGTGAGACTCTGTCTCAAAAACAACAACAAAAAGGAAAAAAAAAAGGTAGGCTGGGCATGGTGGCTCATATCTGTAATCCCAGCACTTTGGGAGGTAGAGGTGGGTAGATCACCTGATGTCAGGAGTTCAAGACCAGCCTGGCCAACATGGTGAAACCGTCTCTACTAAAAATACAAAAAATTAGCTAGGAGAGGCTGAGGCAGGAGAATCACTTGAACCCAGGGGGCAGAAGTTGCAGTGAGCCAAGATTGCACCACTGCACTCTGGCCTGGGTGACACAGCAAGACTCTGTCTCAAAAAAAAAAGAAAAAGAAAAAGAAAAAAAATATTTGCCTACCCAAGGACACGCAGCTAGTAAGTGATTTGGGTCACGTCTTCTGACCCCAGGGCCCATTCGCCTATCCCTACCCAGGCCACCTCCATGACTCAGGAGGCCCCTCTGGGGAAGCAGCGGGGACCCTCATAGGAGGCTCCGGGACAGAGAGCTACAGGACTGGGACAGGGAGGCCATGGGGAGGCTGCACAGTTCCATGGAGGTCACTGCTAGGGGTAACCCCATCCTGGGACACAGACACCAGACTGCAGTCTGCGGGGAGGAGGCTGAGCTGGGAGGGACAGTGGCCTGAGTCCATTCTGAAGGCTTATGAGCAAGGTGAGACGAGCCAGAGAGGCGGCTGAGCAAGCAAGGGTGAAGACTGAGGGTGGGAGCTTGCGTGAGCAAGCAAGGGTGAAGACTGAGGGTGGGAGCTTGCGCTGAAGAGGCGAGGGGCAGCCTCAGAGGGAAGGGCAGGGCCAGATGCAGAGGCTGAGGCGAGTGGGCGAGGGGACCGGGATTCATGGGGAGACTGAGTCAGGGGCCAGACAGGCTGGAGCGCCTAGCGTCGGAAGCTGGGTGATGGGGCCTCATTCTCTGCCACATGAGACTCCTCCAGCCCAGCCCCTTTCTCCTTTTCACCTCTCACAGGTCCTCCCATACATCCCTGGTACCCCGTCATCTTTCCTAAGCTATTCCCTCTTTCAGGAGGGTGAAGTTTAGGGAGGGCATCCTGCAGAAATAGCAAGTCTCAAAGTCAGCTCTTGCCTGAGTCCCAGGCTCCTTTGGCGGAAGGGTAGTCCCTCTTTTTGTGTGTTTTAGGTGGTCGGCCTGGCAGGGGGCCGGAGGCCTGGGTTTCTTTCTCCTCTTTAGGATGGGGCTTGTCCCCCACCTCCCGCCGGCTGGCGGCCTCCTGGCCCCTGGCAGCCCCAATCCATTGTCCCAATAAGAATAGAGAGAACAGCTCTGGAAAGTGACACTGTGGATGATGCAGGGCTGCTGGGGTTGGGCCTGAACACATGGGATGAGGTCCCCCACCTCAGGCCCTGGCTCAGCTCCTGGGGCAGCAACTCCACTGGGAGGGTAGGGGCCCAGCATCCCTCCCCAGTATCCCCAAATCAGACTCCAAGCCCACCGTGTCCAGGATGTGGATTTCCAGCGATGGGTTTGGGGGAGCAGATGCCCCAACTCTTCCTAGAACTTCACTCTCATTCAAAGTTTGAGAGGGAGTAAGGGGTGGGTGATGGGCTGGCAGAGATTTCTGGAAGCTGAGAAAGGGGCAGGTCTGACGCCCCAACTTCGTCCCACTCTTATTGGCCCTTGCCCCCTCGCCTTTCCCCGCCCCAATTGTCTCAGTGTCTGGGTCCTGGCCCTGGGAGGAGGGGACAGTGGGGATAGGAGTGGGGAGGGGGCTCAGGCTGAAAGCAGAGACAGCTCCAGGAGCACAAAGCGAAGGACAGCAGCCTTCAGCCTTGACCCCAGACCTTGGCCCCCCAGAACCTGGGCTCCCTAAAGCAAAAGCGCGGCCCCCCCCATTGTGTGCCAGAGTGTGGGGTGGGGAATGCCCACAGCCCAAGGGTCCCCAGGAGACTGGGGCAGGAGACTGGGGCTGTTGGGGAAGTTGCCCAGGCTGAGGGGCCGGGGCTGGCAGGGACATGGGGCTGCTGCTGCTGCACCCAGGCTGGGGTAAGAGGCTGGTCCATGGGGGCCATGGGGAAAGCCAGGGCAGAGGGAGGGAAAGAAAAAGAGGCAGGCATAGGGGTGGGAGAGTTGGGGTGCCAGGTGCAGGGAGCAGAGGGATAGAGGTGGCTGGAGTACAAGTGGAGAAACCCTGAGGACAGCAGAGGAGAGGGGCGAGCAGGGCTTTGGGAGAGCCACGCGGGGGCTCCAGGAGCCCAGGTTTTGGGGTGCAGCCGAGCCACCTGCCCATGCGTCCCTCAGAGGCTCTGTCTGCCTGCCCATCCGCCCCATCATCTGGGGGTCCTGGCTCACCCTCAAAGGCTGAGTTATTGTATTTATGGGGGTATGTGGGAAGGGGGGCTGTGTATGTGGGTTCGCAGCTCTGCTCATGCATTTCTGGGCCTGTGACATTAGTGTCTGTGGCCCTGTACTTATGTATGTGTGACTTTGAGTCTGTAGGGACATCTACGTGTGGCCTGTGTTTGGGGCCTCCTTGAGTGTGTGTCTGGGATGGAATCTGTGTCTAGAAGACCTGGTGGCCAGTGAGGTTGTGATTTTTAGTCCAAGTGTGTGTGTCCGTGAATGAGTGTGTGTGAGCGTAAGTGTGTTCCTTCCCTATTCAGAAGCCAGGGTCCTGGTAGCAGGAGGGGGAGGGGGAGAGCCAGGAGTCCTGGGAAGCTGACCCTGCGGCAGACAGGCAGATGGGCCAGAGGGGGAGGGAGGAGGGCGATTCCATTGTCCCCTGGGGAGTACAATGGCCACGCCTCAGTCCCTGACCTTATCATTGTGCCCACGCCGCCCCCTCCCCATTGCCAGGACCTGGCTGAAAGAGGCCATCAATCACAGCCACCCCACCAGGCCCACACTGCACCCGCCAGCCGGCCAGTGGCCTGCCCTGCTCCTCAGACGGCTGGGCCGTGCTCTATCCTCCCTGTTCCCCAGACCCCACTGCCCCAAAGTCTCCCCAAAGTCAAGTCCTGTCTCCTTGCCCCTTGCCCAGGCTGGGGGGAGTCAAAGCCGTGGGGGAGGTGGTAGGCAGAGGGTGGGCCACAGGAGGCCACCACGTCCAGGCTGTGCTGGCTGTCCCTACAGGCTGCGCTGCAGGCTCCAAGCTGGCCTTCGTGCAGGAGCTGGGGGACATGGTGGCTGTTCGGGAGTACCCGCTGGTGCTGCCCTGACAGGTGGAGGGTGAGCCACCCATGTCCATTTCCTGGCAGCGGGATGGGCTGCGCTTAGCCAATGACAGCAGTGCCACCCTGATGCCAGATGGCTCCCTACGCCTGGCCGCCCTGCCCTCCCGCCAGAGCCTCCCTTCCAGTGCCCACGAGTACCACTGCATGGCCCAGAACCGCTATGGGTGGCTGGTGAGCCGACGGGCCCAGGTACAGCTGGCAAGTAAGTGACTGGGCTGCTCCTGGGGTTGGGGGATGAGAGTGCGTGGGGCACCTACGGGGCTCAGAGTGGCTGAGAGTGGGCCTAAGCAGGGCCAGCTCAGCCATTCTGGCCAGTGTACACACTGGCTAGAGCCTCTGATTCTTTTAGGGGCCCACAAAAACGTTTTATCTTCTTTGAAACCAGAAGAAAAAAATGAATATAATAATAAACATGTAAAAATGAGTCCATACTGGATTATATCTCTATTCCAATGCCATTGTAAGCTATGATTTGAAATGTTTGTAATGGAGGAAGGTGAAGTGCTTATGGCCCACAAAAGTCCTAGGTGTGAAACTGAAGGCTGCATACTGAGGAGGAAATGGCAGATGTGGGCATAGAAGTGGGGCCCGGCCCTGGGGCTTGGTTGTGGGGGCATAGCCCAGGGCCAGCTCCACAGGTACCCAAGCGGCCCCCCATCCCCTAGGCCTGTCCTGCTTCCACCAACATCCAGAGGCCATCGAGGTGAAGCAGGGTGGAGTTGCTGGCTTCCAGTGTCTGATCCGGGGGGTGCCCGAACCCTCCATTTCCTGGGAGCACAATGGCACAGCCCTGAATACTGCCAACCACCAGTGGGCACCTGCCTGGGAGTGCAATGGGACGGCGGGCTGCGGGCCAGGGCACAGGCCATGGAGCCCTGACCTCTGGATCCTCAGGTTCACATTGCTGCCTAGTGGCATCCTCCACATCACCAGCGTGAGCCAGGCTGACGTGGGAACCTACCGCTGCGTGGCACGGAATGTGGCCAGTACCCGCCATAGCCAGGATGCCCAGTTGACCCTGAGCGGTAAGCCAGGCCTAGCGGGGGCACTGGGCAGAGAGGAGGGTTTTGTTGCTGTAGTTGTACGTGGGACAGACAGGAATTTCGAGCACCTATGATGTGTTAAGTAGTGTGGCAGGTGTGGGAGGAGCGCAGGCTTGTGCCATTCCTGGCTTCCTGGTGCTCACAACCTGAGAGAGAAGCGGTGCTATGGGGACCCAGGCTTGGGCCATGGGCAAGGGTTGTCAGGGGCTTCTGGAGTAAGGTACCCCAAGCTGGGTGTTGAAGGGTGAGTAGAGAGAGGCAAGCCAAGGTCGGGAGCGCCGGACGGGGGCATTGCCTTGAACAAATGCACAAGGGTGAGGACAACAAAGTTCACGCAGGCAGTTCTGTGCTGCTGGACCATGGAATGGGCAGAACTCAGGGTTGCAAAGTTCATGTTGGCGGGTAGGCAAGGCACAGCATGAAAGGAGTTAGAACTTGATCCAGTGGGCAGTGGGAGTACTGGAGGGTCTAGCCTTGGCGCTGAGTCAGCCTGTCTTGAACACGCCATCCCCATACACATACACGTGTATGTACTTGTGTGCGCATGTGTGTGGGTGTGCGTGTGTTTGCGTATGTGTCTGTGCTTGCATGTAAATGTGCATGTGTGTGCGTGCACACCTGCACGTCTCCTTCTTGGGGTGTGGATGAAAACAGCTTTGTACATGAGTTGAAACATCCAGGATGACCCCACCTGTGGGCCAAGTGGTATGGGAGAATTTGTGCCCAAAGTGAAGACCACAGCAGAGCCTATGAGGGGCCAGTGCCTAGTCGAAGAGGCAGGTTAGACCCGGCCTAAAACCGAGATGCCACAGGGTCTGTGAGGGATAGTGATGCCTGAATCAGCCACTAGGGGGCTCCAGGGTATAAATAAGCAAGGGTACCACAGGGCACCACTGCCGCACCCGGGCAGACTTTCAAAACATCTCCAACAAAATTTCACTAAAGGATATATATTTTTCTTTTTTCTTTTTTTTTGTTTTTTGAGACGGCGTATCGCTCTGTAGCCAGGCTGGGGCGCAGCAGCATGATCTTGTCTCACTGCAGCCTCCGCCTCCCACATTCAAGCAATTCTCCTGCCTCAGTCTCCCAAGTAGCTGGGTACAGGCGCACACCACCGTGCCCAGCTAATTTTTGTATTTGTAATAGGGACGGGGTTTCACCATGTTGGCCAGGATGGTCTTGATCTCTTGACTTCGTGATCTGCCCGCGTTGGCCTCCCAGAGTGCTGAGATTACAAGTGCCTGGCCGATATGTCATTTTTAAACTGAAGACTGGCAGGGGAAGGGGGAACTGTTGTGTCTCTCTTTTTTTTTTTTTAATTTTTTAAATTTTCTTTTTTTTTAAAGATGGGATTTCACACCATGTTGGTCAGGCTGGTCTTGAACTCCCGACCTCAGGTGATCCACTCGCCTTGGCCTCCAAAGTGCTTGGATTACAGGCATGAGCCACCATGCCTGGCCCCGAACTGTTGTGTCTCTTATCTGGAACTGACTCAGAAACTCAAAGCGAAGGTTGGGGGTCAGCAGCTCCTCTGCAGGAGCAGAGAGAAGCCTGGTGGGGTCCCTCTGGCCTGAGGCATCCTGTTCCTATCCACAGTCTAGGGCAGGAGGGCAGGGCAGGAAGCCATGTCTCTCAGGGCTGCGGGGCAGGCATGGGATTCAGCTGCCCGAGGAGCAGGGAGACAAATGGTCAGAGAGCAACATGAGGTTAGCAGGAGGAACAGGCGCCTGTTGGAGGCAGAGGACCAACCAGTAACCGAAGGCTCAAGGGTTGCCCAAAGGAGCGGGTGTCAGAGTAGTCTTCCCCAGGGGCAGGAGCTGGGACCAACGCTCCAAGCAATTCTCCCCTAAAGCACTCACCTGCACATACCTGGGCAGGCACTTACCTTGGGCATGCACCAGGGTGAGACAGAATTTCCCAGACTTCAAGGAGCTCATGGCAGCTGAAGAGGGGATACTTTTTTGTTAGCTGTTCAGTGCTATCAAGATCCAGGGAGCCAGGCCCTTTGTCATTGGGCAAATTACTTAACCTCTCTGATCCTAGATCTTCCCATGTAAATCGGGAAAATTAACAGTACACAGCTCACAGGCTGTGTGGTGAGGGCAAAACGAGACAATATGGGGTCACAGCCAGTGCCTGGCATGGAGAAGGGGTCGGCCCCGGTGGCCCAGCCTCCCCTCACTGAACTGTCTGGCCAGGCAGGATACAGCCTCTTTGAACGAGATCAGGAGATTCCAGGACAGCCCACAGCCTGAACTGCAGCTTCAAGAGGCAAATGGAGACGGGCCAGGCCCAAAGTAGGCCCTCAATCTATAGTTAATGAATGAAGAAAACACAATCCTAGACCTTGAGGGATAATTTTTTTTTTTTTTTTTTTTTTTTTTTGAGACGGAGTTTCACTCTTGTTACCCAGGCTGGAGTGCAATGGCGCGATCTCGGCTCACCGCAACCTCCGCCTCCCGGGTTCAGGCAATTCTCCTGCCTCAGCCTCCTGAGTAGCTGCGATTACAGGCATGCGCCACCATGCCCAGCTGATTTTTTGTATTTTTAGTAGAGACGGGGTTTCACCATGTTTACCAGGATGGTCTCGATCTCTTGACCTCGTGATCCACCCCCCTCGGCCTCCCAAAGTGCTGGGATTACAGGCGTGAGCCACCGCGCCCGGCCCTTGAGGGATAATTAAAGATGTGTAAGACTTTAGACCAGCCCATGAGAAACTTCCATTTTAGAAACACATTTTATCTGAGAAATTCTTAATAAAGGGCATTTATGAAAGGTTAAAGACATGTTACAGTACAAGACAAGGCAGTAAAGAAAATGGGAAAGCAGAGCTCCGTTTCACATGATGCTGATCACAATTGTGTTCCCAGTGTGAGGGCGGTGCCTGGCACATGGGAGCCCCCAGTGATGATCTGTTGCATAAACCAATGAAAAGGGGAGCATGCCATAAAATGAAGACGTGATTTAGACCCAAAACAGGAGTGTACTTTGGGAAAACACTTACATCCTTCCTAAGCAGCTAAGCAGGCTGTCTTAGGAGGCCAGTCATGCTTTCTGAGGGAGGGTCTCCTACTAAGTTTGTGGGTGCCCCTACCTGCCCCTCAGGGTGAGATGCCCAGGGAAGGTGGGGCCGCCCTCAGGGTTTGCAGGCAGAGCATGCTCACTCACTGTCCTCTCTCCCCACCCCCAGTCTACCAGACCTTCACCCTGATAGTTACCACCATGGGACTTTGGGCAGGTCGTTTAAAAAATCTGTAAATTGGGGATTGAATAGCAGCTGCAAAGCCCACCTCTGAGGTCTGGTGACATGTGTGGGCTAGAAGAGCGTGTCGAGCAGAGGTGAGTACTGTGGGGAGGTTCTCCTTTCCCAATCCGATTTGCTTGTTTCCACCACACAGTGGGACCCCCGAGGCTGCTGCAGGAGCCAGAGATCCTGTCTGGGCCTCATAACCTGACCCTCACAGTGCACCAGACGGCAGTGCCGGAATGTATCGCCACCAGCCACCCTCAGCCACTCGTCTCCTGGAGCCGCCTGGGTGCGCAGCCACCCCACCCTGTCTTTCAGACCCCCATGCCCTCCTCCTGTCCCAGCCTGACACTCCAATGCCCTGTTGCAGATGGCCGCTCCATTGGCGTGGAGGGCATCCAAGTTCTAGGCCCTGGGAACCTCATGATCTCTGACGTGTCAGTCCAGCACTCAGGTATCTACGTCTGCGCTGCCAATCGGCCGGGCACCTGTGTCCGGCGCACAGTGGAGGGTGTCCTGCTCATGCAGGGTGAGTCCCAAGGGCCTGACCAGGTGGGGAGGGAGCTGGGGCACCCCAGCGCCGTGACAGGAGCCTGGATCTGGAGAGGGTCCAGGGCAGGAGGCAAGAGGCCGGGTCTCAAGGTGCCTTCCTCCTTGCTATTGCCTGCCCAGCTCCCCCTGAGTTTGTCCAGTGGCCACAGTCCTTGTCCAAGCCTCTGGGCAGCAGTGCCATCTTCACCTGCATGGCCCAGGGAGTCCCTGAGCCCCGTCTAGTCTGGCTGAAGAATGGGAAGGTGCTGAGTCCTGGGGATAACATCAGGCTGACTCAAAACAACAGGTACTCGTGTCCCACCACTCCCCACTGCCACTGGTACCTATATGCAACACTCACTACCTAAATCTCGAAAATCCACACCCATCCATGAACCCCCAGCAAGTTACCTTCTACTTCCAGCAACTCCACCCTCCCCGAAGAGGCTCTGCCCTGACTGCTCCATTATAAGTAATGCCCCACACAGCCACTCCACTAAGGCTTGGGCGGGAGGGGCTCCCAGCAGCTGAGTTTGTCTTTCTCTAGTACGCTGATGCTGGCAGGGGTCTCAGTTGAGGATGAGGCCATCTATCAATGCGTGGCAGAGAACAGCACGGGCTCCAACCAAGCCAGTGCCCGCCTGGCTGTGACAGGGGGCCCAGAACCACCCTGTCCCCAGGGGCCTGCAGGCCATGGCTCTCTCTACCTGCTATTCAAGTGTCCTGGAAGCCACCCCCCTCCAGCGGGGACATCACTGGCTATGTGCTGCACCTCCGGCCTGTGGGAGGTGGGTGTGGGTGGGTAGACAGGGCTTTGAGCTCAGTGCGGGGTCAGGGGCCAGGAGTCCCTGGCGCCAGCCCACCTTGCTCCTGACTGCTCATGTCCTGGGTGAGTCTCTCTCAGTCTCTGGGTGCCAGCCTCCTCCACAACCCCAGACCCTTCTGGATTCTTCTCAGGCCTCTGGGCCTGTGGTTCTCTGGGCTGGCTGCCTCTGCACATGGTCTTCTGGTGCTTCCTTACTACTTTTCAGCTTGACTGTAGGCCCTTTCCTCATCCTCATCCTTTCTCAGCTTGGCTCTAAATTCTGTAGCCCCCTTCCCTCCTTGGAGGCTTGGCTGGCCAACCCAGGCACCAGGAGGGGCTTCATGACCCCTTTGTGAAGGTGCGGGGATGTGGCTAGTGAGAGGTTGCTGAGTTGCCAAGCTGCTCTGCTCCTCAGAGCCATCTGGCCCGGAGCTCCAAGAGGCCGTGAGCAAGGCACCTCTGAGCACATCTTCTCCAGCCTGGAGCCTGCCAGGGCCTACACCATCCACTTGCGGGCCTACTCAGCAGAGGGTGCCAGTCAGGACTCTGCTCCCATCTTTGCCTCCACCATGGGCAGCAGTGAGTGACAGCCTTTCCAGCCCTGGGAAGCCCCTGGCCTCAGGTGGGCAGGGGCTGCCAACCAGTTCACTTGTTTTCCTCTGCAGCCCCTGCTGCCCTGGGCTTCTCCACCAAAGTGCTCAACGCCACTGCTGTGTAGGCCTCCTGGGAGCTGCCACCCCAGCTGGGGGCCTATCCAAGAGTTCAAACTCTTTCACCACAAGCTGCCTGCTGCCCATTTTGAGGGGCCCCTGCTCCTGGCTAGCAGCATCAGCTCCTTCCTCTGTACAGACCTAGGTGAGGCTCTGAACCTTCTTGTGCTGCCCAAGGCTTGTCCTTCTCAGTGTGATCCTGCCCCAGGCTCGGAGCTTCCTGGCCCAGAAATGCCCGGCCCCTTCACATTCCCTTGTTCTGCACAGAACCAGCTGCCCTCTATGAGATCAAGCTGCAGGTGTTCAATGGCAATGGGGATGGAAACAGCAGTGCCCGCTTTGTCTCACTGCGTGATGTGCCCCTGGCCACCCCTGGTGAGTGGGGTCTGGTAGGAGGGTAGTAGGGCTGGGGTCAGAGCAGGCCCCTCTTGATAGGACCCATGGCTGCCAGTCTTCAGGGAAGAAGAGGGCTGGGCTTTACCTCCAACCCTGGTCCTCTCTCTGACAGATGACACAGTGTCCACAGAGTCCAAGGCTGGGTGCTCTTGCAATCAGGGTGAGAGCAGCCCATTGCCTGGAGTTGTGGTGGGCATCCACGTGGGCCTGGCTGCCCTCATCGTTTGCCTCCTCTGCCTCTTCCTGGGCTGGAGACATAGGTAAGGACCAGGTAAGGGCTAATGTGGGAAATCTGCCAGGGAGAAAGTCTGCATCACTGTGGCACAGGACCAAAGAGAGCAGAAAAGAGCCCTGATCTATTACCAATCAATTTTACCAAAGAGGAGACTCAGGCAGCGAGGGGAAACCAATTCTTTTCAGAGCTGTGTGGTGCCCGGGGCAGGAGAGGTCTGGTGGGCTACATGAGCAGAGCAGAGAGAACTAGGGCTCCCAAGACAAAGGACAAGGGCAGCAGAAATGAGCTAGAGCCAGTTCCCTGCCATCCAGTGGCATGAAGAGGAGCTCACCCTCTCCATCCCTGGGGAGCATGGAGCAGTAGGAGGGGTTAGGAGCCATGAGAGGCAGAGGAGGCACCAGACAGACCATGCTGCTGTCTCTTCCTACCCGGGCAGCCTCCTCTGCAAACAGGGGTCCCAGGAATGCTGGGCAGTGCCTTGGACTGCCTCGGACAGAGCTGGGGGCTGTCAAGTCCAGACTCAGAGTGGTAGAAAGCTGGGGGAGAAGACTGAACTCACCACCCAGGTGAGGGGGATTGCGTGATGGGGAATGAGTGGGGGAAACTGGATTGTTTGAGGCCTTGGTCCAGAGGCCTGACCTCCGTCACCCTCAGGCGGCCGTGGAACAGCTGGCCTTGGCCTAGGGCTCTCCAAGTTGGCTCCCTCCAAGATGCCACTAACTCCGGATACACCAAAGAATCTACCTCACCTGTCTCTGTCACCCTGGAGTCAGGAAAGAACCAAAAATCCCTCAGCCCCTCTTCAGGGAGGGGCAGGACTGGCTGTAGGTGGAGAGGAGAGGGTGTGTTTTCTCTGTTCCTCTCCTACCTCAAGAAATGGGAGAATCTGCATTCCTTCCCCCAACACCAAATAACCTCAAACTAAACCAAGCCCAGCTGGGAGTTACCCCCAACCTAGTTACTTCTGCCTCATAACCCCACCCAATATATTTACCTCTTCTTGATCCAAATATGAACCTGCCCAAAGACATACAGCTTTAAGGGTTCTCCACAAAGGGGGAGGTTGGGGAAGGGGATCTATCATCACCTCCATCTCACAACCTGAGGCCCTCCAGTCTGAAATCTGTCTCTGTCTCCTCGTGCCCAAGCTGAGCTCTACCTAGGGACAGACAACCTGCATTCCTTGTGGTCTGAGTGGGCAGGTGGTAAAGGGGGTGCTGAGTTCCTTGCCCCCCTTCTCCCTACAATCGAAGAGTCCTGAATAGTTGAGCTCAAACAAGCTTCTCTGAGCAGCCAAGTACCCCATTTTCCCCTTCCCAGACCCAAAGCACTGGCTCCTTCTCAGGGGGGCATCCTTACCCATTTGATTTCTATTTTTGAAAGAGATGAGTTTGAGTCGGGGTTTTGGCAGTCCTGAACCACTTGTAGAATGAGCAGAGGCTGGGGAGCACCCCCATCTCCCCTCCCTCAACTCTTAGGCTCCAAAGAGCACCATAGTCCCTCCTCATTCAGCTCTGCCATGCTCTAAAGCCAAAGCCTCAGCCACTCCCTCAATCAACCTCTCTCCAAGGCTGCCCAGTATTGTGCCAAATAGGGAAGGGTCTTGGGGGAAGGAAAGGCCATGGTTTAGAGGACCCCAAAATTGTCTCCTGTGCTCTTGTAATGCTAGTACCAATGACAGGACTCCAGTAAGGCTGGGCTCTGGCCCTCCACAACAGTGCCCTCTGCACAAGGCACAGCAGCAGCTGTAACTAAGAAATGTGGCTGGGGAGAAGGGGACTGAGAATAGCCCCAAACATCAAGTCCTTTGAGGAAATGACATCCTCTCCTCTGGTTGGGCCTGGTCTAACTGGTTTGTTGGAAATAAATAACCAAAATGAAAAAATAAATTAGGATCTGGTTAATGCTTTCAATTAACCAGGGAAAACTTGGGGGAGGGAAGTGATGAGGTGGTGAGAAAGTGCAGTTCCAGATCTTTCAGGGGAGGCTGCATTCAGACTGTTACCTATATTCAGTAGTTTGCTAGAAAAGAGTAATGTGAACCCCTATTGGTATAAGGCATCCATCCATCTAGAGAAACCAGCATGTTAACAAAATATTATTTTCTTTTATAGAGATGAGGTCTCACTGTGTTGCCCAGGTTGATCTCCTGGCTCAAGTGATTCTCCTGCCTTAGCCTCCTGAATAGCTACTGACATGCAGAACTGTACCTGGCTGAAGGATTCTGTTTACTAGAGACTAGAGCAGTGTGATGGGAAGGGCCAAGGGCTGCTAGGGGACACCTTTCCCTAGGAGAGAGGGGAGACCCAGCCCCCTCCCCATACCATTAGACCTAAAATAATCAGGTAACTACAGTGGGGTTGGTGGCATCCAGAACACTGGCTCCAGCTAGAGCTGGAGGGGAACAAGAACACAGAAGCAGATCAGGGCTTTAAATAATCATCACAATAGAAGAGAAGGATACAAACCAAAGGTACTCAGTCCATGGCTGGACTGACTATAGGGAAGACAGCCATAGCTCATATCCCATCACCTCGAAAATTCTCCCGCCAAACTGCCACCCCCAGCCCCATGACTAAACCACAAGCCACAGGAAAGTTTAGAAACCATTCCTTTCTTTATTAAACATAGCTTGCAAGTGATAAATATTACAAAGTTTTTTTCTTTTAATCCTTTCTCCAAAAATTAGCTTATTATTTGAATCTGTCACTGCTGAAATGCTCAGCAGCATCTGAAACAGATGGGAGTGTATTTGCCTTTTTGAAAACCAGTTTCTATTGGTCTTAGTTTTTTCATTTTATTTCCCAAACACAATGCAGAAAATCAGAATGAGTTAAAAAAGAAATAAAGGAAACTTAAAGAGAGTTGTGCAAAAGGGTCTTGTTCCCCTCCCACCCACCCTATTCAGGGAAGGCCATTCCCCATCCCACCTCCCTGCTCCCCACCCCCCAACCCCAATCTATCCTTCCACCTTCACCAGGGCTTCACCCATCACCCTGTACCCTCTCCAGGCTTTATTGGCCAAGAACCTAAAGAAGAGAGTAGGAGTACTCAGCCCAGGCTGTGGGGAAATTGGGCCCCTGAAGGAGACAGACTGTAAAACAGCTGCCTTTAGGGGGGTTCAGATGAAATCTGAGGAAAGGAGTCAAAATGTGGGCTGTGTCTTCACTCTCCTATTTTATCACCAAGATGAGGGAAGTTCCATATCCTGTAGCTCACAAAGGGAGTAAATAACTAGAGCACCAACATGAGGCATTCAACTTTCAACCACCCTTAAGGGCTCTGTGGTTGGCTGTGAGATGGGGCTTGGGGCCTGGTCCCTGCCCTCAAATGGCTAGAGGCATAAAGGCAAAGACGTCACTGATCTGACATCCTGGACATTACTCTGCTGCCTCTCCAAAGTGAAGGGTAACGGTAGAGGACTGGCAGTTCTCCAAGGGCATTGTCATACACATAACCACTTCAACGCTGCTCACTTTCATTTCCTCCCTGGTTTCTCAGCCCAACACTTCCCTCACCTCAAATTGTTTTTGGGTTTTGGCAGGTGGGGAAAGAAGCATAGAATTTTAAACTTGATGGCCAGATGACCTCCCTCTTCACTTCACAGATAAGAAAACTGAGATCCAGAAAATTAACTACCAAGGATTACGTAGCAAGTTAGTAGGAGACCCCAGGTCTCCAGATTGTAGCCCCCTTAACCCCTTTTGTGTTGGTGGTTCTTTTTACTCTACACAGTCCTGGACCAGGAGGTCACAGCTTTCACAGGAGCCCAGCCTCACCTCAGTTCACACTGCCTAAGACTGTGCAGATGGATGTGGCTCTTGTTAGGTGAAATCTCCACAGGATGACTTATTAAAATCTTTTCTGTCATCCTCTGACAATCCACCCTCAAAGGCCCATGAGACTAGGTTCTTTCTTTTTTGAGGAGGTGGGGTGGGGGAAGTCCCTTGCATAAGAAAGCTTGACACTGAATTTTGTTATATAGGTATATTGTATATATGCTGATGCAATCAGAGGAAAAAAAACAGTGCAAATACAATTACAATTCATAATAATACTTGGTTTCGATGCCCCCGGGAACTGCCCCATTCCTCGGCTACCTCCCAACCCCCAGCACTTCCCCACAGTATCAACCTAATGCTGGGGGGTAGGGAGGGTGGGCAGGTTAGGGTAGGGAGTGGGCTCTGCCAAGGCAGTGCTGGTGACCCGGAGGGACTACTCCAGGGTGGGGAGGCAAGGCACAAATTAGGGTGGGTGGTGGGGGAGGTGGCATCTCTAAGGAGGGATGGGGTTGGAGCAGCTGCCAGTCTCAGTGTGCTGGGCCCGGCCCACTCCCCTACCCACCCTCCACAGCCCTGCCTCCCTACCCCCTCCCCTTCCCCAGAAACCCTTTTGCACGGATCATACACAAACGGGCACATTACAAAATGACATAACACAGTTTCACAATATCCATGGCTAGGGCTTTTTTTTCTCTTTTTCAGTTTTTTTTTTTCTACACAATGTACAATTCCTTTTAAATGGATCAAGAAATAGCTTATATACACGAATGAGTCCTTGTTATAACATCTCGGCAGCAAATATCATAAGCTAATGAAGGTCTTGATGGAAAGGATGGGAGCCTAGGACTGATTGGGGTGGGGGTAGGGGTGTGGAGAGAAGGGTTATGCCTTCTGGAGGAGTGGGGAGAAAAGGGGATGATTGGGGAAAAGGAACAAAAGTAAAATATCAAGAAGCATCTTTACAAAGCAGTTCTATAGCTAATTCCTTTTAAAGGGGAAAGGAAAGGTAACCAAAGCAGGAAAACATTTATCTCTGTGTCTTAAAAAAAATTGTCTACCATACATATATCCAAAAATGTGGGGAAAATACTTATTCCAGGGATGGAGGGAGTCCAGATGCTGTGGTCAAATTATAAAATAAAATTGACAAATAAGAACCTCTGTCCCCCAGTTTCACCCAAGCCTTACTGCTATTCCACTCATTTCAGGCTTCTAGGAAGTAAGACACCAACCGTAAACTACTACTTTTAGTGCCTCTGGGGATGGAGGAAGCCAGGCAGAACTGGTGGGATCCTCACTCTCTTATAATGCTTCAAACAGAGGGTCTTTCCTCCTGTCCTTAGGGCATGAGGTTTAGTGTCTACATGGCCCAGAGCCTGGAGATGGATAGTAACAAGTAGACTTGGAGGGACACAAGGCAATCAGTGATGAAAAAGAGAAAGAGAACTGAGGGAGACAGTAGGACGAGGAAAGAGGAGGTGGAAGGCTAATACTTTACCATGATTAGGGAGACCTCACCTCCATCACTAATCCCTGGGAAGAGTATAAAAATGGGGAGAAGAGAGGGTAAGAAATCAAACCTCAGTGGTTGAACAAAGGGTCACAGAGCTATACTAGTCAAGAAGCAGCTTCTATGTAACTGACCCTGAGGGGATATAAACAGGGAAGATTCCACCACCTCCCCTATGGCCTCAGCACCTAAGTAGGCACTCACTATGGGCTTTCCTTCTCCATGATTCCCCATCTCTACACATCTTACTTCCAAACCCCATTCTAAGGTGGCCTGGCTCCCAGGGAAAGGACTCAGCTCAGGGCAGGGCAGGGACGGCCCCCAGCCAGACGGTATTGCACATTCTCTGTTCCTTACTTTTAATCTCAACTGACAAACTTGGGCATCTCGTACCTCTGAGCACCTCTGAGCTTGGGGAGAGGGAGACATAACAGAAATGGCACTTCATCATGAGGGAGGGAGAGGCTAGACAGACATGCCACAAGGCAAGATGACTTGTAGGGAAAATATTTAAAAAAAAAACAAGCTTCCAATTTTGTGGAAGACAGAAAAACAAAACCAAGCAATTTATCCAGTGCTTTCAAAGCACAGAGGGCAAAGAAAAGATGTAAGAATATATCTTTATATATATATATATAATTTTAAAATAATCCCAGACCCAGTTCCATTAACCCCCCTCCCTCTCCCACCACTTACAGTCAGGGGTACCACATTCCCCAGAAAAATACTCGAAAAGACCCAATCACTACCTGTTACTAGCATCTAGCTTCCAGATCATTTCACCACTGGGGGAGCCCAGACACTGGCTGCATCTCTGCTCCTTTAAGTGCTCAATGAATTTGGGGGAAGGGAGAAAAGAAAAAAGCCAGGAAGGCCCGTAGGGCCAGTATAATCACCCACAGTGGTACTGGGGTGTGGGAAGTAGAGGCCAGAGTAGGCGAACTGAGCCTGATTTTAGCTCTTTCTCCCACTCCACCTCCAAATTTTATGGGGAAGATGTGCAGTTTGTATGTGTGTGTTAATTTTAAAAGTGCCTTTTATAAAAAAATTACTTAATTTTAAAAAATAAAAGTGGGGAAACTTCCTCAGGTGACTTTAAAGGGCAAAATATTAAACTTCCCCTCATTCTTCTCTGCTGAGAATATTCCCCCCAGTGCACTCTGGCAGCTTCTGGAGCCAGAGGCAAGTGGGTGTACACTATGAGAAGAGCATAAACCCGTACCTTTAAGGGGCTTCCCTTACTTCAAAAACAGCCTGGTCCACTCCCTCTTCCCACAGTGTGGGCAAATGGGATGCTAATCTCCCCAATCCCCGGAACAGCAACATTGCACAATTCAATTCATTCTCTACATTAGTAGCGCTTTAAAAAAAAAAAAAAAAAAAAAAAAGGGGAAAATTAATATTGGGGGTGGGGGGAACAACAACTACTTGTACAGCAGAATTCCTAAGCTGGTTTTGACATGAGCTGTTTGGCTTTGAGCAGTTGGTTCTGCAGTTGGTGCAGCAGAGTAAAGACAGGACTCCAACCTGATTGTGTGCCCCCAGCCTCTCATCTCCTGGCACTCAGAGGGTGAAATAATAGGCAAATATGAGAATCTCAACTGTTGGGAGATAAATCCCTTCTTTCCTCTAAGTCTATTTCCTTCTGACTCATTCATGTCCATCCAACTTGTGGGACACCCAGCAAACTCAGCCTTGGAACAGCCATTCCTCTGTATTATAGATAGGGCTATGATTAGAGGGGACAGAATTTTTAAAAGCAGCGTGGTGTGAGGGAGAATTTCACAAAGAATGCAAGATGAAATAATTTTGGGCTGGTTGGCCTGGAATAGACTTCCGTGTTCCCACTGGGGTCTGAAGATGGGTCTTATTTCTCCAACACCCAGAAGGGAAGGACCTAGTTTCAGTCCTCCCTGGCTCATAACTAAGCCCATCATAACTCTTTCTCCCTTTCTTCTACGGGTAAATTCCAGAGTGGCTGAGTTTTAAAGCTTCTCCCTCCAGGCTCTTTTCCCTCATTCTTACAGCCCAACTTCACGACTAAAGACTGTCCCTCAAATTGTCCAACTCCCAAACACCCACAGCTGGGGTGCTATTCGTCCTTGTTCAATGACCCCCAACCCGTGCCCTCCTCCAGTTAAGTGCATTCAAAACTTTTGCCCCTAACACTCCTGGACATGTCCTACTTGGCAGCTGGGACCCCTACTGCAATCTGCAATGCTCCTATCATTGAACTGAATATCACTGTGTTTATGAGAAAAAAAAAAAAAAAAAAAGGAAGAAAAGGAAAAAGAAAAAGATTGGGTGGGTGGGGAGGTTTAACCATCCACTGAACAAAGGGAGGACACAAAACATCATTAAAAATGGTAATAATCATAGCATAAAACAACTTTAGAAACACATATCGGAGGGCTTAGATTCTCCCCAGGACCTCATTCTGACCTCTATCAGAGGTAAAGATCCACCTCACTGTTAAAGAAAATTGAAGAGAGAAGACAGAGCGGCAGAAGAACAGATCGCAGCAGTGTAAATAAAGGGGAGGTGGCAGGGCAGGGCGTGTTTTCTTGCTGATTTCTATTTTTTGTCTTCTGTTTTTCTGTTTTGCTTTCCGTGTATGGTAGGCACCAGTACAGGCACTGCATGCGACAGAAGTTGGGGGAATGAAAGAGGAAAGGGATAAAGGATTCAAGGATGGGGCAGTACAAGTGGAACAGGCGTTATTTCTGTCCACTGATGGACTGCGATATAGACCGGGGAGGGATCATGTCTAAAAGGTATTCACGCTGTCGGTCTGCCAAACTGGGGCCTTTGTGTCCTCCGATGCCAGTATTCAAGTATGCAATGTTGACACCTGGACCCAGGAGACAAAAGTGGAGGGCAGGTATTAAAAGAGGAAATAACACTCCCTTCCACTCTACCCTCCAGCTGCAGAGTTGGAGATGAAGAGGAAACAGAATTTACCAGCATCTGGCCAGATTTGGTTAGTTTTATTTCAATAGTAACTTTATTTATTTATTTATTTTGAGATGGAGTCTCACTGTGTCACCCAGGCTGGAGTGCAGTGGCTTGATCTTGGCTCATTGCAACCTCTGCCTCCCAGGTTCAAGAAATTCTTCTGCCTCAGCCTCCCAAGTAGCTGGGACTAAAGGTGTGTGCCACCATGTCTGGCTAATTTTTGTATTCTTAGTAGAGGTGGGGTTTCACCATGTTGGTCAGGCTGGTCTTGAACTCCTGACCTCATGATCCGCCTGCCTCGGCCTCCCAAAGTGCTGGGATTACAGGTGTGAGCCACTGTGCCTGGCACCCCCTTTTTTTTTGAGAAGCAATCTAGCTCTGTCACCCAGGCTAGAGTGCAGTGGTGTGATCTCAGCTCACCTCTGCCACCCAGACTCAAGCAATTCTCCTGCCTCAGCCTCCAGAGTAGCTGGGATTACAGGTACATGCCACTAGTGCCGGGTTAATTTTTGTACTTTAAATAGAGATGGGGTTTCACAATGTTGGCCAGGCTGGTCTTGAACTCCTGACCTCAAATGATCCACCCACTTCAGCCTCCTAAAATGCTGGGATTACAGATGTGAGCCACTGTGCCTGGCCAAGTTTTGGTAAATTTATTTTATTTATTTGAGATGAAATTTCACTCTTATTGCTCAGGCTGAAGTGCAGTGGCACAATCTCGGCTCACCGCAACCTCTGCCTCCTGGGTTCAAGCGATTCTCCTGCCTCAGCCTCCTGAGTAGCTGGGATTACAGGCACCCACCACCATGCCTGGCTAATTTTTTGTATTATTAGTAGAGATGGGGTTTCATCACGTTGGCCAGGCTGGTCTTGAACTACTGACCTCAGATGATCCACCCGCTTTGGCCTCCCAAAGTGCTGGGATTACAAGCATGAGCCACCGTGCCCAACCAATTTTTTTGTATTTTTAGTAGAGATGGGGTTTCGCCATGTTAGCCAGGCTGGTCTCAAACTCCTGATCTCAAGTGATCTGCCCGCCTTGGCCTTTCGAAGTGCTGGGATTACAGGTGTGAGCCACTGCACCCAGCACAGCAACTTTATTTCAATCCTCACTCCTATTCCTAAGCTTCAGAAGAAGGGGAAGTCCTGAAATTTCCATCCTACCAGGAATGATGAACATGCTCCTGATAGTATAGGAGAGATAAGTGAAACAGTAGTGAGAGGAAAATGAGTAAGACAGAGAGAGAGAATCATTAAATCAGCTTTAATTATTATTATTATTTTTTGAGATGGAGTCTTGCTGGAGTCTTGCTCTTGTTGCCCAGGCTGGAGTGCAATGGCATGATCTAGGCTCACTGCAACCTCCCAGGTTCAAGCGATTCTCCTGCCTCATCCTCCCAAGTAGCTGGGATTACAGGCACCCACCAACCATGCCTGGCTAATTTTTAAAATATTTTTAGTAGAGACAGGGTTTTGCCATGTTGGCTAGGCTGGTCTCGAACTCCTGACCTTGTGATCCGCCTGCCTCAGCCTCCCAAAGTGCTGAGATTAAGGCTTCAGCCACCTTGTCTGGCCTTGGCTTTTGATTTTGAGGCTGCAGATTATGAGAAGCATCCCTGGATTATTCAAACACAGTTTACCCTGTTGTCCCAGCCAAAATAGATCAATAATCACATGTATACTGAAGGCATATTAAAAGTTAAATTTATAACAATAGGATCTGAGTCATTTTCACCACCAAAACCCTAGTGCACTGTGGCTGGCACGTAATATGAATTTAGCAAACATTTGCTGAATAACAAGAGTGAGGATGTATGCTCTAGAAAGAAAAGAAAGTAAAGGAAGGAACAATTCCCTTAAAGGGGTTACTACAGAATGGCATACTAACAGTTGATCCATGAGAAACGTTTTCAGATTAATCCTTCTTACCTGGCATACCAAGGAGGCCACCTGGCACAGACAACTGGGGTGCCTGTGCAAAGTTTGAAAGCATGGAGCGGGCAGATGTGGGTATGCCACGCTGGAGGCTGCTCTGGGGCTGTGGAGCCTGCAATGATGAGGAGACAGTTGGTACAACTTTGCTATGATAGAATGTTAAATGAGGGCAAAGATAAGGGAGTACAGAAGAATAATATGATTTCCCACAATAGAAAAGACAAATTATGATAAATGGTTGATAAACATTCTAAAGAAATCAGGATCAGGGAAAAAGTTCCTTACCTGCCGAAGCGTATGATGTCTCATGATAGTCTCTTGTTTACTGACACTGGATACAGCTGGAGCCGTAGTGGGGGAAAGGGCTGCCTGCTGCTGTAATCGCTGTTCAATTTCCTGTTGGGAGTCATCAGATTAGGTTGACAGGACAGCACCCAATTTCCTTTTTTTTTTTTTTAAATAGACACATGGTCTCACTTTGTTGCCCAGGCTGGTCTTGAACTCCTGGGCTCAAGCAATCCTCTCACCTTAGCCTCCCCAAACTGCTGGGATTACAGGCATGAATCACTGCGCCCAGCCCACCTGATTTCCTAACCAGAAAACCTAGAGGTGTTCTTACCTCTAATGCTGTTGGCTAGTTGGTGGAATATGGAAAAGGCAAAAAAGTTTGGTAGGGTGGTACACTGAGATTTCTGGGTATAAGCAGCTAACCTGCTTCATTGATCAAGGGATCCTCCTCTCTCTTTTTCTCCAGGAAAGCTGGCTCTCAGAAGTTGGCTGGAGGTGATGAATTAATTAAGGCTGATAAATTACTGGGGTTTTATCACTTTTTTTCTTTCTTATTTTTAAAAAATTTTATTTATTTTTTACTACCAGTCCTACAGCATAAATGGGTTTTATTTTTTACTCCTGCCTACCCCATCTTCCAAAAAGTTCATGATGCTAACCAAGCAAGGGAGTCTGATGGGTAGAGTGAGAAATAAGAAGGATCTGAGTTTTCAGGCCGGGCGCGGTGGCTCACGCCTGTAATCCCAGCACTTTGGGAGGCCGAGGCAGGTGGATCACGAGGTCAAGAGATCGAGACCATCCTGGTCAACACGGTGAAACCCCATCTCTACTAAAAATACAAAAAATTAGCTGGGCATGGTGGTGTGTGCCTGTAATCCCAGCTACTCAGGAGGCTGAGGCAGGAGAATTGCCTGAACCCAGGAGGCGGAGCTTGCGGTGAGCCGAGATCACGCCATTGCACTCCAGCCTGGGTAACATGAGTGAAACTCCGTCTCAAAAAAAAACAACAAAAAAAAAAGAAGGATCTGAGTTTCTAACACATTTCTCCCTCTCTAAGATATTCTCATCCTATTACTACAACATGAGATGTTCACATACTCTAGAACCACTACTTTTCACTGGGTTACTTCAAAATTCACTCTCCTTTGTCATTTCCTGTCAAATATACACTGCAAATAACTACTACTAAGAGATCCCTAGTACAAATATAAACTCTTCCCACCAAAATCTTTTATTTGTTTTAAGAGAAAATGAAGATGAGAATAGAGTGCTATGGAAAAGCCAAGAGCCCCAAGCTTTCTGTCCCTTTCTGTTAACCTCAGCCATTATATTTTACCATGTTCTTAATCAGAATACTCCATCAAATGGAAACACTATCAAATGATAAGGAGACAAAAAGGGAACCTCTGGACCTGTGGGGATCACGCGAACCACTCCTGCAAACTAGAAGGCACGACCCTTTGGAAAAAACAAACTGGGGCAGGTGGCTGGTGAGTTCAGAATTCTTACCTGTTCCTGCTGTAGGGCTTTCACAAACGCATTTTTCAGCCGGTTGGTGTGTTCAGCTTTTAGAGCCTTCTTCTGGTTGGAGGTCATACACTGCTCACATAGAATCTTACCATTCTTTTCTTGCTTCCAGTGAGGGGTAAAATCTGTGCGGCACTGGGCACATACAAAGGGTTCAACCCGCAGAAGTGAGGCACAGCTTTTGCCTAGATACCAACAAAAATAGTGGCTTTACATTTCCTGTCTCCTCTGTTTCTCTTAATCAAATAGATCTTTTCAAGGAGTTTATTCTGATGAATTAAAGAGACTCTACAAAAATAATATTCTATAATTTACAAAATGCTTTTATTTAATCTGATTACCACAATTATCACTTTAGGGAATTCAGACAGTACCATTCTCCTTCACAAATTAGGAAAGAAGTCTAAGAAATGTAGCTTCTAAACTGATAAAGCTGGGATATTTCCTGATGTTCTACTATATCACACTGAGAAGAAAATCCTGAGTCAATTCAAAGTCAAAGGACTCTAACTCAACCAATACTTTTGCTTCTTAATATCTCCTTACCTCACACTGTTCTTATCCCTGTCACATACATTTAGTTTTAAATAGGTATCAGTGTCTGAATTATTCACTTTGTGATCTATTTATAGCTAACATTGATTCCTCTGGGCACTTTCCTTTACTGTCAGTTTTTCTTCGTTAAGTCCACGTTTAGAAATTCAAGTTTAATAACTTTGGTTAGTTTAGACTGTATGATGATAATACTCTATAGTATGGTTTAGTATTGGTTTACAGCTTTTTATATGGTCTTTCTTAATTATCTATACAAGCATGTCTAGTTTCTCAACTGTAAGCATGCAAAGATCAGGGACTAAATACAGAAATTCAGTACAGTGTTGCAAAAACACTGACATTAAAAATAGAAGTTCCAGGCCAGGCATGGTGGCTCACACCTGTAATCCTGGCACTTTGGAAGGCCAAGGCAGGCGGATCATTTGAAGACAGGAGTTTGAGATCAGCCAGGCCAACATAGCAAAACCCTGTCTCTACTAAAAACAGAAAAAAAATAGCTAAGTGTGGTGGCACACATCTGCAATTCCAGCGACTTTGGAAGCTGAGGCATAAGAATTGCTTGGGGCAGGTGCGGTGGCTCATGCCTGTAACTCCAGTACTTTGGGAGGCCGAGGCGGGCAGATCACCTCAGGTCAGGAGTTTGAAACCAGCCTGACCAACACTGTGAAACCCCGTCTCTACTAAAAATAAAAAAATTAGCCAGGGGTGGTTGCAGGCACCTATAATCCTAGCTACTCGGGAGGCTGAGGCAAGAGAACTGCTTGAACCTGGGAGGCAGAGGTTACAGTGAGCTGAGATCACGCCATTGCACTCTTCAGCCTGTGTGACAGAGCGGGACTCCGACTCAAAAAAAAAAGAATTGCTTGAAACCAGGAGGCAGAGGTTGCAGTGAGCTGAGTTCATGCCACTGTACTCTAGCCTGAGTGACAGAGTAAGACTCTGGCTCAAAAAAACCAAATCAAACCAAAACAAAAGAAAACATCTGGGCATGGTGGTGTACGCCTGTGGTCCCAGCTACTCAGGTGGCTGAAATGGAAGGATGGCTTTAGCCTGGGAAGTCAAGGCTGCAGAGAGCTGAGATCACATCACTGCACTCCAGCCTAGGCGACAGAATCAGACCCTGTCTCAAAAAACCAAAAAAACAAACAAACAAACAAAAAAAACAAAAGAAAAAGAAGTTCTATTTATCAAATTATGTAGCATCATGCTAGCCACCATTTAGAAGAACTAAACAAAGTACAGTCAGTCTTCAGTGTTATTGACAGGTTCTTAGAGACTGTGATTTCAGTGAAACAACATACAACATGATCAATCTTTTTTTCTCATCAATGTTATAATAAAATGTTACTTGAGGATCCCCCCTGCCACCATAGTTGTTTCGCTTAAAGTCACAGTTTCTAAGAAACTATTGATGATGGTGGTGAGGACTCACTGCCCTACAAAAAACATACAAGATAGATAAATACAAATAAAAATATTAAGCCTCAATGATAGCTGACCTGCCAAAAGGAAAAAAACAAGCTGAAGATAGATAGATAGATAAGAACAGTGGCTTATGCCTATAATCCTAGAACCTTGGGAGTCCAAGGTGAGCAGATCACCTGAGGTCAGGAGTTCGAGACCAGCATGGCCATCATGATGAAACCCCGTCTCTACTAAAAATACAAAAATTAGCCAGGTGTGGTGGTACATGCCTGTAGTCCCAGCTATATGGGAGGCTAAGGCAGGAGAATTGCTTGAACTCAGGAGGCAGAGGTTGCAGTGAACTGAGATTGTGCCACTGTACTCTAGCCACTGCACTCTAGCCTGGGTGACAGAGCGAGACTCCGTCTTAAACGAAAAACAAGAAAAGATAGATAGATACACACACACACACAAGCACACACGCACACGCACACACACTCCTAACATGTTGCTCTGAAACAGCCTATAAAGAAGGGAGGGGAGGTGGTTTGATAACAGGAAGCAGGAAGAAGAGGCTATTTAATATTGTACAGCACCCTCTGATACTCTGCCTATGTCAGTCAGGCTTGGCAAACACTTGCTTAAATAAAGAGACTGACTAGAAGAAATAGCCTTACCTTGGCTGTCAATGACACTCTGTACGACTTCTTCCAAGCCTACCATGTAGATGAACTCGCTATTGGCTGCACTAGGCAGGAAGTGAAGTAACGGAGCAGGAGGTTTAGGGGGTGGGATCTCCAGGAGTGTCTTTTCCAGCTGTTTGCGAAGAGCCAATTTGGCTGCAGCCTGTGAGTTGGCAGCATCAGTCATAGCGCTGGGGCTAGGAAGTGGCGAGGACACTCTGTTCACTGTCCCTGGCTGGATATGAGAGGCAAGGTTCATATAGATGGCAGAGGATGTTGTACGCTGACAGGGAACAGAAGAACTTGACTGCTGAAATAGATTGAGAACGGGGTCAATCATGGTATGTAGGAGAAAGGATCAATTCTTATGTTCTTGGCAGAGGACACTGTCTGATCCTGGTTTGGACTACTTAGCTTCTCCAAAATAGGAGGTGGTCAACTTATTCACTGAGAAAGAGCTCTGACACATAGGAAAGGAAAATGATGATGACTATGAGCTAAAATTGCTAAGAAAGAAATAAAGGCCAAGCGTGGTGGCTCACGCCTGTAATCTTAGGACTTTGGGAGACAGAGGCGGACAAATTACTTGAGGTCAGGAGTTTGAGACCAGCCTGGTCAACATGATGAAGCCCCGTCTCTATTAAAAATATAAAAATTAGCTGGAAATTCCCTGAACCCAGGAGGCAGAGATTGCAGTGAGCCAAGACTGTGCCACTGCACTCCAGCCAGGGCAACAGAGCAAGACTCTGCCTCAAAAAAAAAAAAAAAAAAAAAAAAAAAAAAAAAAAAAAAAAAAAAGGAGAGAGAAATAAAGATTTTGCTTTCTGTCACACATTCTTGTGCTTCTTATTCTTTAAATCACTCTCTTCTGGGCAGATTTTTAGCTCACTGCTGCTCTGCTGTATAGCCCTCTCTCCTCTACTACTATTTTAATATAATTCCTCAAAGCTTCTACTTTGGGGACCGCTCTCAATTCAATCCCTACCTAAATAACCATTTTTGTCCTAGAGTTTATCTATGTATAAAAACTTAAAACCTATGGCCCTTTCAACAAGCAAAGCAAATAAAGGATTTCACTGTTTCCACATTAGGGCTTGGCTCTCTCTTACCGGTTGGTAATTGATGGCAGGATTCATGTTGGGTGTTGTGGTACGTACAAGGCCAGGCTTAGGTGGGCCCCGCTGACCTTGTAGCTGGGCTGGGTTTGGTGCAATAACACGTTGAGACATCAGCATGTGTGGAAGGGTAGTATTGGTAGCTGAACGAATGACACTATGACCCTGGAGGGGAAGAAAAGGAAAAGAACTAATCACAGGTGGTATAACATTACACAAAAGGGAAAACACTGCCTATAATTCATAGCTGAGTAGAAACACAGGAACACAGCCAGACTTGGTAATTTCAGTTAATAGTCTATGGGGTAAATCTACCATCATTGTAAACCTGATTAGTGGTTGGGAAGTCCTTGGCTTTCTTTGGTACAAACTAATCCTATAGGGTTAGACAGAAAATTATCTACCCCTTCCCTAGAGAAGCTGGAAGCATTCTCTAGAGAAGAAAAACAAGAGTGGAAAGATGAAAGTTACTCATCCTTCTACTGAAGACTAAATCATGCCATAATGGACCAACAAAACAATCTGTAGTAGTAATTAACACCTCTATCATGGCCAGGTTCTTCTATAATCTTCACAAAAGCCCAAAAACAGAGACAGGATTAGACAGAGGGCCCTCCAACACTAAGATCCCATTATGGGTCACATACCTGTAATGTTCTCAAATTTTGAGGTTCAACCCCTTGGGCCCCAGGCCGGGAGGGAAGCTTAGATAGGCCCTGCTGTCCCACATGGGCAGGAGATGGTTGAACAATAGATGCTGCATTCTGTACAACTGGAGTCTGGGAGAGGGAAGAGAAAATGAGACTGGAAAAGGCCAATAATCAGAGGTGGAAATCTGGTACATTTCTAGACTTTAAAAATTCCTTGTCAGTGTGAGGTTCTTGTCAACTAGGAGGAAAAACCAGAAAAAGGGAGTCAAGGTTTTCTTAAGGCCTAAGACTTAAAAAAAAAACCTTACTACTACAGACTAAAAAACTATGGACCCAGAGAAGAATGAGCCACCCAACTGAACCTACCTGGGGTAGCCTACTCTCAAACCCATTTTTCTTTCCTTTCCCTTAGTCCCTTATTTCTAGGGCACATTACCTTCTGGACCACATTCTCTTTCTGTAGCTGACTCTGTCTCAGTTTCTTTAACAGGACCAGTCGGGCTTCTTCCAATCGCAGCTCATCCCTCAACTGCTTGATAAGTTGCTGCCGTTCCTCAATCCCTTTTCCCTAAGGAAACAAGGAGGCTGTCAGCTATGGCAGGAGGTACCCAGAATTCCTTCCTGCAAGAGACAATCTTTACTTTTTGTTTTTTTTAACTTTCTAGTCGGTCTGTACTTATCCATTAAGAGACAATCTTTACTTCTTAGCTCTGAAACCTTTATCTTCCACAAGAAGCAGAAGTGGTAACAGGATTATCTTTGCATCTCTGGGGTCTGCCACAGTGCCTGGCATTCAGTGGGTACTCAAAAAAATGCTTAGAGAATTAAAGGAGAGGCCACATATAAAGCTAATCATCCAGATTCTTGGCAAAAAGAATAACTAAAGAGAAACATTGTCTTCTTTCAAAATAATGTTACTAAATCTCTTAAAGCTACATTTCCTCTAGTTATACATAAAAACTTGGGAATCCCTTCATATTCTGGTACTTAGGTTAGAGTGCAGAAGACATCCTTCCAGCCAAGAGTTTATATGACTTGAATTATGAACTTTTGTTTTCATTTTCCAAAGATAAATTACATTGAATATAATGGCCTATGTATATGCTCTTCAAACTATGGTTTCCACTTGATTCTAATGGTTCCTTTTAAAAGCCCTTGAAGTCCAGAGTCACATAGTTTTCATTAATGAGTAGTTATTTATATCCAAAGAGTAAATAGTCAAAAAACAGAACTAAGACTCTTGAGGAATTAAATAAAATAGAAGCAGCATAACATGAACAAATAAATTTTTCTTTCTTTTTACCTTAAACATCTCTAGGTTGGCTGCTTTTAGTCTTTCTTCCATTCTGGAACTGGAACGGGGACTGGAAGCCTCATTGTCAGACAAAACAATGATGTCTGGTGAGGGAGTTAGCCTTCCTCGCTCTGGCTCACTAGGAAAAAAAAGGAAAAAACAGCTATTTCCAACAGTAAAAGTCCACAAAAAAAGTTAAGAAAACTTTTTCTCTATGCTGAACAAAAAAATCCAAGGGAACTTAGATTTGTCCCACTCACCCAGAGGAAAACAGAGACACTCAAATCCTAGGATGAAGACATCAAGATGTAAACGCAAAATAGTTCCCCCATCTAAATTCCTTACAGAGGATGCAGGGACAAAGATACAAAGACAATGACTGGTTTTAGAATAGGAATAAGATCAGTGTTCTTATCACACAGATTTTTAATGAAAATTATAAATGTTTCCCCATATCTCACCCTCCATTGGGCTGTTGTTAGTTATGTAGAGGCTCAAGAAGAAAATGGCTAGCTCTAGAAAAGAAGGAAAAGGCAGCAGAGCCTAACTGCCACTCTGGATACAGATGATGCACTGCTAAGGAGGCAGCTCATTATCATAACATGGCTATGTGACACCTCCTATAATAGTCTATCCTGGCCAGGCGCAATGGCTCACGCCTGTAATCCCAGCACTTTGAGAGGCTGAGGCAGGTGGATGACAAGGTCAGGAGTTCAAGATAAGCCTGGGCAACATGGTGAAACCCTGTCTTTACTAAAAGTACAAAAATTAGCTGGGCATGGTGGCAAGTGCCTGTAATCCCAGCTACTCGCGAGGCTGAGGCAGGAGAATTGCTTGAACCGGAGAGGTGGAGACTGCAGTGAGCTGAGATCGCGCCATTGCACTCCAGCCTGGGGAACAAGAGCAAGACTTCATCTCAAAAAAAGACCAAAGAACAATTGCCCTCAACCTATATACTCCCAACTACTACACTGACAATCTCAAGGAAAGTAGGATCTGGGAATGTACCTCTGAAATCACAGGAGAATTAGAAGATACACCCATTGATTTGGGAACCTGAGGCAATTAGCGATTCTGGGATTCTTGTTACCTAGGTCTTAAGCAGTATATGCCATTTTTAAAATCATCTTATAAAAATAAGCATGATGCTTTTAAGGCTAACCCTAGAATGACCTAAGTAAGAGTTATCTAGTAAATAGGATTAGGAGTAAGAGAAGCTAATGTGGGAGATTCAGATTTCAAAGTAATTTCTAGACTCTTTTTTTTTTTCTTTTTGAGACAGAGTCTCACTCTGTTGCCAGGCTAGAGTGCAGTGGTGTGACCTCAGCTCATTACAACCTCCGCCTCCCAGGTTCAAGCAATTCTCCTGCCTCAGCCTCCCAAGTAGCTGGGACTGCAGGCTCGCACCACCACACCCAGCTAATTTTATTTTTAGTAGAGATGGGGTTTCACCATGTTGGCCAGGATAGTCTCAATCTCTTGACCTCGTGATCCACCTGTCTCGGCCTCCCAAAATGCTGGGATTACAGGAGTGAGGCACTGAGCCTGGCCTCTAGACTCTTTTTGAGTTAAGATGCTGGATAAAACTCTGGTAAGTAGATGCAAGTTCAATATATTTGATTCTGGAGGTTTAATCCTTTTCTATAAGGCTGTAGACATTATGCTTGCCACTATTCATTCCCTCAAATCATCAAATCATTAATAGTTCCCCCCACCTTTTTTTTGTTGAGACGGAGTCTCACTCTGTTGTCAGACTGGAGTGCAGCAGCATGATCTCGGCTCACTGCAACCTCTGCCTCCCGGATTCAAGTGATTCTCCTGCCTCAGCCCCACCGAGTAGCTGAGATTACAGGCGTACACCACTATGTCCAGCTAATTTTTGTACTTTTAGTAGAGACGGGGTTTTACCATGTTGGCCAGGCTAGTTGCAAACTCCTGACCTCAGGTGATCTACCTGCCTTGGCCTTCCAAAAGTGCTGGGATTACAGACATGAACCACCACACCCAGCTTTTTTTTTCTTCCCCTTTTGAGACAGGGTCTCACTCTGTCACCCAGGCTGGAGTCCAGTGGCCCAATCACGACTCACTGCAGCCTTGACCTGCTGGGCTCAAGTGATCCTCCCACCTCAGCCTCCTGAGTAACCAGGACTATACGCATGTGCCACCATGCCTGGTTGATTTTTGTATTTTTTGTAGAGACAGGCTCTTACTACATTGTCCAAGTTGGTCTCAAGTGACCCTCCCACCGTGGCCTCTAACAATCAACTTAATGATCACAGATCACTAGCTGTCTACTTAACAGGGTTTGTTGTCTCAGTTGCTACTGGCACATGGATGCTGGTTTTTTTTTGAGACAGGGTCTCACTCTGTTGCCCAGGCTAGAGTGTAGTGGTACTCGCTGCATGCTCAAACTCTTGGCCCCAAGAGATCCTCCCGCCTCAGCCTCTTGAGTTGCTAGCTGGGATTACAGGTGCACACCACTGTGCCTGGCTAAATTTTTGAATTTTTTTGTAGAGGTGGGAGTCTTGCTCTGCTGCCCAGGCTGGTATTGAACTCCCATGCTAAAGTGATCCTGCTGCCTTAGCCACCCAAAATGTTGGGATTACAGGTGTTAGACACCATGCCTGGCTGGGACATGGATGCCTTTTGAACAGGGCACCCTTGATCACTGGAATAAGCATTCAGTTTCTCAACAGGTTAAAGCTGAGTTGCTAAAATCAACTAAATTTAGGTGAGGAAATAGGAGGATAGAAAGATCTGAACGACTATCTTGTGAACTATTAAATTTGTCTAGATTGCTGGTCACCAATACAGCAAGCTGGGAAGGTAGAAATACAGAAAAAGAAGCCACTAGAGGGAGAAAAGAGCCTTTCATTCTCTAACCCCACATATCAGGAGTAATGGTTAGGCCTGAATAAAGTGTCTGACTTCATTTTTAATGAAAGTGTGATTTACTTACCATTTCCATATTCCTTTGTGCCCCCACCTCTATGATTAACATAGGTAATTTTGGGTGGGCAGATCACTTGAGGCCAAAAGTTTGAGACCAGCCTGGCCAACATGGTGAAACCCTGTCTCTACTAAAAATTCAAAAATTAACAGGGTATGGTAGTATGCTCCTGTAATACCAGCTACTCAGGAGGCTGAGACACAGAATTGCTTCAACCTGGGAGATGGAGGTTGCAATGAGCTGAGATTGCACCACTGCACTTCAGCCTGGGCAACACAGCAAGACTCTACCTCAAAAACATTAAAAAATAAAATAAAAAATAAAACATGGGTAATTTTGTAATCTGGAAGATTTTTCATTCAGAAGCTCTTTCTATTTTGGTCCTAGCTAGATATACACATTACAGATTATTTCTAAGGTAAGGAAATTTCCTTGCTCAAATGAGTGCCATTTACTGCTTAGGAACTGCCCAGTACCAGGACAAAAACAGACATTACTGGATGAAGATTTGGGAATTGTGTGCCATTTATCAGGAAGTTACATCTGAGAACAACTTTAAACGATATTTTATTCCCAGATACAAACACACCCATATTAGGTAGATAGCACAGATAAGGCAAAGCCAAAGTCTCTCTCTTCTTTCTTTTCAAGTCGGAGTCTTGCACTGTCACCCAGGATGGAGTGCATTGATGCAATCTTGGCTCACTGTAACCTCTGCCTCCCAGGTTCAAGCGATTCTCCTGCCTCAGCCTCCTGAGTAGCTGGGACTACAGGCACCTGCCATCACACAGAGCTAATTTTTTGTATTTAGAGATGGAGTTTCACTATGTTGGCCAGGCTGGTCTCAAACTCCTGACCTCGTGATCTGCCCACCTTGGCCTCCCAATGTGCTGGGATTACAGGTGTGAGCACTGTGCCTAGCCTATTTTCTTGTATATATTTATTTTTTGAGACAGGGTCTTACTCTGTCACCCAAGCTGGAGTGCTCAACCACAATTGTGGTTCACTGCAGTCTTGATCTCCTAGGCTCAAGTAATCCTCCCACTTCAGCCTCCCGAGTAGCTAATTTTTAAATTTTTTTAGATAAGGGGTCTCCCTATGTTGCCCAGCCTGGTCTTAAGCTTCTAGGCTCAAGTGATTCTCCTGCCTTGGCCTCCCCAAGTGCTGGGATAACAGGCTTAAGCCACCACGTTTGGCCCCAAGTAAAGACTCATTCCTCAATTTTTTTTTTTTTTTTTTTTTTTTTTTTTTGAGATGGAGTCTAGCTCTGTCACACACGCTGGAGTGCAGTGGCATGATCTCAGCTCTCTGCAACCTCTGCCTCCCAAGTTTAAACGGTTCTCCTGCCTCAGCCTCCCCAGTAGCTGGGATTACAGGCACGTGCCACCATGCCTGGCTAATTTTTGCATTTTTAGTAGAGATGAGGTTTCACAATGTTGGCCAGGCTGGTCTCTAACTGCTGACCTCAGGTGATCCCCCTGCCTTGGTCTCCCGAAGTGCTGGGATTACAGGCATAAGCCACCATGCCCGGACTCATTCCTCAATATTTAAAAACTGATGAGCTACGATTTTGGCCTCATTTGTTAAACATTCCAAGAGAGAAATTATTTTGCCCTTTTCCTAAACACAGATATAATTTACAATAGTTGGGGTATATAAGTATGAAATCCTACCTATTAGAGATATATTATTAAAAACCCCATTTGCTGCTGACATCACTTGTGACTTAGCCTGGCATATTTCCAGAAGCTATAAAGTTCCTAATCCTTATCCCAGTAGTAAAAACAACTAAGCAGAGTACCGCTGTCCCTCTCTAGAATTCCACATTAGTAGTGTTGGTTTCATACATACCTTATTTCACAGGTATCATAACTTGCCGAACTGATGGCAAAATAAAATATTTAGGCAATTATGACATGGCTATCAGGTTAAGAACTTCCTTCCTTCTGCTTTCAAATTCTTTCCTCATTTTTTCTTGGTAGAGATGAGGTCCACTATGTTGCCCAGGCTGACTGAACTCTTGCACTCAAGAGTGCTGGTGGGATTACAGGTATACACCACTGCACCCAGCCCTGTCCTTCTTTTATCACAATCAAAGAAATTATGGTTCTCCTTGCTGGGAATCTATCAGTTTTATTTTGTTTTTTGTTTTGTTTGAGACAGGGTCTTGCTCTGTTGCCCAGGCTGGAGTGCAGCTGTGCACTCTCTGCTCACTGCAACCTCTGCCTCCCAGGTTCAAGCGATTCTCCTGCCTCAGCCCTCCAAGTAGCTGGAATTACAGGTGCCCACCACCATGTCTGGCGAAGTTTTGTATTTTTAGTAGAGGCAAGGTTTCACCATGTTGGCCAAGGTGGTCTCAAACTCCTGACCTCAGATGATCCTGCTGCCTCAGCCTCCCAAAGTGCTGGGACTACAGGCGTCAGCCACTGTGCCCAGCCAGTTTTGTTCATTTTCATACAACATCTTGGGGCTAAGTGGAAATAACTGTCAGTTTGGAGTCCCAAGCTTCCAAAGGATTGTATTTCAAAAGATCATCTCATGTTGGGTAGTGGCCAATGCCTAACAGTCCTAGCTACTCAGGAAGCCAAGTGGGGAAGACTGCTTAGTCCAGGAATTTGAGGAAATGGTGCACCTTGACAGTGCTTGTGAATTGCCAATACACGTCAGCCTGGGCAACATAGCAACACCCGATCTCTTTAAAAAATCTTTAAAGATCATCCCAAACTAACATTTCTTTAAAAATTGCTGGGTTTTCAGGAAGTCTGACTTTTTAACATATAATGTATCTGCAATGTACTACAAAATTCCAATAGCACTAATAAAATCTTACCAAAATGTCTACAGAAGGAGCGGGACTAAAAAAAGGGAAAAAAATGTGTTAACAATGGCTGGGCGTGGTGGCTCATACCTGTAATCCCAGCACTTTGGGAGGCTGAGGCAAGGGGATCACCTGAGGTCAAGAGTTTGATACCAGCCTGGCCAACATGGTATAAAACCCCGTAACTACTAAAAATACAAAATTAGCTGGGCATGGTGGCACATGCCTGTAATCCCAGCTACTCAGGAGACTGAGGCAGGAGAATTGCTTGAACCCAGGAGGTGGAGGTTCTGGTGAGCCGAGATCGTGCCACTGTACTTCGTACTGGGGAACAAGGGCAAAACTCCATCTCAAAGAAAAAAAAAAAAAGAAAAAGAAAAATGTTGGGCTGGGCATGGTGGTTCATGCCTGTAAACCCAGCACTTTAGGAGGCCGAGAGAGGCAGATCACAGATCACAGGAGTTAAGAGACCAGCCTGGCTGACATAGTTCCTCATCTCTACTAAAAATACAAAAAAAAGCCGGGCGTGGTGGCTCAAGCCTGTAATCCCAGCACTTTGGGAGGCCGAGGCGGGTGGATCACGAGGTCAAGAGATCGAGACCATCCTGGTCAGCATGGTGAAACCCCGTCTCTACTAAAAATACAAAAAATTAGCTGGGCATGGTGGTGTGTGCCTGTAATCCCAGCTACTCAGGAGGCTGAGGCAGGAGAATTGCCTGAACTCAGGAGGCGGAGGTTGCGGTGAGCTGAGATCGCGTCATTGCACTCCAGCCTGGGTAACAAGAGCGAAACTCCGTCTCAAAAAAAAAAAAAAAAAAAAAAAAATTAGCCAGGTATGGTGGTACATGTCTGTAGTCCCAGCTACTTGACAGGATGCGGCAGGAGGATTGCTTGAGCCTGGGAGATGGAGATGGCAATGAGTGGAGATCATGCCACTGCACTCCAGCCAGGGTGACAGAGAGACCCTGTCAGGAAAGGGAGAGGAATAGGGAAGGAAAGCAAAGAAAAATGCACTTATTTCAATTTGGGATGTGAAGAGTCTACCTAACATTTCTGTAACTCCTTCTTCCCAATGAAGTAGGATAAATTACTTTCTCCAGAAGGTAAGGGTGATTATAAGCAAGTAGGTTGCTTAGGTTCATGATCTCATTCACCCACTACCTTTTCTTTCAAACAATCTAGAGATGAATCTACTTAATATTCTGCTGGCACTACCTATATAACTTACAAGAATTTTTCTCCTCTTCCAGGACCTCTAGGGAGTCTGCCTGAGGTTTTCTACAAGTTTTTTGTTTGTTGGTTTTTTAAAATGAGATGGAGTCTTGCTCAGTCGCCCAGGATGGAGTGCAGTGGCGAGATCTCCACTCACCGCAACATCTGCTGCCCAGGTTTGAGCAATTCTTGAGCCTCAGCCTCCCAGTAGCTGGGAACACAGGCACACGCCACCACACCTGGCTAATCTTTTCATATTTTCAGTAGAAATGGGGTTTCACCATGTTGGCCAGGCTGGCTCAACTCCTGACCTCAGGTGATCCACCCGCCTTGGCCTCTCAAAGTGCTAGGATTACAGGCACGAGCCACCACTTCCTAAGAGTTTTTAATATTATTACCAAGAATAATGTTCACTTGTAAAGCGTGGTTTAAAAAAAAAATCCTGGGACAAAACCACTAAGTAGACATTAAAAGGTAGAAAAAGTAACATATGTAAGGTTATAACTATTCCTTTCTTCATTCTCCATCAGTCCAGTTTCTTAAAGAGATTCTGCTTTGGATCAGCCCTATGACAAACTCAGCAAGGTAATTTGGAGGGCAACTGAACACTGAAAAGTAATTCTCACGGTTATCAGCTGTTTCTAAACTATTTATAAACTGAATGTTTTAAAAACTAGGGTTGGCCGGGTGCAGTGGCTCATGCCTATAATCCCAGCACTTTGAGAGGCCAAGGTAGGCAGATCATCTGAGGTCAGGAGTTTGAGACCAGCCTGGCCAACATGGTGACATCCCATCTCTACTTAAAATATAAAATTAGCTAGGCATGGTGGCACTCACCTGTAATCCCAGCTACTCAGGAGGCTGAGGCAAGAGAATCATTGAACCTGGGAGGTAGAGGTTGCAGTGAGCCAAGATCATGCCACTGCACTCCAGCGTGGGCAAAAAGACTGGAACTCTGTCTCAAACAAACAAAAAAACACTTCTGGCAAGAGCAAACAAAAAAAAAAAAAAACTAGTGTTATCAGCTGGGCATGGTGGCTCTTGCCAGTAGTCCCAGAACTTTGGGAGGCCAATGTGGGAAGATCGCTTGAGACCAGGGAATTTGAGACCAGCCTGGGCAACACTGTGAGACTCTGTCTTTACAAAAGCATTTAAAAATTAGCTGGGTGTGATGATGCATACCTGTAGTTCCAGCTACTTGGGAGGCTAGGGCAGGAATATAATTTGAGCCTGGGAGTTGGAGGTTACAAGGAGCTATAATCATGCCACTGCACTCAAGACTTTGTGACAAAGTGAGACCCTGTCTTTAAAAAAAAAAAAAAACTGGCTGGGTGCAGTGGCACATGCCTGTAATCACAGCACTTTGGGAGGCTGAGGAGGGACAATCACTTGAGCTCAGGAATTCGAGACCAGCCTGGGTAATATGGCAAAAACCTGTTTCTACAAAAAACACAAAAATTAGACAGGCATGGTGGGATGTGCCTGTAGTCCTACCTACTCAGGGAGGTGGGGTGTAGGGTTGGGGTTGAAGTGGGAAGACTGCTTGAATCCAGGAGGTCAAGGCTATAGTGAGCTGTGATCACACCAGTCACTACACTCCAGCCTGGGCAACAGAGCGAGACCCTGCCTCAAAAACAAAACGAAACAACAATAAAAGCATAAAAGAAAACAAACAAACAAAAAAACCCCAAAATAGGGTTGTCTATACTAGATTCACTGCGCAGGTAGACTCAACCACTGGCCAGTCCCAGGTACCTCTTCTTAGTGTGTGCCCTACAGTTTTGAGTACTTGACCTTGAGAGACACCAGAAACACAGGCCTGGGAAAACATGTTTGCATGTGTGAGTCAAAGAGAGAGTAACATATATGTGCAAACGAATGTAAATGTATATGGGGAAGCTGGGAGAAGGGCGTACAGATGCAGCAAGAATGCAGAGACTTACCCACACGAAGATAATTTGCTTTCTGACCCAAGAAAAGACAGGCCCAAGCTTTTGGATGTAATAAAAGCTGGGACTCCACAATAAATAGATCCTAAAACTCCGGGAATTATCTCACAAAAAGACTATTTTTTTTCCTCCTAAGATGGCCATGAAGATTAGAGTGAAGGTATATATTAACTCACTTCCATCTGGCCTGTCAGCTCTCTAGTGCCCCTTTTATCCAGAAATGACCATTTTTCTCTTAAGAGTAAGAACTACAATTATCTGTAGACTAAGCAGTTTTTGAGGCACCTGGTTTCATTTGGAAATAAAATGAATTTATGGTCAAACTTGATGATACAGACAAATCTTCTTTTAAGAATATTTAGGATGAAAAACACCCTCCTCTCATTGGAATTTATTCCATTTTCACAGGCTTTATGAGACGACCCTATCCCTGGAGGTAGTTGAACTGAGCCATACCTCCGTCTAGCACTCATATCCACAGGCTCATCATTGATGTTTTCTTTGCCTGGCCTTCCAGCAGTCCTGTTGTCTCCATGAGGCCTGAGGTTCCCATTAAGTTTTTCTTCATAGCCCTTGACACCACTGCCATCCTGTTTGGTGGGTAACTCATGTGGCACCTCAAGATTTGCCAAATCCTTCCTTTTGAGCAATGCCAACATTTTCAGACGTTCCATGGCCTCATGACCCTCCATTTTGAGTCGCTTTGCCAGGACATCATCTCGTTCATCTGCTGGGTCCAAGCTCCGCTTCAACAGATTCAAGCGAAGAGCATCTTCTGTCATTCTATCCATCCTATGGAAAGAAAAATACAAGTAAGATCAAAATAAAGTCCCTTAAATAGCCCATTTTAAAAAAAGGTGGGATGGTAAAGTTATTAAGAATCACAGGTGCGCATGCATGCGCGCACACACACACACATGTTCAACGTTAACTAAGCTAATGTCCTACCCGATATTGTCTTAGAACATTTATATTAAAGGAGATTTCTCCATTCAACCTCAGCAATTTAAGTGAACTTAAATTTACGTAAGTGAGGCCTATTGATATCTGCCCTTAATTCTGTATGAATATAGATTCAAAATATTTTTTTTTTTAACTTTTATTTTACATTCAAGGGTACACGTACAGGCTTGTTATACAGGTAAACTGAATGTTACGGGGGGTTTGCAGATTCAAAATCTGAAGATACTTACAATGCTTTTTTAAATGAAGCACTTGGGTGCTTAGCATAAGAAGCAACATTTTCTTTACTCATGAAGCAAAATGGTTAAAGATAAGCTAATCATTATCTTCCCTTTTCACTTTGATTTTTTTTTTTTTACACTAACAAAATCTAAATGCAGGCCAGGCATAGTGGCTTAACTTGGATTCCCAGCTCCTCCAGAGGCCAATGTGGGAGGACTGCTCGAGCCCAGGAGTTCAAGACCAGCCTGGGCAACATGATGAGACCCCATCTCCACAAAAAAATTAAAAATTTGTCAGGCATTCATGGCACATGCCTGTAGTCCCAGCTACTCAGGAGGATCAGGTGGGAGGATTGCTTGAGCCCAGAAGGTCGAGGCCGCAGTGAGCCTGATTGTACCACTGAACTTCAGCTGGAGTGATAGAGCGAGGCTCTGTCTCCAAGAAAAAAAAATCTGAATGCAGATTTAGATTTAGATTTTCTCCAACACTGTCAAATCCAGGGTTGTCCTGGTAGGAAATGGCAATGATAAAGTAGTAAGAAAATCTTTTAAGTCACAGAAACACAGGTTAAAATTGCCACTTATGTTAACCAGGTCAAATATTTAATACGCTATTTTATCTTCCCAAGTTTCAATTTCATTTGTAAAAATGAAGTGCTTAAAAAGTTTTTCTATTCCCTAAGAATGTGAGTTCCACACCAAAGGCATGAGATGAGGTCCAATAATTCATAGACTCAAGTTATTGAACAGAAAAGACTACCAACATTAATTGGTACTCTTTTTTTTTTTTTTTTTTAAACGGAGTTTCGCTCTTGTTACCCAGGCTGGAGTGCAATGGCGCGATCTCGGCTCACCGCAACCTCCGCCTCCCGGGTTCAGGCAATTCTCCTGCCTCAGCCTCCTGAGTAGCTGGGATTACAGGCACGCGCCACCATGCCCAGCTAATTTTTTGTATTTTTAGTAGAGACGGGGTTTCACTGTGTTGACCAGGATGGTCTCGATCTCTTGACCTCGTGATCCACCCGCCTCGGCCTCCCAAAGTGCTGGGATTACAGGCTTGAGCCACCGCGCCCGGCATTAATTGGTACTCTTACATAAAAAACTATGTATGTGCTTGAATAAAATAAGGGGTATTATGATTCTTTCCCTGGCCAGGCACGGTGGCCCATGCCTGTAATCCCAGCACTTTGGGAGGCCAAGGTGGATGGATTACCTGAGGTCAGGAGTTCGAGACCAGCCTGGCCAACATGGTGAAACGCCCTATCTACTAAAAATACAAAAATGAGCTGGGCGTGGTGGCAGGTGCCTATAATCCCAGCTACTCGGGAGGCCAAGGCAGGAGAATCACTTGGACGCAGGAGGCAGAGGCTGCAGTGAGCCAAGATTGAGCCACTGCACTCCAGCCTGGATAACAGGGAGAGACTCCATCTCAACAAATAATAAGTAAATAAAAAAGATTTGGCTGGCCACGGTGGCTCATGCCTGTAATCCCAGCACTTTGAGAGGCCAAGGAGCGCAGAGCACATGAGGCCAGGAATCTGAGAGCAGCTTGGGCAACATAGTGAAATTTCACCTCTACTGAAAATACAAAGAATTAGCCAGGTGTGGTGGCAGGCACCTGTAATCCCAGCTACTCAGGAGGCTGAAGCAGGAGAATCGCTGGAACCTGAGAGGTGGAGGTTGCAGTGAGCAGAGATTGCGCCACTGCACTCCAGCCTGGACGACAGAGTGAGACTCCATCTCAAAATAAATAAATATTCTTTTCCAGTTACAATGAAGAAAAAGAATAAACAAAAGGAAACAGGAGCCGGGTAAGGTGGCTTACGCTTGTAATCCCAGTACTTTGGGAGGCCAAGGCGGGTGGATCACTTGAGGTCAGGAGTTGGAGACCAGCCTGGCCAACATGGTAAAACCCTGTCTCCACTAAAAATAACAATATTAGTCAGGCATGATGGCACAGGCCTGTAGTCCCAGTGACCTGGGAGGCTGAGGCATGAGAATCACTTGAACCCAGAAGTGGAGGTTGCAGTGTGCCAAGATCGCATCACTATATTCCAGGCTGGGTCACAGAGTGAGACTGTCTTAAAACAAAAATAAAACAAAAGCAAAAAAGGAAACACACACCCTTCATTATATTTGTTTTTACTTTTTAAATTAATTAATTAATTTGTATATTTTTTTGAGACAGTGTCTCACTTTGTTGCTAGCCTGGAGTGTAGTGGCCCCATCTTGGCTTACTATAATCTCCGTCTCCCAGGTTCAAGCAATTCTGCCTCAGCCTCCCAAGTAGCTGGGACCACAGGTGTGTACAACCACGACTGGCTAATTTTTATACTTTTAGTAGAGATGGGGTTTCACTATGTTGGCCAGGATGGTCTCAATCTCTTGACTTGTGATCCGCCCACCTCGGCCTCCTAAAGTGCTAAGATTACAGGGCTAAGACACCATACTCAGCCTGTTTTCATTTTCATTTTTGAGAGACAGGGTTTCACTCTGTCACCCAGGCTAGGATGCAAGTGGCACAATCGTAGCTCATTGCAGCTTCAAACACTCGAGGATGCAAGTGGCACAATGATAGCTCGTTGCAGTTTTAAACTCTTGGGCTCAAACAATCCTCCCCGCCTCAGCCTCCTGAGTAGCTAGAGATGCATGGCACCACACTTTGCTAATTTTTTCGATTTTTGAAGGACAAGGTCTCACTATGTTGCCCAGACTGGTCTGAAACTCCTGGGCTCAAATGATCCTCCCGCCTCAGCCTCTCAAAGTGCTGGGGATTGTAAACAGAAACACATCTTTTAAAGACGAGAAAAGTCAGAACGCAAACTCCTGAATTCTGGGATAACTTTTTTTTTTTTTGCCCCCCCCCCCCCCCCCACCCCACCGCCACCCATAATGTTTCTTAATTCCCTCCCTTTCTAAAGAACAGCTTTAGGAGCCATAAAAAAACAATGAGTTCATGTCCTTTGCAGGAAAATGGATGAAGCTGGAAGCCATCATTCTCAGTAAACTAACATAGGAACAGAAAACCAAACACTGCATGTTTTCACTCGTAAGTGGGAGTTGAGCAATGAGAACACACGGACACAGGGAGGGGAACATCACACACCTGGGTCTGTTGGGGAATGGGGGACAAAGGGAGGGAGAGCATTAGGACAAATACCTAATGCATGTGGGGCTTAAAACCTAGATGACGGCCTGATAGCTGCTGCAAACCACCATGGCACATGTATACTTATGTAACAAACCATCACACTCTGTACATGTATCCCAGAACTTAGAGTAAAAAAAAAAAAAAAGAACTTTACTGAGATATAATTTACATATAATATAATTAACCTAAGTGTACAATTCAATGATTTTTAGTATATTCAGAGTTGTGCAACTATCATTATAATAAACTTTAGAACATTTTTATCACACTTTACCATCCAATTTACCTCTAAAAAAATCTTCAGATAGAGTGACTAGAAACTTGAGTGCTAGAGAACACCAAAATATAAGCCCTAACTCTATAGTAACAATGTCTTTAGTACTTCAGTCAACACTATATAACTGATAGTAGTAACTGGGCACACCATGGTAAGTTGGGGAGGGTAGAAAAAATCTGCCACTCAACTGATTATACACCTAAATGCAAAACATATAGCCATGCCTCATTTTATTACATTTTGCTTTATTGTGCTTTGCAGATACTGTGTTAAAAAAAAAAAAAAAAACACAAGGCCGGGCACGGTGGCTCACGCCTGTAATCCCAGCACTTTGGGAAGCTGAGGCACACGGACCACTTGAGGTCAGGAGTTTGAGTCCAGCCTGGCCAACATGGTGAAACCCTGTTCGGGTGTTGTGGCACATGCCTACAATCCCAACTATTTGGGAGGCTGAGGCAGGAGGGTCACTTGAACCCAGGAGGCAGAGGTTTCAGTGAGCTGAAATCGCACCACTACACTCCAGCCTGGGTGACAAGAGCGAGACTGTCTCAAAAAACAAAGTCAAACCAAAGGTTTGTGGTAACCCTGTAGTAAGCAAGCCTAATGGTATCATTTTTCCAATAACATGTCCTCACTTTGTCTCTGTGTCACATTTTGGTAATTCTTACAGTATTTCAAACTTTTTCATCATTATTATATCCATTATGATAATCAGTGATTAATGATCTCTGATGTTACTATTTTGTTTTGAGGCACCATGAACTGTACTCAGAAGATGGCAAACTTAATCAGTAAATGCTGTGTGTGTTCTGACTGTTCCACAGACTGGCTGTTCTCCCATTTTTCTCTTTTAGTTGAGTAAGTGTTGAACATCTAAGTGTTCAACTGAAAGGAGGAGTCACATGTCTCTCATTTTAAATAAAAAGCTAGAAATACTTAAGCTTAATGAGGAAGGCACACTGAAAACCAAGATGGGCTGAAAGCTAGGCCTCTTGCTTTTAACGGTTAGTCAATCTGTGAATGCGATTATGGAGAAAGTTTTAGTGCACTGGCAAGAAGATCAAACCAGCCACAACGTTCCCTTAAGCCAAAGCCTAATCCAGAGTCAGGCCCTAATTCTCTTCAATTCTATGAATGCTGGGAGAGGTGAAGAAGCTGCAGAAGAAAAGCTGGAAACTAGCAGAGGCTGGTTCATGAGGTTTAAGAAGTCACGCCGTAACACAAAAGTACAAGGTACAGCAGTAGCCGAGTCCTGACGTAGACGCTAATACAAGTTATCCAGAAGATCTAGCTGAGATAACCCACAAAGGTGACACATTAACAGAAAGTTTTTTCCTTTTCTTTATTTTCTAATTTTTATTTTAGATTTTAGGGATACATGTGTAGGTTTATTACATGGATATTACATAATGCTGGGGTTTGGACTTCTATTGAACCCATCACCCAAATAGCAAACATAGTACCCAATGGGTAGTTTTTCAACCCTTAACCCTCACTTCATTCCTACCCATTTTGGAGTGCTCAGTGTCTACTGTTTTCATCTATAAATCCATGTGAACGGTACATTTCTTTTTTTCCCTTTTTTTTTTTTTTTTTTTGAGACAGAGTCTTGCTCTGTCTCCTAAGCTGGAGTACAGTGATGTGATCTCTGCTCACTGCAACTTCCACCTCCTGGGTTCAAGCAATTCTCCTGCCTTAGCCTCCCGAGTAGCTGGGACTACAGGTATCTGCCAACACACCCAGCTAATTTTTGTATTTTTAGTACAGGCGGGGTTTTTCCATATTGGCAAGGTTGGTCTCTCCTGACCTCAAATGATCCACCCACCTAGGCCTCCCAAAGTGCTGGGATTACAGGCATGAGCCACTATGCCCGGCCAGTACATTTTCAATGTAGATAAAATAGCCTTCTACTGGAATACTTTCATAGTTAGAGAGGAGATGTCAATACCGGGCTCCAAAGCTTCAAAAGACAGGCTGACTCTCTTTTTAGAGAGTAATATGGCTGGTGACTTTAAATTGAAGTCAGTGCTCATTTACCATTCCAACAGTCCTATGTTAATTATGTTAAATAAACTGGGCAGAGTGCACGCCAGTAGTCTCAGCTATGTGGGAGGCTGAGGCAGCAGGGTTGCCTGAGCTCAGAATTTTGAGGCTGTAGAGCACTATCATTGCACCTGTGAATAGCCACTGCACTCCAGCTTGGACAATATAGCAAGACTCCATCTCTTGGAAAAAAGGATAAGAATTAGGCTAAATTTACTCTGCCTGAGCTCTCTCAATGGAACAATGATGTATGGATGACAGCGCACCTGTTTACAGCATGGCTTACTGAATATTTTAAGCCCATGGCTGAGATCTACTGCTCAGAAAAAAGATTTCTTTCAAAATATTACTGCTCATTGACAGTGCACCCAGTCACTCAAAAGCTCTGATGGAGATGATCAAGGAGATTAATGTTGTTTTCATGCAGCTAACATATCCATTCTACGGATCATGAATTAAGGAGTAATTTTGATTTCCAAGTTGTATTATTTAAGAAATATTGCTGGGCATAGTGGTTCATGCCTGTAATCCCAGCACTTTGGGAGGCCAAGGCAGGTGGATCACCTAAGGTCAGGAGAACAGTCTGACCAACGTGGTGAAACTCCATCTCTACTAAAACTACAAAATTAGTTGGCAAGTAGTGCACACCTGTAATCCCAGCTACTTGAAAAAGTGAGGCAGAAAAATCACCTGAACCTGGGAGGCAGAGGTGGCAGTGAGCTAAGATCACGCCACTGCACTACAGCCTGGACAACAAGAGCAAAACTTAGTCTCAAAAAAAATAAAAAGGAAAATTAATATATTTCAGGCCAGGCATGGTGGCTCACACATGTAATTCCAGTAATTTCGAGGCCAAGGTGGGAAGACCACTTGAGCCCAGGAGTTTGAGACTGGCCTGGGCAACATAGCGAGATCCTGTCTCTATAAAAATAAAAATTTAAAAAGCCTGCTGCAAAGTATTTACCATTGCAGGAAGAAGTAAAACTATCAACACTAACAGGAATTTGAAATTAGTTGATTATAACTTTCATAGATGACCTTTGAAAGGAAATTAATGCAAATGTGGTAGAAACAGCAAGAAAACTACAATTAGAAGAAAGGATAGGCCAGGCACAGCGGCTCACGCCTGTAATCCCAGCACATTGGGAGGCCGAGGCAGGATCACTTGAGCCCAGTTTGAGACAAGTCTAGACAACAAAGTGAGACCCCATCGCTACAAAAAAATAAAAAATTAGCTGGGCACAGTGGCATGCACCTCACTCGGGAGGGTGAGGTGGGAGGATTGCATGAGCCTAGGAGTTTGAGGCTACAGTGAGCTATGATCATGCGACTGTACTCCAGCTTGGGTGACAGAGCACAACTGAGTCTCTTTAAAAAACAAAAACAAAACTTTGAATGGATAAGGAGTTGCTTCTATGGATTAGCAAAGAAAGTGGTTTCTTGAGATGGAATCTAATCCTGGTAAGATGCTGTGAACATTGTTGAAATGACACCAAAAGATTTAGAATATTCCATAAACTTGACAAAACAGCAGCAGGGTTTGAGAGGAATGTCACCAATGTTGAAAGTAGTTCTATTGTGGATAAAACTGGTATCAAACAATATCACATGCTATATGAAAATCTTTCATGAAACGAGAGTCAATCCATGTGGCAAACTTCATCATCTTATTTTAAGAAATTGCCAGGTTGTCCAGGCATGGTGGCTCACATCTATAATCTTAAAAAAAAAAAAAAAAATTGCCAGGTTACCTTTCAGCAACCACCACACTGATGAGTCAGCAGTCATCTACATGGAGGCAAGACACTCTACCAGCTAAAAGATTATGACTTGCTGAAGGCTCAGATGATTGTTAGCACTTTTTAGCAAGAAAGTGTTTTTATTTAAGATGTATACATTTTTTAGACATAATCCTATTGCACTTAATAGACTACACCATAATGTAAACATAACTTTTACTATTATTATAAGACAGAGTCTCGCTCTGTTGCCCAGGCTATAGTGCAGTGGCATGATCTTGGTTCACTACAACCTCTGCCTCCTGGGTTCAAGTGATTCTCCTGCCTCAGCCTCCTGAGTAGCTGGGATTACAGGTGTGTGCCACTATCCCCAGCTAATTTTTGTATTTTTAGTAGAGATGAGGTTTCACCATGTTGGCCAGGCTGGTCTCGAACTCCTGACTTCAATTGATCTGCCCTCCTTGGCCTCCCAAAGCATTGAGATTACAGGCGTGAGCCACTGTGCCCAGCCAAAACATAACTTTTATATACACTGGGAAACCAGTAACTTGTGTGACTTGCTTTATTACAGTATTTGTTTTATTGTGATGGTCTGTAACAGAACATACAAAATCTCTGAGGTATGTCTGTACTTTAGAAAAGTAAACAGTAAGGCAGTGGCTCGTGTCTGTAATCCCAGTGACTCAGAGGCTGAGGCAAGAGGATCACTGGAGGCTGAGAGTTTGAGACCAGCCTGGGAGACTCATCTCAAAAAAAAAAAAAAATTTTTTTTTTTTTTAAACAGTCTCACTTTGTCACCCAGGCAGGAGTGAAGTGGCATGACCTTGGCTCATTGCAGCCTCCACCTCCTGGGTTCAAGTGATTCTCATGCCTCAGCCTTTCAAGTAGCTGGGATTACAGGTGTTCACCACCACATCCAGCTAATTTTTCTATCTTTAGTAGAGATGGTGATTCACCATGTTGGCCAGGCTGGTCTCGAACTCCTGACCTAAAGTGATCCACCCCAACCTTGGCCTCCCAAAGTGCTAGGATTACAGGCATGAGCCACTGTGCCCGGCCTAAAAAAAATTTAAAAAGAAATATTGGCTGGGTGTGGTGGCTCACACCTGTAATCCCAGCACTTTGGGAGGCTGAGGTGGGGAGATCATAAGGTCAGGAGTTCAAGACCAACCTGGCCAACATGGTGAAACTCCATCTTTACTAAACATACAAAAAATTAGCTGGGCGTGGTGGCACGAGCCAGTAACCCCAGCTACTCAAGAGGCTGAGGCAGGAATCACTTGAACCCGGGAGGCGGAGGTCACAGTGAGCCAAGGTTGCGCCACTGCACTTCAGCCTGGGCGGCAGAGACTCTGTCTCAAAAATTAAAAAATTAAAAAAGAAATATTAGCCAGGCATGGCGACTAAGGTGGAAAGATCATTTGAGCTCAGGAGTTTGAGGCTGCAGTGAGCTATGATTGCGCCACTCTACTCAGCCTGGGTAACGGTAACACAGTAAACCCTGTCTCTTACATACGCATATCAAGATATACACATGTAAGCTGATATACTACAGTATTCTAAGTTTTGAGATATATTAATGAGCACTGATAGTATAAGACAAAACAACAAAATGCAATAACCTAGAGTTTGGGATGCCATCACTACCTTGTCTCCTTAAACTGATTATTACACAAACAGCTGAAAATAAGTCAAATAATTTCCAATTACTATACATTAATGATTCAAGAAAGAAACTGACACATCAGAGGCTGTGAGAAACAAGAACCCAGGTATTTGAATGTCTAAGGTAAGTCTTTCCTAATAGATAGCTTGAGAATTCTAACCAATCTGTCCATGGCTACTCTTGTCTTTACTAATCTATAAACCTCAACTTAATGCACTCACAATCATGCCTACCTCAAAATCCAATGTAAAATGGACGAACTTTGGAAACGTTATGCTGAGTAAAAGAAACCAGACACACAAGGACAAATATTATATGGTTCTGCCAGGTGAGGTCACTCACGCCTGTAATCCCAGCACGTTGGGAGGCTGAGGCGGAGTTTGAGACCAGCCTGGCCAACATGGTGAAACCTCATCTCTATTAAAAAAAAAATACAAAAATTAGCTGGGTATGGTGGCAAACAGCTGTATTCTCAGCTACTTGGGAGGCTGAGGCAGGAGAATTGCTTGAATCCGGGAGGTGAAGGTTGCAGTGAGCCAAGACCATGCCATTGCACTCTAGCCTAGACAACAGAGCAACACTCCGTCTCAAAACAAAAATAAAAACAAAAATTGTATGGTTCTACATATATAAGGTACCTAGAGATAGAAAGTGTAATAGAAGGCAGAGCATGGTAGCAAGTGCCTATAACTCTAGCTACTTGGGATACTGAGGTGGGAGGAATGCTTGAATGCCAGGAGTTGAAGACCAGTCTAGGCAACATAGTAGGATGCCCTTATCTCAAAAAAAACAACAAACAAACAAACCAAAAAACAAAAAATAAGAAAACAAAACAAAACAAAAACGGTAGAATAAAGGTTTCCAGCTCAGGTAGGGGTGGGGAGTGAGGGGTTATTGATTAATGGGAACAGAGTCTCTGGGATGAAGAAAAAGTTCTGGAAGAAGATAGTGGTGACGGTTGTAAAACATTGTGAATGTACTTAAATCCACTGAATTATATACTTACAAATGGTTAAAATGGTAAATTTTATGTTACGTATTTTTTACCACAATAAAATTGCAAAAAAAAAATCCAACATAATAACTGCCAAGGGGCACACATGATCTTTTTAGGGTGACTGGAAATGTTCTTCTAAAACTGGACTGTTGTTACTGTGGTTGCACAACTTTGTAAATATATTTTTTAAAATTCTACAGTTAAATTATGCCCCTACTATAAAATTGTCAAAATAATATTCACCAAAAACTTGTCACATAAATATTCCCCTGCAAAAAAAAAAGAAAATTTTGTAAAATGAATGTTGCGTGTTGCCTTTTAATGTCTAAACAATCTTTGTTTCTTCTGTGATCCTAATAATAACAGCTACTATTTCTTTTTTTATTTTGAGATGGAGTCTCACTCTGTTGCCCAGGCTGGAGTGCAATGGCATGATCTTGGCGTCTGCCTCCCGGGTTCAAGCAATTCTCCTGCCTCAGCCTCCCAAGTAGCTGGGACTACAGGTTCGCACCACCATGCCTGGCTAATTTTTGCATTTTTAGTAGAGACAGGAGTTTCACATTGGCCAGGCTGGTCTCGAACTACTGACCTTGTGATCCGCCCGCCTTGGCCTCCCAAAGTGCTGGGATTACAGGTGTGAGCCACCATGCCCAGTCACCTAAATCTTTTCAACAATAGAGAGATTCAAGATGGCTGATCACTAGCAGCTCGGGATTGTAGCTCCCAGTGAAAGCACAGAGAACGAGAGGACGACACACTTTCAGACGAATTTTTGTTGCTCAAGCACCAGGAGATTTCCAGAGGAGGAGCCCCACGGGTCGCCAGCGCAACTCTTGTGGCCGGCGAGGCGGTTCTGCCGCTGCCTTGGTGCGGCGGTTCTTGGTGCAGAGTCAGAAAAGCACCATCAATCATAACACCGCTGTTTTGGCCGGCGCAGTAGGTTGCTCAGATTTTAGCGCTGGGAATCAACAAGTTGGACGTCCACTCAGAAACCCAATTATAAAGACGGTAATTATAAAGACCACAGATGGATAAATCTATAAAGAAGGGAAGAAAACAGCCTAAAAAGACCGAGAATACCCAAAATCAGAACGCCTCTCCCTCTACAGGGGATCACAGTTCCTCATCAGCAACGGAACAAGGCCTGATGGAGAACGAGTGTGTTCCATTAACAGAAGCAGGCTTCAAAAGGTAGATGATAAGAAACTTCTGTGAATTAAAAGAACTTGTTCTAACCCAATGCAAAGAAACTAAGAACTTTGAAAAAAGGTTTGACGAAATGGTAACAAGAATACACAATTTAGAGAGGAATATAAGTGAATTAACGGAGCTGAAAAACAACACGAGAACTTCACGAACTATGCACAAGTTTTAACAGCCGAATCGATCAAGCAGAAGAAAAGATATCAGAAGTCAAAGACCAACTTAATGAAATAAAACAAGAAGACAAGATTAGAGAAAAAAGGATAAAAAGGAATGAGCAAAGTCTCCAAGAAATATGGGACTATGTGAAAAGACCTAATCTACGCTTGATAGGTGTACCTGAATGTGACGAAGAGAATCAATCCAAGCTGGAAAATACGCTTCAGGATATTATTCAGGAAAACTTTCCCAACCTAGCAAGGCAGGACGATATTCAACTCCAGGTAATACAGAGAACACCACAAAGATATTCCTCAAGAAGACCAACCTCAAGACACATAATCGCCAGATTCACCAGGGTTGAAACGAAGAAGAAAATACTGAGGGCAGCCAGAGAGAAAGTTCAGGTTACCCATAAAGGGAAGCCTATCAGACTTGCAGCAGATCTCTCAGCAGAAACCCTACAAGCTAGAAGAGAGTGGGGGCCAATATTCAACATCCTTAAAGAAAAGAACTTTCAACCCAGAATTTTACATCCAGCCAAATTAAGCTTCATAAGCAAAGGAAAAATAAAATCTTTTGTGAACAAGCAAGCACTCAGAGATTTCATCACCACCAGACCTGCTTTACAAGAGCTTCTGAAAGAACCACTACACATAGAAAGGAATAACCAGTATCAGCCTTTCTAAAAAATACCAAAAAGTAAAGAGCATCAATATAATCAAGAATTTATATCAACTAATAGGCAAAACAGCCAGCTAACATTAAATGGCAGTATTAAACTCACATATATTATTATTAATTCTAAATTTAAATCGACTAAATCCCCCAATCCAAAGACAGACAGGCAAAAAAAGCCAAAACCCATGGGTATGCTGCATCCAGACCCATCTCACATGCAAGGATACACAAAGACTCAAAACAAGGGGATGGAGAAAGATTTACCAACCAAATGGAGAGCAAAAATAAATAAATAAATAAAAAGCAGGAGTTGCTTTAAAGCAATAAAGATCAAAAGAAGCAAAGAAGGATATTACATAATGATAAAAGGATCAATGCAACAAGAAGAGCTAAAGATCTTAAATATATACGCACCCAATACAGTAATACAAAGATATATAAGACTTATAAAGAGACTTAGACTTCCACACAATAATAGTGGGAGACTTCAACATCAATATTAGACAGATCAATGAGACAGAAAATTAACAACGATATCCAGGATTTGAACTCAGATCCGGAACAAGTAAACTTAATTAACATTTATAGAACTCTCCACTTTAAATACCACAAAATACACACTCATCAGTACCACATCACATCTATTTACAGGTTTCAATGAAATATTGGTTGGCTGCTTGTTTGTTATTTTCTTCCCTCATTTTTTTTTCATGTCTCTATTAGTAAGCACAATTATAGGCATACCCATTTTTAGACTGCATTCTAGCCTGGGCAATAAAGCAACACCCCCGTTCTCTCTCCCTCTTCCTCTTTCTCTTTCTTCCTCTCCTTCGTTCTTTTTCTTTTCTTTCTTTTTTTTTTTTTTTTTTTTAGAAAAAAAAAATCTTTTGAACAAACTACTAAGTAGGTAGTATTAGTCCTATCTTCACCAGTAGGAAGAGGTATATCCCAACTGCAAAACTCTATGTAAATCTGGAATTACAACACAGTTCTAGCTCACTTCCAATATCTATTACATAGTACAACAGCCTTCTCAGAGCCAGACATCTTAAGAAGCAGTATATTCATGTATCTGCACATCTATCCATCCACTCCACAAATATTAATCATATACTATGTGTCAAACTCAGGGATTAGGAATAAAGGTTTTTGGAAAAAGACTAGGTTACTGTTTTCCAGAATTTCCTTCCAATAGAAGGATGTGCATATAACAAAAAACATACTTGGATGTGGATGTTTACATAAACTCATTCTGCCATTTTTTTTTTTGGAGATGAAGTTTTTGCTCTATTGCACAGTCTGGAGTGCAATGGCACAATCTCAGCTCACTGCAGAGAGACTGCAGTGAGTTTCACTGTCATCCAGGTTGGAGTGCAGTGGTGCCATCATGACTCACTGAAAACTGGGCCTCTGTCTCCTGGGTTCAAGCAATTTTCCTGCCTCAGCCTCTAGAGTAGCTGGGATTATAGGTGCCCACCACCAGGTCCAGATAATTTTTATATTTTTAGTAGGGATGAGGTTTCACCATGTTGGCCAGGCTGGTCTCAAACTCTTGACCTCAGATGATCCACCCATCTCAGCCTCTCAAAGTGCTGGAATTACAGGTGTGAGCCTCCGAGCCTGGCCTGTTTTTTTTTTTTTTTTTTTTTTTTGTTTGTTTGTTTGGAGTCTCACTCTATCATTCAGGCTGGAGAGCAGTGGTGGGATCATGGCTCACTAAAGACTTCGGGTTCAAGAGATTCTCATCCCTCAGCCTCTTGAGTAGCTGGAACTACAGATGCGCACCACCATGCACATATTTTCTCTTTTAAATTCAGAGGAAGAAAATAGAATGGGTAAGAGTTGGTGACTTAGATTTAGGGGTCAGAGAAAGGATTATTCCCTGGCTATAAGAAAGCAGAGGCCAGGCACAGTGGCTCACGCCTATAATCCTAGCACTTTGGGAGGCCAAGGCTGGCGAATCATTTGAGGCTATGAGTTTGAGAACAGCCTGGCCAGCATGGCAAAACCCTGTCTCTACTAAAAATACAAAAAAATTAGCCGGGTGTGGTAGTACATGCCTGTAATCTCAGCTGCTCGGTGACTGAGGCATGAGAATCACTTGAACCTGGGAGGTGGAGGTTGCAGTGAGCTGCCATCAGGCCACTTCACTACAGCCTGGCTGACAGAGCAAGACCCTGTCTCAAAAAAATAAAAAAGTTTAGAGAGCAGTTGTGTCAAACAACTGTAGCAGAGAAAGAAAAATGTCCAACTTTAAACTTGCTGTTGGATTTCTATGCGAAACAAGAATGCCAAATGAAACAGCTCTACATTCAAGCTTGTGAGGTTTCTGACAACATCAAATCAAACCTGGATTTGCAGCAAAGACTTAAGAGGATCCTGAAAGGCAGACAGAGGATGGGAGAATAATAAAGAGGGTGAACAAAATGAATTAATATCTACTAGAGTGCCTGCCCTGTACTAGGCAATGTACAAGGCCATTTATATTTGTTCTTTCATTTAAACACATCGGATAACTAATAGAAAAATCTAAATTGTAGGCCAGGCACGGTGGCTCATTTCTGTAATCCCAGCACTCTGGGAGGCCGAGGCGGGTAGATCACAAGGTCAGGAGATCGACACTACCGTGGCTAACATGGTGAAACCCCGCCGTTAAAAAAAATAATAATTAAAAAAAGAAAAATCTAAAAAACAACAATTTTGTTGTTTTATTCAGCTAGTTTAGAAAACCTCTAATTCTCAAAAATGAGGAAACTGAAGCCTATAGGTATATAATGTAATTTAAAAGTTTAAAGTAGCAATAGTCTAAAAGATCATAAGATGGTTATGTTACTTATGAAAAGTTATCAGTATTTATAATGAACAAGACATAACAGTCCTTATAAAACAATAGTATTTAACACATAAAAAAGTAAGTTTAAAAAACTGTTTTGAAGGCTGGGTGCAGAGGCTAATGCCTGTAATCCCAGCACTTTGGGAGGCCAAGGCAGGCAGGTTACTTGAGGCTAGGAGTTTGAGACCAGCCTGACCAACGTGGTGAGACCTCGTCTCTACTAAAACACAAAAAATTAGCTGGGCGTGGTGGCGGGTGCATGCCTGTAATTCCAGTTGCTCAGGAGGCTGAGGCAGGAGAATCACTTGAACCTGGGAGGCAGAGATTGCAGTGAGCTGAGATCACACCACTGCACTCTAGACCTGGCAACAAAGCAAGACTGAAATAAAAACAAAAAACAAAAAACTGTTTTGGTTTAAAAACCCTAAGTAGAAATGAAAATAGTTTCTTAAAAAATATATTTAAGTTCTATTTTATCTTTTTAAAATCTAAAAATTTTAAATATTCATAAGCAAAAAATTTTCATTTCTTATTTTCCACTATTTTTTGATTTCTTGTGACTCAAATGGTCACAAGAATAGCTGTCTCAAATGATTAAAGAGAATTTTACTGTACACATTGAAGAGACTGTATGTTTTTATTATGAAATATTTAAAAGATGGAGATAAAGATCCCATGTACTCTTTAATTTCCCCCAGTTGAGTACCATATCACCACCAGGATATCAACCACTGATACAATAAGCAGATCTTCAGATTTCCAATTTTATTAGTATTCAGTTGTATGTATTTAGTTCTACACAATTTTGTCACATTTGTAGGTTCAAGTTTCTATAACTACAGTTGAGAAACAGCACAGTTCCATCACCTCAAGAAGTCCTCGTGTTACCTTTTTATAACAACATCTACCTCTCCCCTCCCCCCATCTCCTGCCACATTCCTAACTCATAGTAGCTACTAATCTGGTCTCCATTTCCAAAATGTTGGCTTTTCAACTACTATAAAGTTGGAATCATACAGTATATAACTTTTAGGACTTGCCTTTTTCACTTAGGATATTCTCCTTGAGATTCATCCAAATGGTTTCAAGTACCAATAGTTATATTCCTTTTTATTGCTGAGTAGTATTCCTCGGTATGGATGTAACATGGTTTACTTACTGAAGGCCATCTGAGTTGTTTACAGTTTTTGGCTATTAGGAATAAAGCTGCTACGAACATTCATGGGAAAACTTCTGTAGAAAAGTTTTCATTTATCTGGGATAAATGCCCAAGAGTGCAACTGCTGCGTCATATGGTAAGCGAATGTTCGGCTTTATAAGAAACTACCAATCTGTTTTCCAGAGTAGCTATACCATTATATATTCCCAGATGCAATGTATGAGAAATCTCATTTTTTCACACCCTCGCCAGCATTTGGTTGTGTCATTTTTATTATTTAATAGATGGGGCCTCGCTATGTTACCCAAGCTGGAGTGCAGTGGCTATTCACAGGCACCATCTTAGCAATCTGCAGCCTCAAATTCCTGGTCTCATTCCATCCTCCTACTTCAGCCACTAGAGGAGAAGCAACTTGAAGTGTGTGCCACTGCACCTGGCTGGTGTCATTATTTCTTATTTAAGCCATTGGGATAGGTATGTGGTAATAATTTCATTGTGGTTTCAATTTTCATTTCCCTAATGGTTAATGATGTTCTTTTTACATATTTGCCATCTGTAATTCTCTTCTATGAAACTTCTGTTCATCTTTTGCTCATTTCCTAACTGAACTCTTTGCTATTCTTTTTTATTGTTGAGTTTTGAGAGTTCTTTATGTATTTTAGATACTAGTCATTAGTCATCTATGTGGCCTCCTAATTTATTTTTAAATGAGATAAAACATTGGATGCATCTGAAGCACCCACCCTGCGTAACTTTACTCCCAACCCATTCTTCCCCTCCCTCCTTCTTCAGATGTTACCATTCTCATGAATATTTTAATGTTTATTGCATATATACATGTATCCATGTTTAGCATAGTTTGTATATTTTTAGAAATTATTACTTAAAAGGTAGCTCTTATACTATCCTTCATTTTTCTTTCCAATACTGTTTTTGATTTTGCTTTTTATTATTTATTTATTTATTTATTTTGAGACGCAGTTTTGCTCAGTTGCCAGGCTGGAGTGCAATGCAGTGGCATGATCTCGGCTCACTGCCTCCCGAGTAGCTGGGACTACAGGTGCACACCATCACGCTCTGCTAATTTTTGTATTTTTAGTAGAAATGGGGCTTCACCATGTTGGCTAGGATGGTCTCCATCTCTTGACCTCGTGATTTGCCTGCCTCAGCCTCCCAAAGTGCTGAGATTACAGGCATGACCCACTGCACCAGGCCTTTAATTTTTATTTATTTATTCTTGAGACAGAGTATTGCTCTGTCACTCCGGCTGGAGTACATTGGGACTCTGTCAGCTCACTGCAACCTCCGCTTCCTGGGTTCAAGTGATCCTCCTGCCTCAGTCTCCCGAGTAGCTAGGATTACAGGCTCACGCTGCCATGCCAGGCTAATTTTTGCCACTGCAACTGGCCTTTCTTCTTTCTTTCTTTCTTTTTTTTTTAAAGAGACAGTATCTCACTCTGTTGCCCAGGCTGAAATGCAGTGGTGTGATCATGTCTCACTGTAACCTCAACCTCCTGGGCTCAGGCAATCCTCCCACCTCAGCCTCACAAGTAGATAGGACTACAGGTGCACACCACCATACCTGGCTAATTTTTTGAAAATTATTTGTAAAGATGGGGTTTTGTTATGTTGCCCAGGTTGGTCTTGATCTCCTGGCCTGACATGATCCTCCTGTCTTGGCTACCTAAAGCACTGGGTTTACACGTGTGAGCCACCATACCCAGCCTTCAATTTTTTTATATTTAAAATTTGTCCAAGTAACTGCATAAACCTCTAGTTCATTTGCTTTAACTGCTGTGTAGAATCCCACAGCAGGAATATATAATTAGTTATCCATTCTCCACCTCAACATTTAGGGATCAATTTGTTGATGTTAAAACAAATGCTGCAATTTCCACTTCTGGTCAAGATGATTCAACAGAGACCAGAGATTTACCCTCACCTGAAAGAACTCTCTCTCTCTCACACACACACACACAACCACACACACAACCACACACAACCACAGACAAAACCCATAAAAACAAGGGTTTTGAAAACAATGGACACCAGACAACAATGGACAGTGACCCCAGAGTGACAAGAAACAAATGAAGTGAGCCCTATAACTGACCTGGCTTACTGCCTTAAGAGAGTTTCCAGGACATGATGCAGGAGGGGAGACTGAGGCAAAGCCTGGGAGACTCCTGAGTTGAAGAGATAAAGCTGAGAATACAGTGAGATAATGACAGCCAGAAGATTTCAAAGCACAGAGTACCAAAGAGAGAACTGCAGAGAAAGTCTCAGAAGCCCAGAGATCTGCAAAATGATCCCCTCAAATACTGAGGAGATAAGGGTGATCAGTACATGTAAGTGAGGAAACTATCCAAGACTGGGGGGTGGAAAAAAGGTATGAAAGGAATAGAGAGAGCACTACCCAGAATTCACATGGGACCAGGAATAGTGCCTGTTCTCAACAGCCAGATTGGAGAAACTCAATTTATGGGGTACTGGGCAGAGTACACATGAAAGTCCTACCTTAGTACTAGGAAATTTTTAGCCCCAAACTAAGTACTGCTTCAGACTGGCCTAACAAATTATATATATTAAAAAAAAAAAACAACAACCCAAAAACTACATAGTTGACAAATACAATAACTGAATTGCAAAGCAACCCTCAAGATTTACATAAATAAAAATAAACCAGCACCCAAAAATATAAAATCACAATGTCTGGAATTTGATTAAAGATTAACAGCCTTGCAAAAAGGCAAGAAAATGTGACCCATAATGAGAAGAATCTCTTTACCCAGAACTAATTCTGTTAGAATTAAAAAGACTTTTAAAGCAGTTAATATTGTAACTGCATCCCATATGTTCCAAAAGTTACGCAGAGAAATGGAAGATGTAAAAAAGACTCAAGTCGCCGGGTGCGGTGGCTCAAGCCTGTAATCCCAGCACTTTGGGAGGCCGAGGCAGGTGGATCACGAGGTCAAGAGATCGAGACCATCCTGGTCAACATAGTGAAACCCCGTCTCTACTAAAAATACAAAAAATTAGCTGGGCATGGTGGTGCGTGCCTGTAATCCCAGCTACTCAGGAGGCTGAGGCAGGAGAATTGCCTGAACCCAGGAGGCGGAGGTTGCGGTGAGCCGAGATCGCGCCATTGCACTCCAGCCTGGGTAACATGAGTGAAACTCCGCCTCAAAAAAAAAAAAAAAAAGACTCAAGTCAAACTTCTAGAGATGAAAACTAGTGTCTGAGATGAAAACTACAATGGATGTAAAGATAGTGTGGTACTGGCATAAAGATAGATATAAGGTCAATGGAAAAAAACTCAGAAATATACCCTAATATTTATGGTCAATTGATTTTCAATAAGGATGCCAAGATAATTCAATGAAGACTGCTTAAGCCCAGGAGCTTGAAGCTGCAGTGAGCCAGATCAAGCCACACTCCTGCCTGGATGACAGAGCCAGACCCTGTATCAGTTAAAAAAAAAAAAAAAAGGTCCTGCCTATGCAACATAGTGAGACCCTGTCACACCAATAATTTAAAAAATTAGGCTGGGCATGGTGGCTCACGCCTATTAATCCCAGCACTTTGGGAGGCTGAGATGGGTGGATCCCTTGAGCTAGAAGTTTGAAACCACCCTGGGGAACATGACAAAACCCCATGTCTACAAACTATAAAAAATTAGCTAGGTGTGGTAGTGTGCCCCTGTATGTAGTTCCAGCTGGCGAGGTGGGAGAATCGCTGAGCCCAGGAGGTTGAGGCTGCAGTGAGCTGAGAATTGCACCACTGCACTCCAGCCTGGGTGACAGTGCGAGTCCCTGTCTTTAAAAAAAAAAAACAACAACAAAAAAAAAAAACAAAAAAACAGGCATGGTGGCATGTGTCCATAGTTCCAGCTACTCAGGAGGCTGAGGTGGAAGGATTGCTTAAGCCCAGGTGTTCAAGACTGCAGTTTACCATGATTACTCCACTGGATGACAGAGCAAGACCCTGCCTCTGTTAAAGAAAGAAACCCAAAAACCGTTCTCATAATTTTTCTTCCTTTAAAGTTTGTCTTACATTAGTATGGTGACATTAACTTTCTGGCTAATATTTACCTACAACATTCTTTTTCGTTGTTAATTTCAACTTCTATACCTTTATGTTTTCGACAGTATTTACCTGAATTTGTTTTTCCATTAAATCAACTGTTCCTAAAAAAAAAAACTGACCAGTGCATGTACACTTAACATGATCACTAATATATTTAGTTTTATTTCTACCATCTTCTGTTCTATTTATCTTGCTTGTTCTGTGGTTCTTTCTTGCCCTTTTTCTGTTTGTTTTGAGACAGTCTCACTCTGGCACCTGGCCTGAAGTGCACTGGTAAAATTATCGCTCACTGCAGCCTCACTCCTGAGCTCAAGTGATCCTCCCCTCTAGGCCTCCCAAAGGCATTAATCACTGAGCCTGGCCTGAGTCTAATTTTCATTCCTTTGCAGTAATTTATCTGGTTGCTTTCATAAGATCTTTGTCTTTAATGTTATTCTTTCAGGATTCCCTTTTTTTCCCCCCTGAAGTTGAAGATTCATATATTTAGCAATTCTGGGAAATTTTCATCTATTATCTCTTTGAATATTGCTACTCTCCACTTTCTCTACTCTACCCTAGAACTCCTATGAGATATATCTTGAACCATCTCATCTAGTCTCCATGTCTCTTCTCTTTTTTCATATTTTCCATTTTTAAATATCTCTATGCTGCACTCTGTGCAATTTCTATTGTTCTTGATTTTCAACTGCTGAATATACTGTTTAACCTATATAACAAATTAATTTCACTGATCTACTTCAAAGCACATCAACTTTGGATACACATTAGAATGATCTGAGTAACTGTAAAACAAACAACGTACTGATACCATGGTCCAAATTCCCAAAAATTCTGATTTAATCAGTTTGCCATTGAACTCATGCAGCTATCCTTTAATAAATTCCCTAGGTAGTTCTATTATTTCGCTAGTGTTGAGAATCATCCTATTACCATACCAACTTGGTATATGTCTTACACCTTAGAAAATTCTTCTCATAACTTCCTGTCCTATTCCAGTTACAGACCCATGTCCCTGAACCCTTCTACAGCAAAATTCCTCAAGAGTTACCTATACTCATTGTCTCCACTTTCTTCCTGTTTAAAACCACTTCAGTTCAGATTTTGTTCCCTCAATATAAAGAGATTATTTTTTCCAGGTCACTAATTACCTTCATGTTTCCAAGTCCAATCATTATTTATCAATCCTTATCTTATTTGAACTTTCGGCAGTATTATCTTTTTCCTTTTTTTTTTGTTTTATAACAAGGAGTTCATCCTGAGAATCTTTCCTCCTCTTGAACTGCTTTCTTCACTTGGATTTCAGGACTTCACATCTTGGAGTCTTATCCTACACTCATGATCCTTTCTTTATTAGTTTTCCTCATTAGTTTCTATTCATCTTCCTATCTTCTAACTAACTGTAAAAATGGAGTGCTCCTATGGCTTTAAATAGCATTTATATACTAATTCTCAAATTGATATTCCTAGCTGTCATTCTCCTCCATAACTCTTTATACAGTCAATTGCCTAACTGACATCTCCATTTGGATGTCGTCTTAGTCCATTTCCCGAGGTGGCTCACGCCTATAATCGCAGTACTCTGGGAGGCCGTGGCGGGTGAATCACGAGGTCAGGAGCTCAAGACCAGCCTGACCAAGACGGTGAAACCCTATCTCTACTAAAAATACAAAAAACTTAGCTGGGCGTGGTGGCGGGCGCCTTTAATCCCAGCTACTTGGGAGGCTGAGGCAGAGAATTGCTTGAACCTGGAAGGCGGAGGTTGCAGTGGGCCGAGATTGCACCACTGCACTCCAGCCTAGGCAACGGCGAGACTCTATCTCAAAACAAAACAAAACACCACAGACTGGGTAATTTGTATAGGGGGGTGTGGGTATGCGTGTGTTGTTTTGTTTTAATTTATAGATGAAGTCTCTCCATGTTGCCGAACTCCTTGGGCTCAAGTGATCCTCCCACCTCAGCATCCCAGGTAGCTGGGGCTACAGGTGTATGCCACCGTACCCAGCTTTGGGTAATTTATAACAACCAGAAGTTTATTGGTTATTTATTAGCATACAGTTTCAGAAGTTGGGAAGCCTAACATCAAGGTGTTGGCATGTAGCAAAGCCCTTCTTGCTACTAACATAGCAGATGGATGAAGACAGGGTGCCCTTTTACAACATTAATCTCACCCATGAGGGTGAAGGCCTAATAACTTAATCACTTCTTAAAGGTCCCACTTTTTAATATTTTTACATCAATTAAATTTCAACATGAGGTTTGGAGGGAACAAACACTCAAAGGATAGCAGATCTAACAGGCATTCTATAATCTTAGGTCAAAACTGTTTCTTCCCCTACTGTTTCACATCTTAGCAAATGACACTACTATTTAGCCAGCTGTTTAAACCAAACACTTGGAGTCATTCTTAGTTCCTCTTTCTCATACCTACATGCATTCTATCTGTAAACTCTATCAGCATTACCTTTCAACCAAATACATTTCAAATTTGACCTTTTCTTTTTTGGAGACAGTTTTGCTCTTTCACCCAGGCTGAAGTGCAATGGTACAATCTCGGCTCACTGCAACCTCCACCTTCCCGTTTTAAGCCATTCTCCTGCCTCAGCCTCCCCAGTAGCTGGGATTATAGGCAGCCACCACACCCGGTTACTTTTTGTATTTTTAGTAGAAATGGGATTTCACCACGTTAGTCAGGCTGGTCTCAAAATCCTGACCTCGTGATCTGCCTGCCTTGGCCTCCCCAACAGGCATAAGCCACAGCATCCAGCCCCAAATTTGACCTCTGAGCATCACTTTCATGTTACTTAGTCCAAGCTGTCATCTCCTACCTAGGCTATTATAATTATTTTTGTGTTTGCTTTTTTGAGATGGCGTCTCACCTCTATCACTCAGACTGGAGTGCAGTGTCACGATCTCAGCTCACTGCAACCTCCGCCCCCTGAGTTCAACCAATTCTCCTGCCTTAGCCTCTCCAGTAACTGGAATTACAGCTGGGTGCTACCACACCTGGCTAGTTTTTATATTTTTAGTAAAGACGGGTTTCACCATATTGGCCAGGCTGGTCTTGAACTCCTGACCTCAGGTCATCAACCCACCTCCCAAAGCGCTAAGATTACAGGTGTAAGCCACCTGGCCCAGCCTGCAATTCTTTTTTTTTTTTTGAGATGGGAGTCTCACTCTGCCACCAGGCTGGAGTGCCATGGCACAATCTTGGCTCACTGTAACCTCTGCCTCTCAGATTCAAGTGATCCTCCTGCCTCAGCCTCCTGAGTAGCTAGGATTACAGGCACCTGCCACCATGCCTAGCTAATTTTTGTATTTTTAGTAGAGACCAGGTTTCGCCATGTTGGCCAGGCTGGTTTCAAACTCCTGACCTCAAGTCATCCGCCTGTATCAGCCTCCTAACATGCTGGGATTACAGGCATGAGCCACCGTGCCTGGCCTAATAAGCCCATACTTAATTTTTGAAAAATTTTCTGTTGGCTGGGTGTGGTGGCTCATACCTGTAATCCCAGCTCTTTGGCAGGCCGAGGAGGGTGGATCACTTGAGGTCAGGAGTTTGAGACCAGCCTGGCCAACATAGTGAAACCTTGTCTCTAACAAAAATACAAAATTTAGCCAAGTGTGATGGCACACACCTGTAATCCTAGCTACTCCGGAGGCTGAGGCAGGAAAATCACTTGAACCCAGGAGGCGGAGGTTGCAGTGAGCAAAGATCGCACCATTGCACTCCACCCTCGGTTGCAGAGCAAGACTATGTAAAAAATAATAATTGTTTTACTGTGGTAAGAACACAACACAAGATCCACCCTCTCAAATTTTCAAGTGTACAATACGTTAATGTTGACTACAGGTACAGTGCTATATGTCAGATCTCTAGAGCTTTTTCCTCTTGCTTAAAATTAATTTTACATCCATTGTTGAGCAACTCCCCAATTCCTCCACCCTCACCGCCTCTGGCAACCACCATTTGACTCTGTCATCCTATGAATCTGACTACTTTAGATACCTCACATATGTAGACTCATGCAGTTGTCTTTCGATGACTGGCTTATTTCCCTTAGCATAATGTCCTCAAGGTTCATCCATGCTGTCACATGTGGGAGTGCTAATATGTCTTTGGGATACTGATTTTGATTATTTTGGATAAATATCCAGAAGCATAATTGCTGGACCATCTGGTAGTTCTATATTTAGTATTTCAAGGAACCTTCATACTGTTTTCCATAGAGGCTGTACGTACCATTTTGCATTCTCACCAATAGTATGCAAGTGTTCCAATTTCTTCACTCCCTTGCCAATTAAAAAAAAAAAAAATAGCCAACTTGACAGGTGTGAGGTGATGATACCTCACTATGGTTTTGATGTGTACTTCTCTGATGATTAGCAATGTTGAGCAATTTTGTTGAGCAATTTTTCATATACTTGGCCACTTTTATGTCTTCTTTGGAGAATGTCTACTCAGGTCCTTTGTCTTTTTTTTTTTTTGAAATGGAGTCTCACACTGTCGCCCAGGCTGGAATGCAGTGGCATGATCACGGCTCACTGCAACCTCTGCCTCCCAGGTTTAAGCAATTCTCCTGTCTCAACCTCCCGAGTAGCTGAGACTATAGGCGACTGCCACCATGCCCAGCTAATTTTTTGTATTTTTAGTAGAGGCGGGGTTTCACCATGTTAGCTAGGATGGTCTCCACCTCCTAATCTCGTGATCTGCCTGTCTCAGACTCCCAAAGTGCTGGGATTACAGGTGTGAGCCACCGTACCTGGTCCATATATATATATATATATTTAAATAAATTTTTTAATTTTTTGTTACTGAGTTGTATGAGTTCCTTATATGTGTTGGAGATTAACCCCTTACCAAATATATGGTTCACAAACATTTCCCCACATTTTGTAGACTGCCTTTCCATTCTGTTGTTTCCTTTGCTGTACAGAGGCTTTTTAGGTCGATGTAGTTCTACTTGCTTTTGCTGCTTGTGTTTTTGATGTCGTATCCACAAAATCACTGCCAAGACCAATGTCATAATGCTTTTTTCCTGTTTTCTTCTTATGAGTTTTATAGTTTCAGGTCTTACTAAACTTTTTAATCATTTCGAGCTGATTTTTTGTATAGAGCACAAGAAAATTTCATTATTTTGCTGTGGGTATCCAGTTTTCCCAATACCATTTGTTGAAAGGACTATCCTTTCCCTATTGTGTATTCTTGGGTCCAAACATAAATTTTCAGGAGACATTCCCAACAAAAGTTCCCTTGTTTCCTCAAACTAGTAGATGGAATTTTCTGTGGTCCCTTCCTTTCCCTGAGTATGAGCCTTTAAAGGTCCCTGCTTTACATAGAGATGTGCATTTCTATCTCTGTTCCATACAGGCCTAAGGTTCATGGACATTAAAACCAAGACTTAAAGCAACTGAGACTAGCAAAGCACTCAGAAATACCATAGCATTAAGTCACATGCATACTGCTCATTTTCAGTTCCTCTTTTATTTGCAGTCCATGAGAATTTTTTTTTTTTTTTTTTTGAGATGGAGTCTCACTCTGTAGCCAGGCTACTTGGGAGGCTGAAGTGGGAGAATCACTTGAACCTGGGAGATGAAAGTTGCAGTAACGCAATCTCAGCTCACTGCAACTCTGCCTCCCAGGTTCAAGCGATTCTCCTGCCTCAGTCTCCCAAGTAGCTGGGATTACAGGTGCCCGCTACCATGCTCGGCTAATTTTTGTATTTTTAGGAGAAATGAGGTTTCACCATGTTGGTCAGGTAGATCTTGATCTCCTGACCTCATGATCCACCCCCCTCAGCCTCCCAAAATCCTGGGATTACACGTGTGAGCCACCATGCCCAGCCAAACTTTCCTTACTTCTTTCAGGATCAGCTAGCTTTGCATCTTTAAAAGTTGGTTTAAAAATCAAAAAATAGTTGTTACATTTCATAAAGCATGACTAGGTGTTTTGTAATCGAATAGCACAAGGGTTTTAGGTTACACGGTCTGTTATACTGCCATTATAAAATATGCTGGTCTGGAAGTTTAACATTTATTTTCATAAGAACTAGTTCAGTTCAAATAAACAAAGTAACTCCACAGATCACTAACTGCAAAAGGAAAAACACACCTTAACAATGGAGCGACCTTGCTATTACCCTAGGGATGAAACTTTTCACTGCAGGATTGAGACAACATGGAAATAATCTGACAAATCTACAATATGGAACATACTTCAAATCAATGAGCCTGGTTCTCTTCAAAAAATTTATATTTAAAAAAATAGAGGTGGTGGTGCAGACTGTTCTAGTGTGAAAGAGACTTATAGACATAACCAAATATAATGTATAATCTTTGATTGAATCTTGGTTTAAACACAGCTACAAAAGATACTATGGGAAATGGGTAAATTTTCAAATGGACTAGGTATTAAATATTAGGGAATTTTTACTAATCTTGTTGGTTATGATAATGGTTTTGTGGTTGAATAGGAGACTATGTTTTTTTGACAAGTAATTTTAGTATTAATTTTCTTTTTTCTTATTTTTGAGATAAGAGTCTTGTTCTGTCGCCCAGACTGGAGTACACTGGCAAGATCTTGATTCACTGCAACTTCCGTCTCCCAGATACAAGTGATTCTCCTACTTCAGCCTCCCAAGTAGCTGGGATTACAGACATGCACCCCCACACCTGCCTAATTTTTGTATTTTTAGTAGAGACAGGGTTTTGCCATGCTGGCCAGGCAGATCTTGAACTCCTGACATCTACTGATCTACCTACCTCCACCTCCCAAAGTGCTGGGATTACAGGCATGAGCCACCACACCCAGCCTGCTATTAGTTTTCTATGGCTACTATAACAAATTAGCACAAATTTAGTGGCTTAAACACAATACAAATGTATTACCTTTCACTCAAAGTCATTAGGTCTAAAATGGGTCTTATTAGGCTAAATTCAAGGTGTAGGTATGGCTCCTACTTCTTACTCTTTTTAGATAGGGTCTGGCTCTGTCACCCGGGCTGGAGTGCAGTGGCAGGATCTCGGCTCACTGCAACCTCTGCCTCCTGCAGTTTAAGTGATTCTCCGACCTCAGCCTCTTGAGCAGCTGGACTACAGGTGCGCATCACCATGCCCAGCTAATTTTTGTATTTTTTGTAGAGGGGATTTCAACATGTTGTCCAGGCTGGTCTTGAATTCTCCCGCCTTAGCCTCCCAAAGTGCTGGGATTACAAGGATGAGTCACCACACCTAGTCAGCTCCTACATTTCTTCTGGAGTCTGTAGAGGAAAATCCATTGTCCTGCTATTCCCTGCTAGAGACAATCTGCTTTTCTGGGTTCATGGGCACTTCCTTCATCTTCAACTATCAAGCCTACTCCTCTGATTGCCATCTCTCTCTCTCTTCTGCTTCCCTTTTTCCATTTTAGGAGCCCTTATGATTATACTGAGCCCACTTGGATAGCCTAGAATAACTTCCATATTTTAAGGTCAACTGATTAGCAACCTTAATTCCATCTGCTATCTTAATTCTCTGTTGCCATTAAATGGAACACATTCATAAGTATGGAGGCTAGGGGGTAGACATCTTGGGATAAGAGGCGTTATTCTGCCTACCACAGCAATTTTAAGTATTTAGAGATAAAAGTCTAAAACTTACTTTGAAGTAGTTTAGAAAAAATGTTTATGCTATATATATATCAATAGCATATTGATATTTGCCAAGCAAATATGACAAAATATTCACTGTAGCTGTTGATTTTACTACTCTATTTTTCTGTATGCTTAAACATTTTCAATAAAAATTAGAAACTAGGCCGGATGCAGTGACTCATGCCTGTAATCCCAGCACTTTGGGTGGCTAAGGCGGGCAGATCACAAGGTCAGGAGATAAGAGACCATCCTGGCCAACATGGTGAAACGCCATCTCTACTAAAAATACAAAAATTATCTGGGCATGGTGTTGTGTGCCTGTAATCCCAGCTGCTCAGGAGACTGAAGCAGGAGAATATATGTATTTATATATATATATATATATATATGTGTGTGTGTGTGTGTGTGTGTGTGTATAAATAATTATGGCCTTCCTTTGATATAATGTCCCTTTACAGAAAATGGATGGCCTTTCCTACTGTAGGCACTAATTAGTAGCATCTGATAAACTTTTCATGTTGATAAAATATGTAAAGGTTAGTCACTACATTCACTATAGTCCCCTTATCAAGTCGGAAAGTATAGTAGTAAAAAGGAAGAAGAGAGAGATGTCTCTGAAATAGTCCTGGAACATAAGTCCTTAAGATATTTATATTTTCATATTTTGCACAAAGAGGTACTACAAAAAAAAAAGATATTTATAAACAGGAAGTGCTGAAATCATCACCCATTCTTACATGTGAAGAAGAGCTCCTTTGTAGTTTGCCTTCTGCCACAGGAGACATCGATCAGCCAGAGGTCCAAGACCTGTTCATTCCTATGTAATGTTTTTAAAAATTCTGATTTCGATAATTCAACAAGACAGAAAGAAGGCTGGAAGCATTAAGAACTTCCATCTCATTGAAGAGGTCAAGTGAAGACTCTCTTGAAATCATTCAGTTTTGAAGTACCTACCTAGTATTGTAAGAAATATAAGTAAACTGACAGTGAATTCAAGGATGATCTAGTAACTGGAGAAATCTGGAGATGCATTTGCTGTCACATAGAGCAGAGGCCCAGTAACAAGAACGTTAAAATGTGGATGACAACTCCAAGAATAGGATAAAGGTTTCATACTAGATAGTTCTGATTTCTTCCCGCTTCCTATAAGGTTGTTCTTTCTTCTGCCTGGTGAGTTACGGGAATGTGACGGGATATCATTCCTTCCAATACACCTTATTTCTCTTCTTATAGTCCATATTTATAATAAAGATAAATATGCTGTGACCTCTGCCTGTTTCCTCCTCTTCCTGAGTTAAAAATCACAAAATCAGGCTGAGGGCATGGTGGCTCACACCTGTAATCCCAGCACTTTGGGAGGCCAAGGTGGGCAAGAGTTCAAGAGCTCAAGATCAGCCCAGGCAACATGGCAACACCCCATCTCTACAAAAAATACAAGCATTAGCCAAGCATGGTGGCATGCACCTGCGGTCCCAGCTGCCCAGGAGGCTAAGGTGAAAGGATCGCATAAACCCAGGAAGTCAAGGCTGCAGTCAGCCTAGATCATGCCACTGCACTCCAGCCTGGGGAACAGAGTGAGACCATGTCTCAAAAAACAAACAAAGCCCCAGCTACTTGGGAGGCTGAGGCATGAGGATCATTTGGGTCCATGTCAAGGCTGCAGTGAGCCACGATTGTTATCACTACACTACAGCCTAGCTGACAAAGCATAACCCTATCTCCAAACAAGAAAAAAGAGAAACAATAAAATTATATATATATGTGTGTATGTATATTTGTAAGTATCATTTAAAAAATTAGACATGAAAAGGGGACAGAGTGGTGTTAGGGTAGGGGGAAGAGACTATTCTTAAAAGGATGGTCAGGAAAGTCCTGTCAGAAAAAAATAACATTAGAACAAGTCTTAAATTAAGGGCGGAAGTGAGCTGTGCGAGTATCTGGGAGAGAAAGAAATGAGTCGAGGTCACAGCAAGGATGTTGCTTGAGACAGGATAGCACTTAAGACTGTGCAAGCAACAGTAAAAAGGTACAGATGAATTGCCACATCCAAGAGGGAGAGTGGTACTTTAAGTCTATACAAGGGTACACTGGCTCATGCTTATAGTCCTGGCACTTTGGGAGGCTGAGGTAGGTAGGACTGACTGAGCTCAGGAGTCCAAGACCAGCCTGGGCAACATAGCAAGACTCTATTTCTACTAAAAATAAAAATAAAAATCAGACAGGTATGGTGGCATGTGCTTGTAGTTCCAGCTACTTGGGAGGCTGAGATGGGAAGATTGTTTCTGCCTGGGGGATCAAGTCTGTAGTGTGCTGTGATTGCACCACTGCACTCTAGCCTGGGTGAAAGACTTTGTCTCAAAAAAAAAAAAAAAAAAGACATACAAGCCCGGGCGTGATGGCTCATGCCTGTAATCCCAGCACTTTGGGAGATCGAAGCAGGTGGATCATGCGGTCAAAGGATCAAGATCATCCCGGCCAACATGGTGAAACCCCGTCTCTACTAAGTAAATACAGAAAAAATTAGCTGAGTGTGGTGGTGCGCACCTGTAGTCCCATCTATTTGGAAGGCTGAGGCAGGAGAATCGCTTGAACCCGGGAGGCAGAGGTTGCAGCGAGCCGAGATCGCACCACTGCACTCTAGCCTGGCGAGAAAGCAATACTCCATCTCAAAAAAAAAAAAAAAAAAAAAAAAAGGTGGGGTGACTCATGCCTATAATCTCAGCACTTTAGGAGGCCAAGGTAGGAGGATTCCAAGGTCAGGAGTTCAAGACAGGCCTGGCCAACACAGTGAAAACTCGTTATCTACTAAAAAAGAAAAAGAAAATTAGCCGGGCGTGGTGACACATGCCTGGGGAGGCTGAGGCAGTGCTTATAGACATATCTATATAGATATGTATATATACACACTACTAAAATTTTAGAGAAGGACTGCACAAGTCTAGGAAAATTTTTAGAAAACTGAAACTGAATTCTGCATATGCCAACCTTGTGGCTAATATATATCTGAATGATAAGCTCCCCGCCATATATCTGTATGTCTCTAGTTGCTAAAAGAGTTCCAGCTCAATTAATATAAGGATTAATGTAACTTACATTAGTTTTTCAGTTTACAATTCATTTTACACACATTATATCTTTTTTTTTTTTTTTTTTTGAGATTGAGTATCACTCTGTCCCCCAGGCTGGAGTGCAGTGGCACAATCTCAGCTCACTGAAATCTCCACCTCCCAGGTTCAAGCAATTCGCCTGCCTCAGCCTCCTGAGTAGCTGGGAATACAGGCACACACACCATCACACATGACTACTTTTTCTATTTTTAGTAGAGACGGAGTTTCACCATGTTGCGCAGGCTGGTCTCAAACTCCGAACCTCAGGCGATCCACCAGCCTCAATCTCCCAAAGTGCTGGGATTATAGGCATGAGCTCCCGACCATTACATACATTATATCTTATGTGATCCTCATAACATCCTAATAAAGATGGGCAAGTAGTAACACTGTCTCAATTTTACAGATGAACAAATCGGGCTTCCTGGGACTTGTAGAAGAAACTAGCTTGTCAGTTTCAACACAAAAACGTTTTGATTTTCTGAAAAGCAATGTTACTCAAAAGCATAGGCCACTCACCACTGCAGTTCCATGAACCGCAACAAGATAAGCATAGAAATTGAGAGTATTTGCAGAAAGTGTTAATTTGCCACCATGCCCAGCCAATCTCTACTTTTTTTAAAAGAGAAAAACATAAAATGCACATTCCCAGACCCTATTTCATGGCAATAAATTCTTTGGTTAGGCCAAAGAAACTGCATTTTTACTATCCTCTCCTGGAATAACCAGGAGAGGCACTCTAAGAATGCCTATTACTAGGCACTATAAGAATGACTGCTACAAACTTTCACAAGAGAAACAGGGAAGTGGCCAGGCATGGTGGCTCCTAATAACCCAAACACTTTGGGAGGACAAGGTGGGAGGATCACCTGAGGTTAGGAGTTCAAGACCAGCATGGCTAAATGATAAAACCTCGTCTCTACTAAAAATGCAAAAATTAGCTGGACATGATGGCAGGTACCAGTAATCGAAGCTACTAGGGAGGCTGAGGCAGGAGACTCGCTTGAACCTGGGAGTGGAGGTTGCAGTGAGCCAAGATCGCACCACTGCACTCCAGCCTGAGCAACAAGACCAATATGCCATTTCAAAAGAAAAAAAAAGCAACAGGAAAGTAAGGAATCTAAGTACATAATTAAATAAAGGAATAGGAGTTAGCTACATTTTTCCAACCTCCCCAGCACTCGTCTATAAAAATCCTGTTTTTCTTCATGCAAAGTAGAACAGATTGTAGGCTATCCTTAGGAATATTTTTTAAATGAAAGAAAAACAAAAAATTCTTTTTAATCCTTTATATCATGGAACTAATAATAATAGGCACTAGGGGAGCAGTTTTGAACAGTAGAAATCTTTCACAACGCTGTGAAAAGCATGATCTCCTAGGTACATTTTGTACACGCATACTCTAGAGAGCCTCCTCTTCCCAGATAAAACATGTTCTAAGTGATACATTCATCACAGAAGTCTGAAGACAGTTGGGGGAAAGCACACTCCAATAGGAAGACAAGTAACAAGGTATGCACTGGGGGCCTGGTGAGAGGGGATATAGGAGAGAGATTAACATTTGAGTAAATGCTGATTATCAGAATGGTGAGAGCTAAGGGCCAAAAAAAAAAAAACAACCAAATTGAGGTTCCCACCTGTAATTTCAGCACTTTGGGAAGCGGAGGTGGGAGGAGAGCCTGAGCTCAGGAATGGAGACCAACCTGGGCAATATAGGGAGATCTTGTCTCTCTCTCTCTCTTTTTTTTTTTTTTTGATACAGAGTCTCACTCTGTAGCCAGGCTGGAGTGCAGTGGCACGATCTCAGCTCACTGGAACCTCCGCCTCCTGGGTTCAAGCAATTCTCCTGCCTCAACCTCCTGAGTAGCTGGGATTACAGGCATGCGCCACCACGCCCAGGTAATTTTTGTATTTTTAGTAGAGACGGTGTTTCACCATGTTGGTCAGGATGGTCTCGATCTCCTGACCTCATGATCCGCCTGCCTCGGCCTCCCAAAGTGCTGGGATTATAGGCGTGAGCCACCGCACCCGGCCTGGGAGACCTTGTCTCTACAAAAAATTTAAAACTAAGCTGAGTATAATGGTGCATGCCTGTAGTCCCAGCTACTTGAAATGCTGAAACCGGAGGATCAGTTAAACCCAGGAGATCGAGGCTTCAGTGAGCTATGATTGTGCCACTGCACTCTAGCTTGAGTGACAGAGCAAAACTCTGTGAAATAAAGAAAGAAAAGAAAGAGAAGAAAGATTTTAAAGAGAAGAAGGGAAGGAGGAGGGGAAGAAGGGAGGGAGGGAGGGAGGGAGGGAGGGAGGGGAAGGAAAAAAAGAAAGCAACAACAAAAAACAGTATTTAATTCTCAGAACATTCTTATGAAGTCCCTATTATACCCATTCTATGGATGAAAAAACTGAGACTCATAAATACTGACTACAGCTGGGTGTGGTGGCTCATGCCTGTAATCCTAGCACTTTAGATGGATGTGGTGGGCAGGTCACTTGAGGTCAGGAGTTCAAGACCAGCCAGGCCAACATGGTGAAACCCTGTCTCCACTAAAAACACGAAAAATCTGCTGGGCACAGTGACATATGCCTGTAGTCCCGGCTACTTGAGAGGCTGAGGCAGGAGAATTGCTTGAACCTGGGAGGCTGAGGTTGCAGTAAGCCAAGATCCAGCCACTGTCCTTCAGCTTGGGTGACATAGCGAGACTCCGTTTCAAAAAAAAATTAGTATTATTTAGTATATTACATAACTTTTTATTTAGCATAAAATACTGAATTAAAAAGTTGTGTTTCCTGTCCAAGAAACACAACAAACAGGAAAGTCATGATTAAAATCTACATCTAATTCTGGCTAGGTGCGGTGGCTCACGCCTGTAATCCCAGCACTTCGGGAGGCCAAGGAGGGTGGATCACCTGAGGTCAGGAGTTTGAGACCAGAGATCGAGACCAGCCTGGCCAACATGGCGAAAATCCGTCTCTACTAAAAAATAGAAAAATTGGTGGGGCATGGTGGCACGTGCCTGTAGTCCCAGCTACTCGGGAGGTGAGGCAGGACAATCGCTTGAATCCAGGAGGGGGAGGTTGCAGTAAGCTGAGATCACACCAGCACCCTCCAGCCTGGGTGACAGAGCAAGACTTCATCTCAAAAAAAAAAGAAAAAAAAATCTACATCTAATTCTTTTTTTTGGTGAAGGGGTGGGGACAGAGTCTCATCTGTCGCCAGGCTGGAGTGCAGTGGCATGATCTCTGCTCACTGCAACATCTGCCTTCCAGGTTCAAGCGATTCTCCTGCCTCAGGTTCCTGAGCAGCTGGAGCTAACGGCACACGCCACCACACCCAGCTAATTTTTCTATTTTCAGCAGAGACGGTGTTTCACCATGTTGGCCAGGCTGGTTTCGAACTCCTGACCTCAGGTGATCCTCCAGCCTCAGCCCCTCAAAGTGCTGGAGTTACAGGCGTGAGCCACTGAGCCTGGCCATCTACATCTAATTCTAATGACCAGGACACTCCCCTTCTACCACACCAAGGATGGTAAGTGGGTTTCAATTCTAATACCAACTACATTTAACTGATGGTGGTAGCCTGTAAAATTCTGTTACATCAGTAAAGACTTCTAATCAATTGTCAGCCACAGGAATAACATAAAAACAGCAACACATATATAAACCAAGTATTTACCAGATTACTCTCATAATCAGACTAAAAATGCCAGAGGCATTTGAATTCAGCAGCCTATATAGGTAACCACCTTTTGTACTGTGGAAAAACAAAAGCTGAGAAGTGGTTATGACAGGGAAACAGCAATTCTTTAAACCTTAGTAACAGTCTCAGTAGGGTACAATGGTTCACACTTGTAACCCCAGCACTTAGGGAGGGTGAGGTGGGTGGATCGCTTGAGCCTAGGAGTTTGAGGCTGGGTGCAATGGCTCACTCCTATAATCCCAGCACTTTGGGAGGCCAAGGTAGGTGGATCACCTGAGGTCAAGAGTTCAAGACCAGCCTGGCCAACATGACGAAACCTCGTCTATACAAAAATACAAAAATTAGCTGGGTGTGATGGCACAAACCTCTAATCCCAGCTACTCAGAAAGCTGAGGCAGAAGAATCACTTAAACTCGGGAGGCAGAGGTTGCAGTGGACCAAGATTGCGCCACTGCACTCCAGCCTAGCAACAGAGCTAGACTCCATCTCAAAAAAAAAAAAAAAATTATAGTTCTGTACATTAAATTAGTCATAATATAGAGGTGAGAATGTTAGGAGTATAGCTAATCCAGTAGCAGCCTAGCTACATTCTCTAATGACAATGTATTTTAAAAGGGCAAATAATAATCCAAATAAATTTTTTCTCAACCCAGCTTCTGAGATTAGTAGCCCTGTGTCTTCTACTTAAAACTGTACAGGCAAATGAAAGACAGTTTGTCTTCTCAACTGTAAACAAAATGCACTTCCAGTTTCTGGCAAAAATCACAGAGCAGCGGTCTTGCACCATCTCCAACCTGCCCTAATGCAAACCTGATGGCTGAGCTCCTTCTAAGCTATCTAATGATTCCTACTGCCAATCAATCCCAGTAATTATTCACTCCCCAAAGATGTAAACTCTTCATTTCAGTTTCCTAAAGGAATTTACACACACACAAACCAAACTGCAAAACAAATTCCTCAAATGAGATAAAAGGCCCTAAGGAAAATCAGAATGGGTACAGAAAAAGTTTCATTTTAGATGTTACAAAGGAGTGAAATTATTTCCAATGTACCTTTTTTTTTTTGAGACAGAGTCTTGCTCTGTTGCCAGGCTGGAGTGCAGTGGTGCGATCTTGGCTCATTGTAATCTACCCCTCCCAGGTTCAATCGATTCTCCTGCCTCAGCGTCATGAGTAGCTGGGATTACAGTCATGGGCCACCACACCCAGCTAATTTTTATATTTTCAGTAGAGACAGGGTTTCACCTGACCTCATGATCCACCGACCTCAGCCTCCCAAAATGCTGAGATTACAAGCATGAGCCACCTCACCCAGTCTCCAATGTACCATTTTATAGGATTACCTTAGACGTTGGAATTAATAGTCACAATGGAAAAGGGTATGGACAAGGGCCTGAGAGGAGCACACATCAGTGTGGTATGGGAACACTAATAACTATTTCTAATTAAGAGGAGACTTAGATAACACAAAACCAAAAGAAACCACAATTATCTCTTTACATGAAAGAAACAAACAGGACATATCAGACCACAAAGTGCTTATTGTACTACAATGTATCTGGCAAGGTTAGCAAACAGGAGGTTAGAAATAAATTTGGCAAATCAGAGAAAATAATCTAACATAACTATGGAGGACACCCGCTGATTACTACAAATATCACTAGAGCTGCTACAAAGCATCAAACCTGAAAACAAAAAAGCTGGGCTCCAAAGTTAAGCACAACTTTCCTCCAAGCCAAAATGTACTTCTTCAAAATAAAGCTGCAAAAATTATAGGCCACCAAATTAAAATCTGTCTCAGGACCGTCTTAGGTGAGTCCTACTTAAACTGATCTACACTGAAAACAGACATTAACCTTTTTCTTCATATTTCTCTGACAGAACATCTATACATTTGTTTATTGCTTGTCTCCTTCCACCACTACATTTTAAACTCTATCAAGTGAGGGAGACTTATTCACTATGTCCCCAGTGCTCACATAAGTTCCTAGCACTTACAAATCATTCAATAATTATTTGTTAACTAAATAACTGGACCCTTAATCTACCTGCTATTTTGATGGGAAACAGTGGGGAATGCTATAGAATTCTATTTTCAAGCACAGAATTGATTCCTGTTCTTCAAGACTATGTAACTCTCTTGGCTCACACCTGTAATCCCAGCACTGTGGGAGGCCAAGGCAGGTGGATCACCTGAGGTCAGAAGTTCAAGACCAGCCCAGCCGACATGACGAAACCCTGTCTCTACTAAAAATACAAAAAATTAGCTGGCTGTGGTGGTGGGCACTTGTATTCCCAGCTACTCGGGAGGCTGAGGCAGGAGAATCACTTGAACTTGGGAGGCAAAGGTTACAGCGAGCTGAAATCACACCATTGCACTACAGCCTGGGCAACGAGAGCAAAACTTTGCCTCAAAATAAAGAAAATTTGTCTTGGTTATTCTGTGTATAAACAAATCCTTCCCATTTCTTTTTTCTTTTGAGACGGAGTCTCACTCTGTCTCCCAGGCTGGAGTGCAGTGGCACGATCTTGACTCACTGCAAACTCTGCAACCCAGGTTCAAGAGATTCTCCTGCCTCAGCCTCCCAAGTAGCTGGAATTACAGGTGCCCGCCATCACGCCCAGCTAATTTTTATATTTTTAGTAGAGACAAAGTTTCACCATGTTGGTCAGGCTGGTCTTGAACTCCTGATCTCAGGTGATCCACCTGCCCTGGCCTCCCAAGTGCTGGGATTTCAGGCGTGAGCCATCACACCCAGCCAACTCCTTCCCATTTCTAAAGCAAAAGGCCTCAACACTCATCCAATACTCCAACCTCTATTCTGGGTACACAACTAAATTTTGCGTTCTCTGTTTCTTTTTTGGGGACAGTCTTGCTCTGCTGCCCAGACTGGAGTGTAGTGGTGCAATCACAGCTCACTGCAACCTCCATCTCCCAGGCTCAAATGACCATCCCACCTCAGCCTCCTGAGTAGCTGGGACTACAGAGTTGCACCACCATGCCAAGCTACTTTTTGTTTGTATGTATGTATGTATGTATTTATTTATTTTGAGATGGAGTTTCACTCTTGGTAGCCCAGGCTGGAGTAAAATGGTGTGATCTCAGCTCACCACAACCTCTGTCTCCCGGGTTCAAGCAATTCTCCTGCCTCAGCCTCCCGAGTAGCTGGGATTACATGCATGGACCACCATGCCTGGGTAATTTTGTATTTTTAGTAGAGACAGGGGTTTCTCCATGTTGGTCAGGCTGGTCTCGAACTACAGACCTCAGGTGATCTGCCCACCTCAGCCTCCCAAAGTGCTGGGATTACAGATGTGAGCCACTGCACCCAGCCAGAGAGAGAGAGAGAGAGAGAGAGAGAGAGAGAGAGAGTGTGTGTGTGTGTGTGTGTGTGTGTGTGTGTGCTTTTTTTTTTTTTTTTTTTAAAGAAGGAGTTCTACCATGTTGCCCAGGCTGTTCTCAAACTCCTGGACTCAAGCAATCCACCCACCTTGGCCTCCCTAGGTGCTGGGATTCAGGAGTGTGCCACCACACCCAGCTCACAATTAAACTTTGGCTTCCAATTTTCCATTTGATTTTGTAGGCCAAGGGGATGGGATGATATACATGCCACTGCCATCCCGAGGTCACATTAGGGGAAGCTACGGATCAGACACACATATGTGGATAGCCAACACCAGGGCACCAAGAGCCCCTAAATAGTTTTCGTGCTGTGATTCAGAGTGGGAAAGTAACCACACAGAGCATTACCAACAGAGAAGAACCTCAAGACCCTTACAAGAAGGAGAAAAGAGATTATCAGTTGGCTTCTCCTTGCTGCTTCAATTTATCACAGAAAAGAAATAAGACTTTTTTTTTTTTTTTTTTTTGAGACTGAGTCTTGCTCTGCCCTCAGGATGGAGGGCAGTGGTGCGATCTCAGCTCTCTGCAACCTCTGCCTCCTGGTTTCAAGCAATTCTCCTGCCTCAGCCTCCCGAGTAGCTGGGACTACAGGCGCGCGCCACCACACCCAGCTAATTTTTGTACTTTTAGTAAAGAAGGGGTTTCATCATGTTGGCCAGTATGGTTTTGATCTTTTGACTTCATGATCTGCCTGCCTCAGCCTCCCAAAGTGCTGAGATTATAGGCGTGAGCCACCGCGCACAGCAATAAGCCTTCTTTCAAAGTGTTTTAATAGCTTCCATTATTACCTATTGCCTGGCCTCCTGTATTCTGCCCTCCTAACCAAGTTACTCTGTCTCAATCTTCCATAAGACAGTCTCACTTCTATATTTTCATGTATCACCCTCCTAGATCTTCCCTTGCCACATTTCTATGTAAGTTATTGTCCTTTATCTGATAAAATATATGGCCTAATTAATCCTACCTGAGTGTTTATTCTCCCAATGTCTGGATGGTATTGTTTCTCAATAGCTATCAGAATTAACTCTCCTCTTCTTCTATAGTAATGGAAATATCACATGGTTTTTCAGCTACAACACATTTCCTAGCCTCCACTATAGACAGAAAGGCTAAAATCTTGCCAACAGAATAAAGAGGAAATGTTTGTTACTTTCCAGTTGAGAACTAAAACAGGTGGGCAAACTCCTCCATGCTCTTTCCCCTTTCCATTTGGCTACAAACCAGCTCCAATCTAGGAGAAAAGGACAATGCCCTAGAATGTGATCCTCCTACTGGTGACATCGGCATCTTCTGGGAACTTGTTGGATATACAAATTCTTGAACCTCATCCCAGACTCAGAAATTTTGGGGGTGAGAATTATAAATTTTGTTTTAACAAGCCCTCCTGGTGATTCTGATACACACTAAATTGTGAGACCCACTGTTCTGGGGATTAGCAGAAAAATTAGTGTAAAGAAAATTTGTCTCTGAAGTATCACATGAAATGAAAGAGCAAAAGGACCCACTCACCTTCGGCAATTACGTGAAAGAAATGCTTTCTATCATGTTGGAGCTACTACAGTTTTGAATCTTTGTTGAAGCTATTAGGCATACTCTAGTTGCTCTCAAAACTTTTTGTCTCGGAACTCTTTAAAGAGGACACTTACAAATCAAGGCCCCAGCTGGGCATGGTGGCGAGAGTGTGCCTATACTCCTAGCCACTTGGGAGGCTGTGGCAAGAGGATTGTCTAAACCCGACTTTGAGGTTACAGTGAGCTATGATTACACCATCGTACTCCAGCCTGGGTGACAGAGCAAGACCCTGTCTCTAAATAAATAAATAAAATCAAGGACCCCAAGAGGGCATTAACTAAAAGAGTCACCATATTAGAAACAGAATTAAAATGAAATTTTAAGCTGGGCATGGTGGCTCATGCCTGTAATTACAGCACTCTGGGAGGCTGAGGTGGGTGGATCACCTGAGGTCAGGAGTTCGAGACTAGCCCGGCCAATGTGGTGAAACCCCGTCTCTACTAAAAAATACAAAAATTAGCTGGGCATGGTGGCGCACGCCTGTAGTCCCAGCTACTTGGGATCCTGAGGCAGGAGAATTACTTGAACCTGGGAGGTGGAGGTTATAGTGAGCCAAGATCATGCCACTGTACTACAGCCTGGTGCCTGGCAACAGAGCGAGTTCTGTCTCAAAAAAAAAAAAAAAATTTAATTCATTTAACTATAACCAACCCATTTCATGTTAACATAACGTATTCTTTATGAAAAATATTTTCCAAAATAAGAGAACAATTGAGTGAGTAAAGTGGCATTGTTTTATATTTTTACAAATCTCTTTAATGTCTGGCTTAATAGAAGACAGCTGGATTCCCACAGCTGCCTTTGCATTCAATATGCAGTGATGTTGTCCTAGTTAAAAGTATGGGGGACAGGAGTGGTGGGCATGTGGTCTCACACAGATCACAGATACATAGGAAGGAAGCAGTACTTTTTTTTTTTTTTTGAGATGAATTGTCGCTCTTGTACCCCAGGCTGAAGTGCAAGGCACAATCTCCGTCTCCCAGGTTCAAGCGATTCTCCTTCCTCAGCCTCCTGAGCAGCTTGGATTACAAGTACCTGCCACCATGACCAGCTAGTTTTTGTATTTTTAGTAGAGACAGGTTTTCACCATGTTGGCCAGGCTGGTCTCATACTCCTGACCTGAGGTGATCCTCCCGCCTCAGCCTCCCAAAGTCCTGGGATGACAGGTATGAGCTCCCATGCCCAGCCAGAAGGAGTGTTTTTTAACCACAATACAATTATTGAAACCAGGAAACAACAGTGTTTATTAACTGCTCTACAGCTCTTATTCACATGTCACCAGTTTTCCTAATTATATATACACTACACAGATTTTTTTGAGATACATTCTTGCTCTGTCACCCACGGTGGAGCACAGTGGCACATCTCGGCTCACTGCAACCTCCTCCTCCTGGGTTCAAGCAATTCTCTTGTCTCAGCCACCCAAGTAGCTGGGATTACAGTGCACACCACCATACCTGGCTAGTTTTGTATTTTTAGTAGAGATGGGGTTGCACCACATTGGCCAGGCTGGTCTTGAACTCCTGACCTCAGATGATCCGCCTGCCTCAGCTTCCGTGCGTGCTAGGATTACAGGCGTGAGCAACCATGCCTGGCCCCTATATTCTTTTCAGATCCAGGACAAAATCCACAATCCCGCATTTAGTTGTCACGTGTCCTTCCTTGGTCTCCTTCCAATCTGTGAATTTCTTAGTCTGTCTTCACCTTGATATTTTTGAAGAATAGTGACCAGTTTTTTTGAAAAGTACCCTTTAATTTGGGTATGTCTGACATTTTCTCATAATTAGATTGAGGTTATATGTTTTTGTGATAATATCACAAAAGTTTTGTGACAATATCACAGAAGAAATGTGCCCTTTTCAGTGTATCGTATCAGGAAGTACATGATGTCAATATGTTGTATTACTGCTAATGCTACCTCAATTGCTTAAGATGGTATCTGATAGATTTCTCCACTGATAATGTTATTACGGAGAGATACTTAGAAGCCACTATGTAAATATCTCCAAACAAAATTCCAAATATTAATTTTAGCACACAAAGGCAATTATTGCCGTGCACGGTGGCTCACGCCTGTAATCCCAGCACTCTGGAAGGCAAAGGTGGGCGGATCACCTGAGATCAGGAGTTCAAGACCAACCTGACCAACATGGTGAAACCCTGTCTCTATAAAAATTAAGCATGATGGCGGGTACCTGTAGTCTCAGCTACTCAAGAGGCTGAGGCAGAAGAATCACCTGAACCTGGGAGGCAGAGGTTGCAGTGAGCTGAGATCATGCCATTGCACTCCAGCCTGGGCAACAGAGTAAGACTCCATTTCAATAAAAAAAAAAAAAAAAAAAAAAAGACAATTCTTGCCTGCAATAACTACTTGTAGTAATCTGCCTAATGTTTCCATCATTCTTTTTATATTTATTAACTTGACCGTTGCACTGTAGAAAACAATTGTCCCCTTTCCCATATTTATAGCAGCATGGACTTACGGAGATTTATTTTACCCCATGGGTTATAATCTGTTGTCATTATTTGTTTTTCAAAATGTCCCAGGTCTGGCCATTGAAAGCTCCTTCAAGTTGGCTCCCCATCACTTTTTTGGCAATTTATTAGTTTCTGGTCCCCACATGATGTTCCAGGTTCATCATCTTCACCTGCCCTAGCCATTTTTCCAAGCAGCTCTGGTTCCTTTTATTGAAGTGTTGCAAAACAAGATCTGGTGTCAGGTGTGCTCACTGCTATGGTGGTATCACTATTTCTAAGCCCTTTCAGAAAAGGAAATAAATGTATGCATACACACAACATTCATATCTATTTCTATATCGACATTTGCATATGTATGTATAGCTTGAAGATCCTTAATCAGAAAATCCAAATTGGGTCAGGTGTGGTGACTCACGTCTGTAATTCCAGCACTTTGGGAGGCTGAGACGGCAGATCGCTTGATCCCAGGAGTTCAAGACCAGCCTGGGCAACATGGCAAAACCCCGTCTCTATGTTGTTTTTTGTCTTTTTTTTTTTTTGAGACGGAGTTTGGGTCTGTCGCCCAAGCATGATTTCAGCTCACCGCAACCCTCCCTTCCCAGGTTCAAGCAACGATTCTCCTGCCAGCCAGGATTACAAGTGCCTGCCACCAAGCCCAGTTAATGTTTTGCATTTTTAGTGCAGATGGCGTTTTATCATGTTGGCCAGGCTGGTCTTAAACTCCTGGCCTCAAATGATCCACCAGCCTCGGCCTCCCAAAGTGCTGGGACTACCGACGTGAGCCACTGCGCCAGGCCACCCTGTCTCTACTTTTTTACTAAAAAAAAGAAAAAATCCAAAGTGCTTCAAAATGTGAAAAAATTCCACATCTAAACTCATGTGACAGGCTATAGTCAAAATGCAGTCAAAACTTTGCTTTATGCACAAAATGTTATAAAATTACCTTCAAGCTATATGCTTATATATATGAAACAAATCAATTTTGTGTTTAGACTTGGGTCTTACTCCCATGATACCTCACTATGTATATGGAAATATCCCAAAACCTGAAAAAATCCAAAATTGAAAACGGTTCTGGTTTTAAGCATTTAAGGGATACTCAAATCTGTATATATGTATGTATATATAAGAACCCATTAGTTCATACTGATACTAACAGAGGGGTGTTTTTTTTTCCCCCCCCAAGACAGAGTCTTGCTCTTTCAACCCAGGCTAAAGTGCAGTGGCACAATCTCGGCTCACAGCAACCTCTGCCTCCCTGAGTTTAAGCAATTCTCCTGCCTCAGCCTCTGGAGTAGCTGGGATTACAGGCTCCCACCACCAGGCCCAGCTAATTTTTTTGTTTGTTTGGTGACAGTCTCGCTCTGTCGCCCAGGCTGGAGTGCAGTGGCACAATCTTGGCTCACCACAACCTCTGCCTCCTGGGTTCAAATGATTCTCCTCCCTCAGCCTCCCAAGTAGCTAGGACTACAGGCATGCACCACCACGCCTGGCGAATTTTTTTTATTTTTAGCAGGGACAGGGTTTCACTATGTTGGCCAGGCTGGGCTCAAACTTCTGACCTCGTGAACTCAGCCTCCCAAAGTGCTGGGATTACAGGCGTGAGGCACAGCGCCCCACCAGACAGGGAGGTATTTTTACAGCCTCTTAAATTTATTAGAATTGTGGATATCTTCCTTGATATTACTCAAGCAATTCTCCTGCCTCAGCCTCCTGGGTAGCCTGGACTACAGGCACGCACCACCAAGTCTGGCTAATTTTTGGATTTTTAGTAGACACAGGGTTTTGCCACGTTGGTCAGGCTGGTCTCCACCTCCTGGTCTCAAGTGATCCACCCACTTCAGCCTCCGAAGGTGCTGGGATAACAGGCATGAGCCACCACATCCAGCCTAAATTGTACTCTTTTAAATGGTTAATTTTTTAGCAGGGCATGGTGGCCCACGCCTGTAGTCCCAACTAATTGGGGAGCTGAGGTAGAATGATCACTTGAACCCAGTAGGTCAAGGCTGCAGTGAGCCGAGACTGTGTCACTGTACTCCAGTCTCAGTAAGAAAGGGAGATCTGTCTCAAAAAATAAATTAGTAAATAAAATTATTAATTGGATGTTCATATGAAAGTGAATTCAATTTTTAAAAAAGCAACCCAGGCCAGGTGCAATGGCTCACGTCTGCAGTCCCAGCCCTTTGGGAAGCCAAGGCGGGCAGATCTCGAAGCCAAGGAGTTTCAGACCAGCCTGACCAACATGGTGAAACCCCACTGCTACTAAACATATGAAAAATTAGCTGTCTGTAATCCCAGCACTTTGGGAGGTCGAGGCCGGTGGATCACGAGGTCAAGAGATCGAGACCATCCTGGTCAACATAGTGAAACCCCGTCTCTACTAAAAATACAAAACATTAGCTGGGCATGGTGGCGCGTGCCTGTAATCCCAGCTACTCAGGAGGCTGAGGCAGGAGAATTGCCTGAACCCGGGAGGCGGAGGTTGCGGTGAGCCG
>NW_022437088.1:1673783-1769779 GCF_009761245.1 Sapajus apella | reverse complement strand
AAAAAAAAAAAAAAAAAAAAAAAAAAAAAAAAAAAAAAAAAAATTAGCTGTGTGTGGTGGTGCGCACCTGTAATCCCAGCTACTTGGGAAGCTGAGGCAGGAGAATTGCTTGAACATGGGAGGCAGAGGCTGCAGTGAGCTGACATCTGATGGCCACTGCACTCCAGCCTGAGTGACAGAGTGGGACTCTGTCTCAAAAAAAAAAAAAAAAAAAGCAACCCAGTAGTTTCTACAAGTTAGCAGCAAATGCAAACTCTGAAACCCTATCAATAACTTTTTGTATTATTATATTAAAATACGTTGGTCTGGTCAGGCTCAGTGGCTCATGCCTGTAATCCCAGCACTCTGGGAGGCCGAGGTGGGCAGATTGCCTGAGGTCGGGAGTTTGAGACCAGCCTGACCAGCATGGAGAAAGCCCCGGTCTCTACTAAAAACACAAAATTAGCTGGGCGTGGTGGCGCATGTCTGTAACCCAGCTGTTCAGGAGGCTGAGACAGGAGAATTGCTCGTACCCAGGAGGCAGAGGTTGTGGCGAGCCGAGATCACTCCACTGCACTCCAGCCTGGGTAACGAGCGAGACTGTCTCAAAAAAAAAAAAAAAAAAGACATTAGTCTACTTTATACTTTGAATGGATCTTCTACCCAAATCTGATTTTGTCACATCATACATTGGTCATTTGAAAAATTCTAGTTCACTAAGTGATGCAGATCTTCCAAATGTTGACGTATTACATAATATTGAAAAAATCACGAAACTAACTTGGAAGCAGACAATCTCATGGTGGAGTAAATAAACTTTCCAAAATTCTAATTTTTGCTGGAGTTTTTATCACTGGGCAAAAAATAGTCAGTTGTTTTCCTTGAAAATTTTCAAGACAGCGTCTGCCAAATACCCAAGTCTAAATATCATACTTTGTTAGTTATTCCTTCAAGTAAAAATGCTGTTCTATGAAGATAGCAAGTAGTTAGCTGGACATCCAAGTAACTGTACAAGTACTTTTCCTTAGACAACCACAGTACTTCAATATATAAAAGAAGTGTTTTTGGAATACTTCCCATTTTGTGACACAAAATATTCAAAAGCCAAGTACTGAAAGGTCAAGATTAAATAAAACTAATTTTTACTGCTTCATCAAGAACATTCTTAAATGAAACTGTATTTTTTTTTAACTGCAAATTTAAACTGCATGGCAGTGAAGAATATAATGACTACTAGTAGTTTGGTGCTATTGTTTGGGGATATGCTCATGTTTCAAGAGTTTTTTGTTTTGTTTTCGAGACAGAGTCTTGCTCTGTCACCCAGGCTGGACTGTGGTGGCACAATCTCAGCTCACTGCAACCTCCACCTCCAGGGTTTAACCAATTCTCTGCCTCAGCCTCCGGAGTAGCTGGAATTACAGGTGCCCACCACCACGTCCAGATAATTTTTGTATTTTTAGTAGAGACAGGGTTTCACCACGTTGGCCAGGCTGGTCTTGAACTCCTGACCTCGTGATCCATCTGCCTCAGCCTCCCAAAGTGCTGGGAATACAGGCGTGAGCCACTGTGCCTGGAGAAAAACTGCTAGCCTAGTCTAACATACTTGTTTAATAGGTAACTTACCAATTCATATTCTTTTCCAAGTTTAATGCATACTACTTAGTAGCAAATCTCTCTTCTTTGTACTTCCCTCTAATACTCCGGCTAGGATTTGAATGTGTCTCCCAAAAGTTCATCTGTTGGATACCCAGTGCCCAATGCAGCCATGCTGAGAGGTGAGACCTTTAGGAGGTACTTGGGTCATGATGGTAGAGCCATTCTCAGATTCATGGGTTATTGAGAGAATGGACTAGTCATCACAAGAGTGGGTCTGTAATAAAAGCCAATGTGGCTGTCTCTTGTAAGCCCCCTCACCATGTGATGCCCTGTGCCACCTTTGGACTCTACGGAGTCCCCACCAGCAAGAAGGCCCTCAGCAGATACAGCCCCTTGATTTTGAACTTCCCAGCCTCCAGACCTTTAAGAAATAAATTTCTTGGGGCTGGTCATGGTGGCTCATACCTATAATCCCAGCAATCTGAGAGGCCAAGGTGAGCAGATTGCTTGAGTCCGGGCATTCCAGTCCAACCTAGGCAACATAGTGAGACCCCATCTTTACAGAAGCATTTTTAAAACAATTCAGCTGTGTGCAGAGGTGCATGCCTGTAGTCCTAGCTACTCGGGAGGCTGAAGCAGGAGGATTGCTTGAGCCTAGGAGTTTGAGGCTACAATGAGCTATGACTGCACAATGGCTCTCCAGCCTGGGTGACAGGGAAGAAAGGCACAGGACAGAGGAAAGGAAGAAAGGTACAGAGGGAAAGAAAGAAAAGAAATTAAAAAAAAAAAAAAAAAGAAAGAAAGAAAAGAAATTTATTTTCTTTATAAATTACCCAGTCCCAGGTTATAGCAACAGAAAATGGACTAAGACAACACATTACTATGAAGTGCCCCTAAAGCGATTAAAAATAAGTGCTGTATTGCCTAACCAACTTCAAATGGTACTTTCCTTTACCTAATGCTTATTAGCCATGTCAATGAACCCTCCTGCTACAAAATCTTACTTCTAAAAACCTGAAATAATTAATTATTCCTTCTAGTCCATGTAATTCTAGTCTATTTTTTTATTTTGATTTATTTATTTTTGGGTTTTTTGTTTTGTTTGAGATGGAATCTCCCTCAGTCTCTCAGGTTGGAGTACAGTGGTATGATCTTGGCTCACTGCAATGTTCGCCTCCTGGGTTCAAGTGAGTGTCTTGTCTCAGCCTCCCAAGTATCTGGGACTACAGGCACACGCCACCGTGCCTGGCTGATTTTTGTTATTTTTAGTAGAGATAGGATTTCACCATATTGCTCAGGCTGGTCTTGAACTCCTGACATCAGGTGATCCACCTGCCTTGGCCTCCCCAAGTGCTGTGATTACAGGTGTGAGCCACCATGCCCAGCCTATTTATCTATTTTTGAAACAAGGTCTTGCGCTATCACCTGGGCTGGAGCGCACTGGCTCCATCATATCTCATGGTTCACTGAAGCCTCAAACTTCCAGGCTCAATTCCCACCCTCAGCCTCCCAACTAACTGGGACTACAGGCACATGCCACCATGCCCAGAATTTTTTCTTGTAAGCCTGTGTTGCCTAGGCTGGTCTCAAACTGCTGAGCTCAAGTGATTCTCTTGCCTGGGCCTCCCAAAGTGCTGCAATTACAGACATGAGCCACCACGCCCAGCCAAATCTAGTCTATTTTAATTATTTCTCTTTTGCTTTCGGGGTATCCAACCTTTTGGCTTCCCTGGGCCACACTGGAAGAACAACAAGTGTCTTGGACCACACATAAAATATACTAACACTAAACATAACTGATGATCTGGAAGAAAAAAAAATCTCACGTTTTAAGAACGTTTCCAAATTTGTGTTGAGCCACATTCAAAGCATCCTGGGCTGCATGCGGTCCACGAGCTGTGGTTTGGACAAGCTTGATCTAGACTGTGGGGGTCTTACAAACTTTTCTTTAAAGGACCAGGTAATAATATTTTAGACTTTGTGGAGCATCTACTAAACTCTGCTTTTGTAAGCAAGTGGATGTAGCTGTGTTCCAACAAAATTTTATTTACCAAAATAAGCAGTAGCTATAATTTGCTGACCCCTGATATAGATGCTTCCTACATACAGGTCAATCAACCCAATCTAACTCAAAGATCTACCATAAGCTTGAAAAAAAAAAAAAAGGTAGCCACAAGCTGGCTAAAAGAAACTAGTAAGAACAATGAAAATAGTATAAATGAACCCAACAGATAGGAGTATCTATCTTTCTAACATTCACTAAGCTCTTACTATTTGCTAGGCATTATGCTAAAGTGCTTCACAATGCATTATCTCATTTAGAACTTTTGGAGATATAATTATCCTCCTGTTACAGAAAAAAAAAAAAAAAAAAACAGATAAACTGAGTAACTACATAATATTTCACAGTCCTTAAATGGCTGGGCCTGGTTAAAACACAGCACTGTCTTACCTCAGAGTCAATGTTCTTAACTATCATACTATGCTATCCATATTGTCATTTTTGGTTTTTGATAGAACCAGGCTGGTTAAGAGAGTAATTCTTACAAAAGACTATTACTGTTTACATGCTCTTACAGATCACTAAGTTTACTACACAAACCTTTAGCTCACATTCTTGAACAAAAGAGCCTAGATGACCTTGCAATAGGCGACATACTGTTTAGTAACATGCACGAAGGACTGCAAAGGTTGCTATGCTTAAATGTGACAAGTTAGGGTGTGCTGCCTAAAGGTAATGAATAGGAGGTAAACAGCCTTCTCCTATGGTTGCCTCATAAATCAGCATATAAGTTCTGACATACACAAAAGGAAATCTGCCAATCATTTAGAACAGGTGGTATTAGAGGCCAGGTGAGGTGGCTCATGCCTGTAATCTCAACGCTTTGGGAGGCCAAGGAGGGAGGATCACCTGAGGTCAGAAGTTCAAGACCAGCCTGGCCAACATGGTGAAACCCTGTCTCTACTAAAAATACAAAAATTAGCCAGTCATGGTGGTGTACACCTGTAGTCCCAGCTACTTGGAAGGCTGAGGCAGGAGACTCCCTTGAACCTGGGGTGCGGAGGTTGCAGTAAGCTGAGATCTCGCCACTGCACTCCAGCCTGGGAGAAAGAGCAAGACTCTGCTTCAAAAAAAAAAAAAAAAAAAAAAAGTGGTATTAGAATGAAAGGTTTTTGCGTCAGCCCATGCCTATAATCCCAGCACTCTGGGAAGCTGAGGCAGAAGGACTGCTTAAGGCCAGGGGTTTGAGACCAGCCTGGGCAAAACAGTGAGCCTCTGTATCTACCAATAATAATAATAATAATAAAATTAGCCAGGAAGGTGACATGCCTGTAGTCAGTCCTAGCTACTTGGGAGGCTGGGGCAAGACTATCACTTGAGCCCAGAAGTTCACGGCTACAGTGTGCTATTATCACGGTACTGTACTCCAGCCTGGGCAACAGGCAACAGAGTGAGACCCTATTTCTAATAAATAAACAGAATTAAAGGGACAAATGTGGCCAAAGGGCAGATTTCACATACATTTCAAAGCTACTCTTCAGCCACTCCTAAACAGCAATTAAGGCCTGTGAGAATTAAGAAAAAAATAATTTTTTTTTAATCTACCCATTAAGAGAAGGTACTGGTTTATGCCTCACTGATTATGACCATGTAACCACTAAGGTTATCCCTACTAATCTGGCTCCTAGCATCAAGAGATAGGGTAAAAATAAAGGTTGCAGCTGGGCACAATGGCTCACGCCTGTAATCCCAGCACTGTGGGAGGCTGAGGCAGGGGGATCACTTGAGCTCAGAAGTTCAAAGACAGCCTGGCCAACATACTGAAACCCCATCTCTACTAAAAATACAAAAATTATCCGGGTGTGGTGGCACACGCTTGTAATCCCAGCTACTTGGGAGGCTGAGGTGAGAGGAGCCCTTGAACCCAGGAGGCAGAGGTTGCAGTGAGTCAAGATTGTGCCACTGCACTCCAGCCTGTATAACAAAGTGAGACTCCATCCCAAAAACTTAAAAAAAAAAAAAAAAAAAAAAAAAAAAGGTAATTCTTACAAAGAACTAGGGAATCCCACAACAACAATGAATGAATCTTTACCTAGCCTCTAGGTTGGAGCAGGGTTGGTCTGTTGCTATTCTGTCTTTCAGTATTCAACAAACTTAAGAAACAATTCCCCTTAATTTACTTATAAAGGGACTTAGAAAAGTGGGTTCCAGCTATTTGGGGTGGGGAAATAATTGCAGGCAGCCTGGGGAATAAGCAGGCCAATCATTCTGGTAGGTCACATCGCATAACCTTTTTTTTTTTTTGGAGACAGGATCTCACTTTGTTGTCCAGGCTAGAGTGCAGTGGCGCAATCATGGCTCACTGCAGCCTCCCACCTCAGCCTACCGACTAGCTAGGACCACAAGCACATGCCACCACTAATTTTTTGTAAAAATGTTGCCCAGGCTGGAGCTCAAGCAATTCTCCTGCCTTGGCCTCCCAAGGGACTGAGATTACAGGTGTGAGACACCATGCCCAGCTCATCTTACAATACTTAAAAAAAGTAATAACCTCTGGCTGGATGAGGTGGCTCACACCTGTAATCCCAGCACTTTCGGAGGCCAAGGTGGGCAGACCACCAGGTCAAGAGATTGAGACCGTCCTGGCCAACGTGGTGAAACCCCATCCCAAATAAAAATACAAAAATTGGCTGGGTGTGGTGGTACATGCCTGTAGACCCAGCTACTCAGAGGCTGAGGCAGGAAAATCACTTGAACGCGGGATGCAGAAGTTGCAGTGAGCCAAGATCAAGACACTGCATTCCAGCCAAGCGACAGAGTGAGACTCAATTCCCTACCCCCCAAAAAAGAAAGAAAAAGTATATAACCTCATATTCACCTCCTAATAAAAGAAAAAAATAGCACAGATATTTACAACAAAAAATACAGACATCCAAAGACTACTGCTTGTAAAGATGTGGCAAGAACAGAAATTTACAGGCTTTAACAAAAAGATACAAGTTTCCAGTCAAATTAAGGAACTTCCTCCAGACTGCAACCTGATAAACTCTTACTATAGGATTAACCAGTTTGGAAGTTCCCTCCCATTCCAAACTCTCTCCATCAGTGGTACCATAAGAGACGCTCTTTCTATTTTGAATGGTCAGAAGCAAAAATAAACTCACATAAAACCATTGCAACATTATGACCCATACTTTATTCCTCTTTTTTTTTTTTTCAGAGAGAGTTTTGCTCTGTCACCCAGACTGGAGTACAGTGGTACGATCTCAGCTCCCTGCAACCTCCACCTCCAGGGTTCAAGAGATTCTTCTACCTCAGCCTCCTGAGTAGTTGGGATTGCAGGTGCCAGACACCACACCCAGCTACTTTCTGTATTTTTAGTAGAGATGGGGTTTCGTCATGTTGGCCAGGCTGGTCTCAAACTCCCAACCTCATGTGATCCACTTGCCTCAGCCTCCCAAAGTGCTGGGATTACAGGCGTGAGCCACCGCGCCTAGCCCCATATTTTATTCTTTAATACGCTTTCTCATTTCCACCTAACACAAAAGCTGCTTCATAAATATCACACCTAGGAAGCACATAAAGAGAATTTAAGAAGAGACATCAGTCCTGGCTCAGTGGTTCACACCTGTAACTCCAGCACTTTGGGAGGACAAGGCAGGCAGATCACGAGGTCAAGAGATCGAGACCATCTTGGCCAACATGGTGAAACCCTATCTCTACTAAAAATACAAAAATCAGCTGCACATGGTGGCGCATGCCTATAGTCCCAGCTATTCAGGAGGCTGTGGCAGAAGATGCAGTGAGCCGAGATCACACCACTGCACTCCTGCCTGGCGAGAGAGTGAGACTCTGTCTCAAAACAAAAAAGAAAAAAAGAAAAGACATCACACTAAACTGAGCAGAATTATAATTTCTAAATGAATGCTGACCCCCTAACCGCAAATGAAAGATACAATCGCTACTAATGAACCCCAAATTGGTAACACTTGCAATGTATGGACACTCAGAGCAATCTCTAATTTTTCCTTCCTTCCATGTGCTGTTTGACTGTCCTTTTGTACAATTCTAAATCTGGCAGATGGCAGGGAAAGAATACTGCATTTTGATAATATCATACTAAACAAAAAAGAAGAAATAAAGAGAAAAAGGGGGACACTCAAATGAGTAGCTAATACATATTACTCACTCTATTACCTGGCTTTTTGCTTCTCCTTAAGAACAACCCCACAGGCCGGGCGCGGTGGCTCAAACCTATAATCCCAGCACTTTGGGAGGCCAAGGCGGGTGGATCGCGAGGTCAAGAGATCGAGACCATCTGGTCAACGTGGTGAAACCCCATCTCTACTAAAAATACAAAAATTAGCTGGGCATGGTGGTGCATGCCTGTAAGTCCCAGCTACTCGGGAGGCTGAGGCAGGAGAACTGCTTGAACCCAGGAGGTGGAGGTTGCGGTGAGCCGAGATCGCGCCATTGCACTCCAGCCTGGGTAACAAGAGCGAAACTCCGTCTCAAAAAAAGAAAAAGAAAAAACAAAAAAAAAAGAACAACCCCTTTCCCCCACCCACCCTTGTACCCTTGGCAATTCTGAATGATTAGAAACAATCGGCCAGGCGAGGTGGCTCACACCTGTAATCCCAGCACCTTGGGAGGCCGAGGCCAGCGGATGACATCAGGTCAGGAGTTTCAGATCAGCCTAACCAACATGGTGAAACCTTGTCTCTACCAAAAAAAAAAAATACAAAAGTTAGCCAGGTATGGTGGTGGCCACCTATAATCTCAGCTTGTCAGGAAACTGAGGCATGAAAATCACTTGAACCTGGGAGGTAGAGGTTGCAGTGAGCAGAGATCTCACCACTGCACTCCAGCCTGGGCTACAAAGTGAGACTCTGTCAAACAAAAACAAAAACAAAAACCAGGCTGGGCACAGTGGCTCAGGCCTGTAATTCCAGCACTTTGGGAGGCCAAGGCAGGCAGATCACCTGAGGTCAGGAGTTCAAGACCAGCTTGGCCAACATGGTGAAACCCCATCTCTACTAAAAATACAAAAAAATTAGCTGGGCATAGTGGTGTGCGCCTGTAACCCCAGCTACTCAGGAGGCTGAGGAAGGAGAATGGCTTGAACCTGAAAAGCGCAGGGTTGCAGTGAGCCAAGAACATGCCATTGCACTCTAGCCTGGGCGGCTGAGCGAGACTCCGCCTCAAAAAAAAAAAAAAACCCCACAGCGTGGCCTGTCCCCTGCCTCCTTGCTCCCCACCCCTAAGTATCTTAACAAACTACAGCCTGTAAAATCCAGGAGGCATTTCTCTTTAAATCATTCTTTCCTCAAGAACATACATCTTTGAATGAGAACAGAAAGAAGAGACCCACCAGTCTGGACAACAGAGGGAGACTCAATCTCAATAAAAAATACAAAAATTAGCCAGGTGTGGTGGTGCACACCTGCTACTCAGGAGGCTGCGGTGGGTGGATAGCTTGAACCTGGGAGGTCGAGGCTGCAGTAAGCTGTGATCACATCACTGCACTCCAGCCTGGGTGACAGAGAGAGACCCCATCTCAAAAAAAAAAAAAAAAAGTTAAAAAAAAAAAAAAAGGAGACCCAGAATAGTTACTACTTCCACTAGGAACGTGGTCAATACCACTTGCACACAGAACCGCTCTCATTTTGCCACAACACAAGTACCTTTTTATCTAAGCAAGCAAGAAAAAAATGTATGTGTGGGTGTGTCAAAAGGGTATATTTCTCGCTCTAAGCCTCCCCACTCTCCTTGTCCATCAGCCCAAGCAAGCAGAGATGACGCAGACTTCCTTATATAATGGCCTGTGATTTCCTAGACTGAAGGCCTTTCCCTTTGTGTTCTGTATACACTTACACACACGAGCGCGCGCACATTCTCATTGCTTTGCAGCCCCTGGCATGATGCCAACACTCAGTCAGCTGGTTGACTCCATTCACAGAGCAGGGTTGGAGCTGACATGAAAAAGGGGAGGGGTAGAGAGGGTAAGGGGGAGCTAGAACCATCACTGCTACAGACAAAAGAAATTTTTAAAAAGTGGGGGAGGGAGAAAGAGAAAACCTTAATATAACATTCTCCTTATTGCTACAGCTTGAAGATAACTAGAAGCCAGAGACCCTTACCATTATAGCAAATGGATGAAGCAGAGGGAAAGAAGATCCAAACGGAAAGGAGCTTTGTAAGAGAAGCAATTCTGAAACAAATTTTTTTAAAGCAACAGTGTTTATTACTTCAATCCTATTAGAAACCTCAGCATATCACCTTCTACACATAGCCAAAAACCACTAGGAAGAGCTCAAAGAGATTTCAAGTTTCTGCTTTTAGCAGAGAAAAATAAGGGGTAAGGAGGGCAAGACAATTAAAAGTACTTACAGGTATACATTTTTCTGCTCCCTCCTCTAGTTTCCAGGAAAATGTGAGAAACAAGAAACAGAGAAGGAGAACAGAAAAAGGAGGAAAATAATGAGATGGGGTTAGTTTTTTGGGTATGAGTGTGTGTGTGTAGGGTCGTGTGTGTGTGGAGGGTCCCCTTTCTTTCTCTTTTCTATCGTCTCTTTTCTACCGTAAGAGATGCTCTTTCTGTAGCACAGAGGTGGCCCCATGCATGCCAGCCCCCTTGAGAGACCTGCACAAACCCAGTCTCCAAGTGGGCACTGCCCTGCCAATCACATGGCGTACTGTTATATTAAACAAAAGAAACAGGGGGATGCTTACTTTTACCCATGATGCCTAGCGGGGGCAGGAGGGAGGGAGAGAAAAACCAGTTGTAGCCGGTTTATAACCTCAGGACATGGAATTATCTCTTAATTTTTAAAAGTCATTTGTGGTACAAAAAAGTCTGCTAGTCTCCCCACCCTAACTATCCCCCCATTATTGTGGCCTAGTGCCAAACTTTGCCTTCATGAATGAGAGCTAGTTTCCTCTCAAATCATGATGCTTTAACTATTTAGTTTCCAAAGCCAACATCCAAGATAGAAATTCACAGCATCAATACCAAAGCACACTCTAAATTACAATAAAATGAAAACATACTGCCCACCAAACTTCTCTTCTTTATCTCTATTGCTAGTATTAGGGAACAGGTACTAAAAAGATAGCAGGTGTATTCATTAATTTTGTTTTTTCCTGAAGCTGTCCTACAGGTAGGACATCTGATTTAACCCTATCAATCGACACCATTCAGGGCAGTTGAATCTACACCTAACACAAATCCTAGCAAGGTTTCACAGGAAAGTAGTAAAGACAGTACATGCACACTCTTTAAAAACAGGCTAGGCCTTTGTTATGTATATTTTACTGCAATTAGAAAAAATTTTTAATGGCTTAGGCCCAGCCATAGTATCATTGCAGTATTATTCCACTTTCCTGTGTCACAGCTAGAACACTCTTTCCACTCCAGCACATCCTCACCTACCATATCCCACTTAACACACACATCCCTATGTCATTCTATAGACAGATCCAGATGCCAGATATATCTGAGCATGGTCTCTGATTGACTTTCCTTTTTCTGCTTTAGAGCAACTGGTTCCAATCATTTTATAAGGACTTTTCACTTCCCCGAAGTACTGATAGAGGGTCAGAAAATAGTGGGGACGAAATCTAAGCAAACCAAAGAGGAAGAAAGGCAATGGTAATTGTTTTCTTGGGGTTCTATTGGCTGAGGACCTTTGCTCTAGGATCTCTGTCTATCTGATGAACTAGTTATAAACAAGGAATAACAAGGGGAGAGGGATTTTCTTACTTTCAACCGGTATCTCCTATGAATATGTCATCCCAAATGTTTCCCTCACTTGGACCTCTGAAACTTACATGATAATTACTGCCTCCATCAGTGTCTCTCACAAAGTCCTTGTTTTTCTCAAAGTTTCTAAAGAATTTAGAGAAAAATAATCTTCACCCTACTCAAAAATATTAATTTGTAAATAAAAGTTTTCCTGAGTCATATAATATTAACTTCAATTTTCAGAAAACTAACACTGAGCTAAACCGAAACTAGGTAGTACTGGCCACCGGCATAAGAGAAACTCAACAATTTACAAACTGCAAAGAAAATCCCTTTATTTATAACACAAGCTGATCTTCAAGTAGTTGATACTGTACTATCTCAGTCACAATAAGGTGCTCTTAATAGGAGACCATCAGAGGTATCGAGATCTAAACACTGCTATCATTGCACAATATAAAGGAAAACATGATAAATGTGGCAAGGAAAATAGATTATTTATTCTCATTCACATTTCCACAAGAGACCAATTATGAATTTAAAACTGAAGCTCACTAGGTTCCATGTTGATGAAGGTAAGTAGGATTGTCTTTTTTTTTTCTTTCTTGAGACACTCTGTTGCCAGGTTAGAGTGCAGTGGTGCAATCTCGGCTCACTGCAACCTCTACCTTCCAGATTCAAGCAATTCTCCTGCCTCAGCCTCCTAAGTAGCTGGGACTACAGGCTCGTGCCACTATGCCTGGCAGATTTTTGTATTTTTAGTAGAGACGAGGTTTCACCATGTTGGCCAGCATGGTCTCGATCTCTTGAGCTGGTGATCCGCCCACCTCGGCCTCCCTAAGTGCTGGGATTAAGGTGTGAGCCATGGCACCCAGCTGATTGTCTGTTTTTTAACAACCCATTCAGAAATCGTGCCCACTTAAGTCTGCTGAATACATCTGACTGCATTGGTCAATTTTTTTTTAATCAGTTTTTAATATAAAAAGCTTAGATACAATTAAGTTGTCTGTAGCAATTACCATTAGTTTACATTTCCAACGTTGTAGAGGCTCAGGCAGTACTCTACATTTACTCTATCTCCCTCTGTATATTAGATTGATTAGTAGTCCAGAGGTACTACAGATGCTCTCAAGACAACAGGTATCTTCAGGGCCTTGGAAAATTAAGAACTATACAGCAGGCAGAAACGCTACTCTTTTCAGCTAAATCATACCAAAAACTGAAGTACTTAATCGTGTGAGGTGAAAACTAAATTTAAAAATACTTCCTTTTGGTAAATATTACTCAAGTTGTGATGCCCTAAAGAATACCAAGTTACCTAAAGTTAAGAAAAACACCTACATTCACTGTGCATTTAATGCACTAAGCCAGGAAGGTAGGACCTTTTCTTCTTTCTTTCTTTTTTTGAGATGGAGTCTCGCTCTGTTGACCAGGCTGGAGTGCAGTGGCACGATCTCGGTTCACTGCAACCTCCACCTCCCAGGTTCAGGCGATTCTCCTGCCTCAGCCTCCCAAGTAGCTGCGATTACATAGGCCCACCACCACACCAGGCTAATTTTTGTATTTTTAGTAGAGACAGGGTTTCACTATGTTGTCCAGGATGGTCTCAAACTCCTGGCCTCAACTGATCTGCCCGCCTTGCCCTCCCAAAGTGCTGGGATTACAGGGGTGAGCCAATGTGTCCAGCCCTTTTCTCCTTTTTTCTAGATATGGAAATTAATTCAGTGAAACTTTAAAAAAAATAAAGGAGCCCATATACCTTCCACTATACCATGATGTCTTGGGCATTTCTCAGCAAACACTCAAGAACCCAGTTCTCCAGGGTAACCATGGTTGCCTTGACAATCTCCACTTTACCCACTGGATTAAAGAAAATATTAGCCAAATACGATGGGAGTAAAAACATATAAACTCTTTGACAGGCATGTATGATTTCTAATCATAGACAGTTTCATCCAGGACTACTTCTGAAAGGCTAAGGACATGAGCTTTAAGTCAGTGACAAGTAAAGAAAAAATATTTAAACGTAAAAAAAGGGGCCAGGCATGGTAGCTCACGCCTGTAATCCCAGCACTTTGGGAGGCTGAGGTAGGTGATGTCCTGAGGTTAAGAGTTTGAGACCAGCCTGGCCAACATGGTAAAACCCTTTCTCTACTAAAAATAGAAAAATTAGCTGAGCATGGTGGCGCATACCTGTATTCCCAGCTACTCAGGAGGCTGAGGCAGGAGAATTGCTTGAACCCGGGAGACAGTGAGCCAAGATCACACCACTGCACTCCAGCCTGGGCGACAGAGCAAGACTACATCTCAAAAAAAAAAAAAAAAAAAAAAAAAAAAGGAAGACTAAAGATGTACAATCCAGATACAAAAAGAATTTGATAAATGATGTCTGAGAGGATCAAATCACAAAGACTAGCATAAGAAAAGAGGTGATCATCTAGGCTTAGGCAACAGAGTTCAAATTAATTGCAACTGAATGCTTAAAGGTACTCCTACAAAATAAATATAAACTTCATAGAATGAAACACTTAACAAAAACTCAATAATATCAGAAACTGGCTAAAAAAAAAAAACAGTCTTTATATTTGCCCTTTACAAATTTTATAAATAACTTGCTAAATTTTTGTGCCCGTTTTAACACACAATTATGTGTTGCTTAACAACAGGGATACATTCTGAAAAATGCATGATTACGCAATTTCATTGTTGTGTAAACATTGTAAAGTATACTTAAAAAAACCTAGCTGGTATAGCCTATTGCTCCTATGCTATAAACTTATACAGTCTACTACTGTATTGGTAACAATGGTAAGTATTGTAATAACACAATGGTAAGTATTTGTTTAAACATATCTAAACATACAAAATGTATGTAAGGCAAAAAGGTATGATGTGATAACCTTAACGGACTATCATTATGTGGGGCATGGCTGTATATCCTTGGACTCAGCAAGTAGATCAGCATTAGAACCATTACAAAGGCTGAAAAATAGCTTTTTTTTTTAACCATCTGACCAAGAAAAAAAAAAAATAGCTATTTTGGCCAGGTGAGGTGGCTCATGCCTATAATCCTAGCACTTTGGGAGGCTGAGGTGGGTGGATCACCTGAGGTCAGGAGTTCAAGACCAGCCTGGCCAACATGGTGAAACCCCATCTTTAAAAAAAAAAGAAAAAAAAATAGCTATTTTTTAAAAAGCCAACATGATACTGAAACATGGCTAAATGGTTAACTTATTCACTGGTGTCCAAGAAAGCAAGCCAATGTTTGTTTATCTAGCTGTTACTCCTCTCCTATGTCCTTACAGTCCAGTCTGCTTTGAGTGGGTCTACTCTGTTTGGAGATAATCAGATCATGATGCTTCAAAATTACTATTACAACAACAAATCAGATCACAGAAGAGCAAAACCCCATTCATATGGTCAAAAAGTTACAATTTTTCTTCATTAGGTTAAAAAAAGCTCAACTAGTCAAAAGAAAATCTCAATTCTTAGGAGATGAGGATTCCTCTCCACATGTATAGAAATAGTACACCAGGCAATCTAACATAAAGAAAACCATTTGCTTTCCCAATCTCTGATACACAAATTGGGAATTAAATGTGCACTGGTGAGTTATCTGGAAAAAGGCAATTAGTGCTAACAAGTCAGTTTTCAATCGCTTGGGAGTTACAAATTAATGACTGATTGACAAGTGAAGTGTCTACCACTATTTGAGAAAATGTATTTATCAAAATTTTAGCTCAAGTAAAAACTAGGTACATTACTTTATAAAGCAGAATATGGACTGAGTCTTAATACAGACACAAGAAATGAGAACAAGGCTTCCAGTCCTGAGACAGCATTTAAATTAGGGAGTTTTGTTTTTCTCAAAGTAGTACTCCTATTTTTTTTTTTAAAGAGTCAAGGTCTCGCTATGTTGCTCCAGTGGCTGGAGCTAACATGTGTGCCACTGTACACAGTCAAAGCATATTCCTTAATGTGTTAACTGATTATGGGTTTACAGGAAGTAAGATAACTTCCTTAAAGACCATAGAGGCCATAAAGACTTCTACTGATTCAAGTACTGCAAATAAGCATAAAAAATTACAGCAGGCCAGGTGTGGTGGTTCATACCTGTAATCCCAGTACTCTGGGAGGCCAAGGCGGGTGGATCACTTGAGGACAGGAGGTGGAAACCACGGTGGCCAACATGGTGAAACTCTGTCTCTACTAAAAATACAAAAACTAGCCAGACTTGACAGCACATGCCTGTAGTCCCAGCTATTCAGGAGGCTGAGCCAGGACAATCGCTTGAACCCAGGAAGCAGAGGGTGCAGTGAGCCGAGATCACGACACTGCACCACTCCAGCCTGGGCGACAGAACAAGACTTGGTCTAAAAAAACAAACAAACAAACAAACAAACAAGAAACAGGCTTTCTTGCTTCCCAGCCATCTTGGCAGCTGCTCTTGATTGGGGGCCATCCTGAACCTAAGGAAGAAAGTTGGTAGCCGCAATGATGATGAAAAAGCGGCTGGGGTTGATAAACTCTAAGCTCCAACTTATTTAAAGTGAAATTGGTCATCCTCGCCAACAAATGCCATTCTTTAAGGAAATCCAAAATAGAGTACTAAACACCATGTTGGCCAAAACTGGCATCCATCACTACAGTGGCAATAACCATAAGGCATGCAGAAAATACTAGAGTTTGTACACTGGCTATCATTAAGCCAGGTGATTCTGATAGCATTAAAAGCAAGCCAGAACAGGCTGGCAAAAAGTAAACTATGCAAAATTTTTCTTTAATAAAACTTGCTGTCAGGCGCAGTGGCTCATGCCTATAATCCTAGCACTTTGGGAAGCCAAGGCTGCAGATCACCTAAGGTCAGGAATTCAAGACCAGCCTGGCCAACATGGCAAATACCCCATCTCTACTAAAAAGATAAAAATTAGCTGGATGTGGTGGCATGCTCCTGTAATCCCAGCTACTTGGGAGGATGAGGCACGAGAAACGCTTGAATCCAGGAGGTAGAGGTTGGAGTGAGCCAAGATCGCACCAATGCACTCCAGCCTCAGTGACAATAAGACTTCATCTCAAAAAAATAATAAAAAATAAAAATAGGACAGGCACAGTGGCTCACACCTGTAATCCCAGCACATTGGGAGGCTGAGGCAGGAGGATCACCTGAGTTCAGGAGTTTGGGACCACCCTGGCTAACATAGCAAAGCCCTGTCTCTACTAAAAATACAAAAATTAGCTAGGTGTGGTGGTGGGCTCCTGTAATCCCAACTACTTGGGAAGTTGAGGCAGGAGAACTGCTTGAACCTGGGGGGCGGAGGTTGCAGTGAGCTGAGATCACGCCATTGCAGCACTCAAATCTGGGCGACAGAGCGAGACTCCATCTCAAAAAAAAATCAAAAACAAAAAGGAAAAAGAAAAGAAAAAGAGAAAGAAAAGGAAAGGAAGGGAAAAATAAGAAAAGGGAAGAAAAAAAGGAAGGAAAAGAAAAAAGGGAAGGCAACCAGACGCAGTGGCTCAAACCTGTAATCCCAGCACTTTAGGAGGCCGAGGAGGGGGCGGGGAATCACCTGAGGTCAAGAGTTTGAGACCAACCAGACCAACATGGAGAAAGCTCGTCTATATTAAAAATACAAAAATTGGCCAGCTACTCAGGAGGTTGAAGCAGGAGAATCACTTGTACTTGGGAGGCGCAGGTTGTGGTGGGCCAAGTCACGCCATTGCACTCCAGCCTGGGCAACAAGAGCAAGACTCCATCTAAAAAAAAAAAAAAAAAAAAGACCAGCCTGGCCAACATGGTGAAACCCCATCTCTACTCAAAATACAAAAAGTTAGGCACGGTGGCGGGGCTTGTAATCCCAGCTACTTGGGAGATTGAGGCAAGAGAGCCGCTTGAACCTGGGAGGCAGAGGTTGTAGTGAGCTTTGGGAGCTGAGATTGTGCCACTGTACTGACAGCTTGGGCAACAAGAGTGAAACTCCCTCTCAAAAAAAAAAAGGGGGGGGGGGGGGGGGGAGGGACAAAAAAGGGGAGGGGAGGGGAGAGGGACGAAAAAGGGGAGGGGAGGGGAGGGGAGGGGAGAGGAGGGGAGGGGAGGGGAGGGGAGGGGAGGAGAGGGGAGGGGCAAGAGGAGAAAAGATAAAGAAATAGATTAAGTTCTGTCTCCAAAGAGATGTCCTTGGGCCGGGCATGGTGGCTCACGCCTGTAATCCAAGCACTTTGGAGGCCAAGGCAGGCAGATCACCTGAGGTTGGGAGTTCAAGACCAGCCTGACCAACATGGTGAAACCCCATCTTTAAATAATAAAAATAAAAATAAAATAAAAAAATAATAAATAAAATAAATTTAAAAAAAAAAGAGATGTCCTTTTTCACTGTAAACTTTTTCCAATTGTGAATTCTGTACCATGTGCATATATCACCTATCCAAAAACTGACTAAAATTTTAAAATAAAAGCAATGGTTAGGTTTAACATAATTATTCTTTTTTTTTTTTTTTTTTTTTTTTTGAGACGGAGTTTTTTTCTTTTTTCCCAGGCTGGAGTGCAATGGCGCGATCTCGGCTCACCGCAACCTCCGCCTCCTGGGTTCAGGCAATTCTCCTGCCTCAGCCTCCTGAGTAGCTGGGATTACAGGCACGCGCCACCAGACCCAGCTGATTTTTTGTATTTTTAGTAGAGACGGGGTTTCACCATGTTGACCAGGATGGTCTCGATCTCTTGACTTCGTGATCCGCCCACCTCGGCCTCCCAAAGTGCTGGGATTACAGGCGTGAGCCACCGCGCCTGGCCTATCTAACATAATTATTAAAAGACATAAGCCCAATGAAAATTAGGGACAGAGTTTCTAGGCCTAACCAGAAGAAGCGTAAGAGTAAGATAGGTAACAAGACTATTATAGTATATAGAACACCAGTTAAGGAAAGACACACTAAAGGCTAAAGATCAGATATCAAGGAAAAAAGATCTAGGTGACCAAATATTAAATATACTAATAAGTATTCCCTCCTATTGAATCAAAGGGAAAAATAAATAAACTGTTAAGGGGTCTTTCAGGGTTCACCTAGAACTCTTTAGACTCTAAATGGATACATGAAAACATAGATGCTCATAACAAATGACTAGTAAACGGTCAAGAAGCTTAACATCATAACTGATGAACAAGATATGCCAATGTAAAATTCTGGACATTCATCACTCCTGTCCAACAATATTATAAAATAAGAATTTGGTCATCAAAATGGGCTCAACATTAGTATCCAGTAGACTTGTAAGAAATCATCTCTTTTTTGTTTTTGTTTTTGAGACGGAGTCTGGCTCTGTCGACAAGGCTGGAATGTGGTGGCACAATCTCGGCTCACTGCAACCTCCAGCTCCCTGGTTCAAGCAATTCCCCTGCCTCAGCCTCCCAAGTATCTGGGATTACAGGTGCACGCCACCACACCTGGCTTTTTTTTGTATTTTTAGTAGAGACAGAATTTCACCATGTTGGCCAGGCTGGTCTTAGAACTCCTGAGCTCAGGCAATCCACCTGCCTCAGCCTCCCAAAATGCTGGGATTACAGGGGTGAGCCAACATGCCTGGTCTTTTTTTTTTTCTTTTTGAGACAGAGTCTCCCCGTCACCCAGTCTGGAGTGAAGTGGCACAATCTTGGCTCACTGCAACCATTGCAACCTCTGCCTCCTGGGTTCAAGCAACTCTCCCGCCTCAGCCTCCTGAATAGCTCAGACTGCAGGCTCACACCACCATGCCTGGCTAAATTTTGTATTGTTAGTAGAGATGGGCTTTCACTATGTTGGCCAGGCTGGTCTCGAACTCCTGACCTTGTATTCTACCCACCTCAGTTTCCCAAAGTGCTAGAATTACAGGTGTGAGCCACCACACCTGGCCAAGAAACTTTCTTTATAGAAATGAGGAGGCCGGGCACGATGGCTCATGCCTGTAATCCCCGCGCTTTGGGAGACCAAGGTGGCCAGATCACCTAGGGTCAGGAGTTCAAGACCAGCCTGACCAACATGGAGAAACCCTGTCTCTACTAAAAATACAGCACTGATGAGCACATGGAGCCTACAGGAAAAACAGACACTTTTCCTCAATTCAGTGACAAAGATTTGTCCAAATTCTGACTGTTGTTACTAGAATTTGCTACCGTGGGCAGGTTTATCATTTTACTGGGCAGTAAATATTCACTTTAAAAAGTTTATCCCAGCAGGACACAGGCCAGGCTCACGCATGTAATCCCAGTACTTTTGGAGGCCAAGGTGGACAGATCAGTTGAGCCCAGGAGTTTGAAACCAGTCTGGGCAACATGGCAAAACAGAGTCTCTACAAAAAAAATACAAAAAGTTACCTGGGCAGGGTGGCACACACCTGTGTCCCAGACACTCAAGAGGCTGAAGTAGGAGGATCACTTGAGCAGAGGCAGAGGCTACAGTGAGTAGAGATCATACCACTGCACTCCAGCCTGGGTGACGGAGCAAGACTCTGTCTTAGTAAAATAAGTTTACCCCTTTTTCTAAGTAAATCCGAACTTTTAAAAAAGTTTTCTCTTGGCTGGGCACAGTGGCTCAGGTCTGTAATCACAGCACTTCGGGAGGCCAAGGCAGGTGGATCATGAGGTCAGGGGTTCAAGACCAGCCTAGTCAACATGATGAAACCCTGTCTATACTAAAAATACAAAAATTAGGAGGCGTGGTGGTGGATGCCTATAATCCCAAACTACTCAGGAGGCTGAGGTAGGAGAATTGCTTGAATCCAGGAGGTGGAGGTTGCAGTGAGCCGAGACCACACCACTACACTCCACCCTGATCAACAGAGTGAGAATGTCCCCTCCGCAAAAAAGTTTATTCTTAAGAGTTTTCTATAATGTTAGTTAAGGGCTTGTAAAAGAAAAGAAAAAGTTTCCTGCAGGCAAGGCACAGTGGCTCATATCTGTAATCTCAGCACTTTGGGAGCTTGAGGTGGTAGGATCACTGGAACCCACGAGTTTAAGGTCATCTGGGCAAAATAATGAGACCTCGTCTCTACAAAATTTTCGAAAATTAGCCAAACAAGGTGATATACGACTACAGTCCCAGCTATTTGGGAGGCTGGGATGGGAGGATCACTTAAGCCCAGGAGGCAAGGTTGGGAGGGGTTTGCAGTGAGCCATAATTGTGCCACCGCACTCCAGCCTGGGTGACAGAAAAAGGGTTCTCTGCAAACATATTTTTTTTATAAAGGTTTCACACAGAAGTTTCAAAAGCAGGCCGGGCTTGGTGGCTCACACCTGTAATCACACCACTTTGGAAGGCCAAGGCGAGTGGATCACCTGAGGTCAGGAGTTCAAGACCAGGCTGACGAACATGGCAAAACTCTGTCTCTACTAAAAATACAAAATTAGCCAGGCATAGTGGCACATGCCTATAATCCCAGTTATTCAGGAGGCCAAGGAAGGAGAATCACTTGAACTAGGGAAGCAGAGGTTGCAGTGAGCTATGCCACTACATGCCAGACTGGGTAACAGAGCAAGACTCTGTCTCAAAAAAAAAAAGTTTCAAAAGCAGAGCGGGGTTTTCAACAATTTAAGGTGGCCAAACTTGGTGGCTCATGCCTGTAATCCCAGTACTTTGGGAGGCTGAGGCAGGATGATCACTTGAGCCCAAAAGTTCAAGAACAGCCTGGGCAATAAAGCATGACCTTTACAAAAAAAATAGCTGGGCATGATAGTGTGTGTCTATTGTCCCAACTATTCAGGATGTTAAGGAGAAAAGATGGCCTGAGCTCAGGAGTTCTAGGCTGCAATGAGCCACAATAGCACCACTGCACTCCAGCCTAGGTGACCATGCCTCCAAAAAACAAACACAATTTAATGTATCACTTTTTGTCACAATCACTTCAACAAAACCTCACTATGAGAGCATGATTTCTCAAATTCCATACTATTTGACATTTGGGGCCAGTTAGTTGTTTATTGTGGAGAGCTCTACCATGCACTGTAGGATGTTTACCACCACCTCTGACTCTACAACAGCTATGAACAGCACAACCACCCTAGTTTCAAAAACCAAAAATGTTGGCCAGGCACAGTGGCTCACACTTGTAATCCCAGCACTCTAGGAGGCTGAGGTGGGCAGATCACCTGAGGTCAGGAGTTCAAGAGCAGCCTGGCCAAAACTGGTGAAACCCCATCTCTACTAAAAATATAAAAATTAGCCAGGAATGGTGGCATGCACCTGTAATCCCAGCTACACAGAAAGCTGAGGCAAGAGAATTACTTGAACCTGAGAGGTGGAAGTTGCAGTGAGCTGAGATCAAGCCACTACACTCCAGCCTGGGCAACAGAGCAAGATACCGTTTTCAAAAACAAACAAAAATGTTGTCCCTATACACTGCCAAATGTCCTCCAAGGGACAAATCTTCCCAGCTGAGAACCACTATATTAAACGACACCAATATGATTTTATCTTAAAGGAGGTCTGTGGCTATGATTATCAATTCTCAACCTTGTAGCTGAATACAAGTACTACCAGAGGAAGTCAGGATAGTTACCTGTTGGAGTGGAGGAGGGTAATGACTAGGAGAGAACATAAAGACTTCTGGGGGCTGGACGCGGTGGCTCACGCCTGTAATCCAAGCACTTTGGAGGCCGAGGCGGGTGGATCACCTGAGATCGGGAGTTCAAGATCAGCCTGACCAACATGGTGAAACCCCGTCTTTATAAAAAACATAAAAAACAAAAAATAAAGACTTCTGGGACTCGGCACAGTGGCTCTCAACTGTAATCCCGGCACTTTGGGAGGCCAAGGGAGGCAGATCACTTGAGATTAGGAATTTGAAACCAGCCTGACCAGCATGGTGAAGCCCCAGCTCGTCTCTGCTAAAGGTACAGAAATTAGCCGGGCGTGGTAGCACACATCTGCAGTTCCAGCTACTTGGGAGGCTGAGGCAGAATACCTTCAACTCAGAAGGCAGAGGTTGCAGTGAGCCAAGTTTGTGCCACTGCATTCCAGCCTAGGTGACAGAGTAAGACTCTGTCTCAAAAAACAAAAAAGACTTCTGGGTAGAGGTAATCTTCTATATCTGGGTGGTCACCTTATAATATAACTACTTTTCTGTAGATATGTTATACCTCAGTTAAAAAAATTTTTTTACAGGCCAGGTGCAGTGGCTCACGCCTGTAATCCCAGCATTTTTGGAGGCCGAGGCAGGCAGATCACTGGAGGTCGGGAGTTTGCAACATGGAGAAACCTTGTCTCTACTAAAAATACAAAATTAGCTGGGCATAGTGGCACATGCCTGTTAATCCCAGCTACTTGGGAGGCTGAGGCAGGAGAATCGCTTGAACCTGAGAGGCGGAGGTTGCGTGAGCTGAGACTATGCTATTGCACTCCAACCTGGACAACAAGAGCAAAACTCCATCTTAAAAGAAACAAAAAAAGTTTACGGCTGGGCGCAGTGGTTCACGCCTATAATCCCAGCACTTTGGGAGGCTGAGGTGAGCGGATCACAAGGTCAGGAGATCAAGACCACCCTGGCCAACATGGTAAAACCCCGACTCTACTAAAAATATAAAAATCAGCCAGGCATAGGGGCATCACCTGTAGTCCCAGGTATTTGAGAGGCTGAGGCAGGAGAGAATTGCTTGTACCAGTACGCAGAAGCTGTAGTGAGCCAAGATTGTGCCACTGCACTCCAGCCTAGGTGACAGTGCAAGGCTCAATCTCAAAAAAAAAAAAAAATTACAAATCCTGATAAAACAAGAGCTTGGTAGTATATTCGTGGCTTAATGCTGATGACAGTCAGGTACAAGAGGTACAGAACCAACCAGGAGTGGTGGCACATGCATGTAATCCCAGTTACTTAGGAGGCTGAAATGGGAGGATCACTTAAGCTCAGGAGACTGGGGCTACAGTGAGCCATGATCATGCCACTGCACTCTAACCTGGGCAACAGAGTGAGACCCTGTCTCCAAAAAACATAAAATAAAATAAAAAGAATGGAAACATCTGAGGGGCAAAGGGGACATGTTACTAAAAATTTACTGACAATATAATGATTTACTATTAAATCCAAGATATGCAGTATTTGGGTTCTTCCTTTATCCATATAGCTTCAGTTAACTGTTTCTTTTTATCTACAAAGAGTTCTAAGTCTGATGATCACAGCTAAGGTCAGGGCTGGATAACCTATTCATTGAGACTTTTATACCTCTGACTTTGGAAATAAAAAAGGCTCTTCAAAAATCCATCTGGACTGGGCGTAGTGGCTCATGCCTATAACCCCAGCACTTTGGGAGGATGAGGTGGAAGGATCATTTGAACCCAGGAGTTAAAGACCTGCTTGGGCAACACAGCAAGACTCTATCTTTACCAAAAAAAAAAATTAGCCAGGTGCTGTGGTATGTGCCTGTAGTCCCAGCTCGTCAGGAGGAAGAGGTGGGAGGATCGCTTGAGACCAAGAGTTCTAGGCTGCCGTGATCTTGCCACTGCACTCCAGCTTGGGCAACAGAGTGAGACCCTGTCTCTTAAAAACATTTTTTAAAAAATCTATCTAACAAGGAAGTCTCTAAAGAGCATTAAAGAAAGCTGCATGAGGCCTGGAGAGGTGGGTCACATCTGTAATCCCAGCACTTTGCCGAGGCAGGAGGATCACGAGGTCAGGAGATCGAGACTATCCTGGCTAACTGGTGAAACCCCGTCTCTACTAAAAATATAAAAAATTAGCTGGGCATGGTGGCACGTACCTGTAGTACCAGCTACTCAGGAGGCTGAGGCAGGAAAATTGCCTGAACCCAGGAGGCAGAGGTTGCAGTGAGCCAAGATTGTGCCACTGCACTCCAGCCTGGATGACAGAGCAAGACTCGGTCTCCCAAAAAAAAAAAAAAAAAAAAAGCTGCATGAGATGAGGCATAAAACAGATACTGGATCCTAATATTAAGACATCAAAAGCACCACTCAAAGAACTGGATTCTCCACTCCAACTAATAGGTCAGATAAAGGGGATAATCTGAAACAAAAAGGAAAGTAAGAGGGACCATAAAAAAACAGAATGGTTTGAGGGCCTGTAAGGGTGAACAGGAAAATCTGCAAGGCCAAGGAAGCAACTCCTAATACTGACTGAAATATTAACTACAGTGAGTTCAGGAGATCTTGCTATATTCTACTAACAAATTCATAAATTTCTTATTTATTTAATTGCATTTTAGGGTACATGTGAACAACATACAAGATTGTTGCATAGGTACACACGTGGCAGTGTGATTTAAGGAAAAAAATGTCATCAAACTACATATTTTATACTCAGTGCTTTTTACATCTAAGGCAACATTAGTAAGATCTATTTTTGAAGGCTCTTTTTAAAAAGGTAAATTGGTTAAACAAATACTTCCAGATAATTAAAAAATACCGCGGTTATGGCTTTGAGAACTAAAATTAGCTCTTTTTTTTTTTTTTTTTTTTTTTAGAGACGGAGTTTCGCTCTTGTTACCCAGGCTGGAGTGCAATGGCACGATCTCGGCTCACCGCAACCTCCGCCTCCTGGGTTCAGGCAATTCTCCTGCCTCAGCCTCCTGAGTAGCTGGCATTACAGGCACACGCCACCATGCCCTGCTAATTTTTGTATTTTTAGTAGAGACGGGGTTTCACCATGTTGACCAGGATGGTCTTGATCTCTTGACCTTGTGATCCACCAGCCTCGGCCTCCCAAAGTGCTGGGATTACAGGCGTGAGCCACCTCGCCCGGCCAAAAATTAGCTCTTAAAACAATTTTTTTTTTAAAAGGAAGAAACAGTGAAAAGCACTCAAATCATCTGATTTTGGCTTTTCTGTTTCTTCTAATATGATGAGAACAGAATGATCTTATGAAATAGGGGGAGAATGTGAACAAAAGACAATTATCTCAAATAGGATTACTTGACTTTTGGTGCTAAGTATCTCAGACTACCCAATGGGGATGCAAGAGAAAAACTAGTGCTTTTTCAGGGAAATAACTGATGAAAGACCAAGTATTTTCTACAAAAAGTCAAAACTACATTTTATTGCTCTTAAGTGGAAGTTTCTGCTTCTCAAGAAAAATTTCTTCTATACGGACCCAGAATTTGTGTCTTCTAAAAATATCAACTACACTGTAATGAATTCAAATCACCACTCCTACGATATAGATTAAGGTCTCAAAACTAGACTACTGGCCAATACATTAAAAAAAATTTTTTTTAACTGCTGAAAAAGATGCAGTTTCTCAGCAACTATGTTTCTATATTCAAATATTTCATTCCTTGGGCCTGGCAGGGCGGCTCACCCCTGTAATCCCAGTGCTTTGGAAAACATAGGTGAAAGGATGGCTTGAGGTTAGGAGTTCTAGACTGGCTCAAGCAACATAAGGAGACTGTCTCAAAAAACAAACAAACAAAAAAACCCAGGCCAGGCATGTTGGCTAAAACCTTTATCCTCGCACTTTGGGAGGCTGAGGCAGGGCAATCACTAGAGTCCAGGAGTTTGAGACTAGCTTATGCAACTTGGTGAAACTCCATCTCTACAAAATGTACAAAAAAATTAACCAGCATATTCCTGTAGTCCCAGCTACTGGAGAGGCTGAGGAGGGGGAGGATCGCTAAAACCCAGAGTTTAAGCCTGTAGTGAGCTATGACTGCGCCACTGCATTCCAGTCTGGGCAATAGAGTAATAGCCTGTTTCAAAAAAAAAAAAAAAAGGAAAGAAATTATAATAAACTACAGAAATACAAATCCCAAATCACACAGCTCTGGTAGGTATTTAAAAGAGTCAAATCTCGACTGGGTGCAGTGGCTCACGCCTGTAATCCCAGCACTTTGGGAGGCTAAGGTAGGAGGACTATGTGAGGCCGTAAGTTGGAGACCAGCCTGGCCAATATGGTGAAACCCCATCTCTACCAAACATACAAAAAAATTAGCCAGGCATGGTGGGGCACACCTGTAGTCCCAGCTACTCAGGAGGCTGAGGCACCAACAAAGATAACCTCCCTACTCTGACCCTACTCTGAGCAAGTGAAAGCCTCCTAATAAGTTCTAAATTCACCGAACAAAACCTAAATCTACTGAATAAAATGATCACCTTCACTGTAAAAGCAGAGAAATGAGATGAGGAGGAAGACAGGTGACCTATCAGAGCAGGAAAATCAGTCAGCAAATAAATCTAACTCTTATAAAGAATTTGCCCTTACCTGCTTTAATATCTCCATTCCCTGAAAACAGTATGACCCTCCTGATGCAGCAGTATTTGGCTCTCTGCCTCTGCCAGAAGCTCAACTAGGAACTGTATATCATCCTGTATGTAACTGTACATTCATTACTCCTGACGTTGCCCGATTTTAAAAGTTTGTGATGACAAAAAATTAGATTATCAAAACATTTACGCTTAGACTAAAAATTGAGACATTTGAGAGTCATTTCAAAGAAGAAAATTTTTATTTTAAAATGTATAATCCAGCTTGGTGAAATGGTTCAGGCATCTAATCCCAGCTACTTGGGAAGCTGACACTAGAGGATTGCTTGACCCAGGAGTTCAAAGCTGCAGTGATCATACCTGCCTCTGCATTCCAGCCTGAGCAACATAGCACAATCACGTCTCTTAAAATAAAAGTTTTTAAAAGTGGCCGGTTGCAGTGGCTCATGCCTGTAATCCCAGCATTTTGGGAGGCCGAAGCAGGCAAATAATGAGATGAAGAGATTGAGACCATCCTGGCCAACATGGTGAAATCCCATTCTACTAAAAGTAACAAAAATCAGCTTGGCATGGTGGTGAGCACCTGCAGTCCCAGCTACTGGGGAGGCTGAGGCAGGAGAATGGCTTGAACCGGGGACAGGGACACTCCAGACTCCACTGCTGAGAGTGGGACTTTATCACAAAAAAAAAAAAAAAAAAAAAAAAAATTAAAAAGCCTCCTTTGCCAGATGCAATGGCTCACACCTATAATCCCAGCACTTTGGGAGGCCGAGGTGGGCAGACCACCTGAGGTCAGGAGTTTGAGATCAGCCTGACCAACATGGTGAAACTCCATCTCTACTAAAAATACAAAATAGGGAGGCATGCTGGTATGTGTATGTGCCTTCCAGCTACTAGAGAGGCTGAGGCAGGAGAATCACTTGAACCTGGGAGGCGAAGGTTGAAGTGAGCTGAGATCACGCCACTGCACTCCAGCCTGGGCAACAAGAGCGAAACTCCCTCTCAAAAAAAAAAAAGGCCTCCTTCTCTTTCCAATAATCGGGCTGTAGTCACATGGCTGACAATCAAAATCCAAAGACAACTGCTTTTTTGAAAGGAAATGCTAATAAGGTATATAAGTGTTCCCAAAGGCACTTGAAGACAGTTCTCATTGCTGGACAGCCACACTACTTTTCTCAAGTTTCAATTTCAACTGAGTTGTTTTAGAAACTCTTATAGCCTGTTGGTGTGAATGTAAATTGGTACAAATTTTTGGAGAATAACTTAACAAAGTCTAACAAAATTGTAAAGGTGCATACCATTTGGTTCACTAATTACACTTCTAGGAATTGTACCTACAAATATACTTAAATGAGTAAAGATCTATGTAAGATGTTTCACTGGAATGCTGATTATCATAGCACATATATACACAAATTGCAAACACCCTAACTGTTCCTCAGAAATGGACAGATTAAGCAAATTAAGGTATATCCATACAATGAAATATTATACAGTTACTAAAACAATTAGCTACAAATATATACTTTTTTCTTTTTTGAGACAGTGTCTCACTTTGTCGCTAGGCTGGAGTGCAGTGGCGCTATCTTGACTCACTGCAACCTCTGCTTCCCAGGTTCAAGTGATTCTCCTGCCTCAGCCTCCCACGTAGCTGGGATTACAGGCATGTGCCACCACTCCCAGCTAATTTTTTTTTTTTGTATTTTTAGTAGAGATGGGGTTTCACCATGTTGATGAGGACAGTCTCAATCTCTTGACATCGTGATCTGCCTGCCTTGGCCTCCCAAAGTGTTGGGATTACAGACGTGAGCCACCTCACCCAGTCCTTTTTTTTTTTTTTTTTTGAGACAGAGTCTAGCTCTGTTGCCCAGGCTGGAGTGCAGTGGCTCAATCTCAGCTAACCACAATCTCCACCTCCTGGGTTCAAGCAATTCTCCTGCCTCAACCTCCTGAGTAGCTGGGATTACAGGTGAGTGCCACCATGTCCAGGTAATTTTGTATTTTTAGTAGAGACTTCACCATGTTGGTCAGGCTGGTCTCGAACTCCTAACCTTGTGATCCGCCCGCCTCAGCCTCCCAAAGTGCTGAGATCACAGGCATGAGCCATCGCACCCAGCATATGCATTCTTTTTAAAAAAAAATTTTGATACAGGGTCTCATTCTGTCACCCAGTCTGCAGTGCAGTGCTGTAATCACTGCTCACTGTAGCCTTGACCTCCCAGGCTCAAGCGAGTATCTGGGACTACAGGCACATGCCACCACACCTGGCTAATTTTTGTCTTTTTGTAGAGCCAGGGTTTTGCCATGTTGTCCAGGCTCATCTCAAACTCCTGCGCTCAAGTGATCTGCCCACCTCAGCGTCCCAAAGTGCTAAGATCACAGGTGTGAGTCGCCGCATCCGGTTTATATCCATATGCATACATATGTACACATACAGAGATAAAAGGAGTACAGTATGATGCTTAAGACTTTGAGCTTAAGAGTCAGGCTTCCTAATTCTATATCCCAATTCTTGCATTTGCTAGGATTTAGGACATTAGGCAATTTTTTTAAACCTCTGTGCCTCAGTTTTTCATTTGTAAAATGCAAACAAGAATGACATCTACCTTTAGAGTACAGTAAGAATTCAACAAGTTAACTGACTTAAAGTGCTTAGAATAGAGCCTGACACATAGAAAAGTCCCTAAAGTTCCGTTTTGTTTAATAAGAGATAGGTTCTCGGGCCGGGCGCGGTGGCTCATGCCTATAATCCCAGCACTTTGGGAGACCGAGGCGGGTGGATCACGAGGTCAAGAGATCGAGACCATCCTGGTCAACATGGTGAAACCCCGTCTCTACTAAAAATACAAAAAATTAGCTGGGCATGGTGGCGCGTGCCTATAATCCCAGCTACTCAGGAGGCTGAGGCAGGACAACTGCCGCGGAGGCTGCAGTGAGCCGAGATCGCGCCATTGCACTCCAGCCTGGGTAACAAGAGCGCAACTCCATCTCAAAAAAAAAAAAAAAAAAAAAAAAAGGAGAGAGATAGGTTCTCAACTCTGTCACTCAGTCAGGCCGAAGCCAAAAATGTTCGTTATTATTTAAAGGATATCCATGGCCAGGAGTGGTGGCTCACGCCTATAATCCCAGCACTTTCCGGGGGCAGAAGCAGGCGGATCACCTGAAGCCGGGGGTTTACGACCAGCCTGATCAACATAGAGAAACCCCGTCTCTACTAAAAATACAAAATTAGCTGGGCGTGGTGGCACATGCCTGTAATCCCAGCGAGTACTTGGGAGGCTGAGGCAGGAGAATCGCTTGAACCTGGAGGTGAAGGTTGTAGTGAGCCGACATCGTGCCACTGCACTCCAGCCTGGGCAATAAGAGCAAAACTCCATCTCAAAATAATAATTAAAAATTAAAAAATAAATAAAACGGCTTTGGGGTCTACAGCCATACCAACCTGAACATGCCCAATTCTGTCTAAAATGTCCATAGGGCAACAGAGACAAGGAGGAGGAGAACAGAGGCCAATAAGATTCTGACTCAAAAAAAAAGAAAAGCAGAATTTTCAGGATTTGGTAAGTCTATCACATTTAGAGCCAAGCTGTAAAAAGTGCTGAATAAGGATATAATTCCTACACAAGGGGCACTTGTTCCTAATACGCCAGTTAATTAATTTATAAACACATTGTACCTAGTATTGTAGTTATTTTATTTCACTTTTTTGAGACAACATCTCACTCTGTCACCCAGGCTGGAGTGTAGTGGCTCAAACACGGCTCAATGCAGCCTCAACCTCCCTGTCTCAAGGGATTCTCTCACCTCAGCCTCCTGTGTAGCTAGGTCCACAGGCAGTTACCTCAGGCACGTACCACCATACCCTGCTAATTCTTCTTATATTTTTTGTAAATTAGGTCTCACTTTGTTACCCAGGCTAGTCTGGAACTCGTGGGCTCAAGTGGTCTCCCAAAGTGTTACGATTACACGTGTGAGCTACCAAGCCCAGCTGCAGTCTTTTAATACAGGTAGTATCTAGTCTACTGACTGCATCTTCTGTAATTTCTCTTCATATCCTCTACAATACCGATGTTTATATATTTTACATACTACCTTTATATAGTAGGTATACAAGAAATGTTTCAGGCCTCTGCAGTTTCCCACAACCAGGAGATTTCAGCGGTTACAAACTAAGCAGCTCTGACAGGCAGGACAAGAGACAAGACCCAAGTTTCTCTTTATTAGAGCAATTAACTGTCATTTTTCTTTTCTTTTCTTTTTTTCTTTTTTGAGATCCAGTCTCGTTCTGTTGCCCAGGCTGGAGTGCAGTGGCACAATCTCGGCTCACTGCAACCTCCGCCTCTTGGGTTCAAGCAATTCTCCTACCTTAGCCTCCCAATTCTCCTACCTTAGTATACACCACCATGCCGAGCTAGTTTTTGTATTTTTAGTAAAGATGGGGTTTTGCCATGTTGGCCAGGCTGGTTTTGAACTCCTGACCTCAGGTGATTCATCTGCCTCGGCCTCCCAAAGTGCTGGGATTACAGGTGTGAGCCACCACACCTGGCCCAACTGTCATTTTTCAAGACAATAGGCCTAAGACAGAGAAAAGCATCCGAGATCTTCATTCCAGAAATTGGAAAAATAAACCCCTATCATTGCTCAGAGCCCTGGATTTTCTGCCATAGTTTGAGATTTAGGATTACAGATGAAATTATAAAAGAAGACTTCATGAACTAGGCAATCAGCATTCCTGAACTAACTTTAAGTACTTAGTACTTAAAGCTTAAGTACTTTAAAGTACTTTAAATTGAGTACTAGTAGTACTCAAATTGTTCAATGTTAACAAAATAACAGCAATGAGTCATTAAACAGCAGATTTGCAAGCAACAGGAAAAGTACAGAATTTCTGTTAACAGGACTTTACTATATGCCTAAATATTCTTCCCCAATAAAGTTCTAATATTGGCCAGGCATGAAAGCTCATATCTGTAATCCCAGCACTTTGAGAGGTGAGGTGGGCAGACAGCTTGAGGAGTTGAAAACCAGCCTGGGAACTATGGCAAAATCCCCTCTCTACAAAAAATACAAAAAATTAGCTAGGCATGGTGGCATGTCCATGTGGTCCCAGCTACCTGACAAGCTAAAGTGGGACAATCAGGTACCTAAGTTGGGGGGAAGTGAAGGCTGCAGTGAGCCATGATTACGCCACTGCACTCCAGCCTGGGCGACAGAATGAGACCTTGTCTTAAAAATAGATAATGCCGGGCATGGTGGCTCACCCCTGTAATCCCAGCACTTTGGGAGGCCAAGGCAGGCGGATTACAAGGTCAAGAGTTCAAGACGAGCCTGACCAACATGGTTAAACCCCATCTCTACTCAAAATACAAAAAATTAGCTGGGCGTAGTGGTGCATGCCTATAAGCCAGGTACTTAGGAGGCTGAGGCAGGAGAATTGCTTGAACCCAGGAGGTGGAGGTTGCAGTGAGCCAAGATCTCGCCACTGCACTCCAGCCTGGGCAACAAGAGTAAAAAAAAAAAAAAAAATAAAAAAAAAAACAAAAAAAAAAAAACTCTCTACAACTGAACAGAATTCCATCCATATTTTTAGCCCAATGTAAAAAACTATGTGAACAGAAAAACCCATCCTAAAATTCATAAGGCATCTCAAGGAAACCCAAACAGCCAAAACAATTTTGGGGGGAAAAAAAAGAACAAAATCAGAGGACTCATTCTTCCTAATTCCAAAACTTACTATGTAACTACAGTAATCAAAACAGTGTGGTAGCCAGGCATAGCGGCACGTGCCTGTAATTCCAGCTACTCAGGAGGCTAAGGCAGGAGAACTGCTTGAGCCCAGGAGTTTAACATAGCAAGACTCATCTACACACACACACATACACACACACAGTGGTGTGGGGCCAGGCACAGTGGCTCCTACCTGTAGTCTCAGCACTTTGGGAGGCCAAAGCAGGGGGATCATTTGAGATCATGAGTTCAAGACCAACCTGACAAACATGGTGAAACCCAAACTCTACTAAAATACAAAAGTTAGCTGGCTGTGGTGGTGAGTGCCTGTAATCTCAGCTACTGCGGAGGCTGAGGCAGGAGAATCGCTTGAATCCAGGAGGTAGAGGTTGTAGTGAGCTGAGATCGTGCCACAGTGTTCCAGCCTGGGCAACAGAGCGAGACTCCCTCTCAAAAAATAAAAAACAGACATTCAGGGCTCTGGGAAGTCATGTTGTAAAGAAATGTCTTAATCCAGAATTTTCCAAAATCCTATTTGACCACGTAACTTTTTTCAAAAAGACCTATTAATATTGAGAGAATCACTGCTTAAAAAATCAAAATAGTAGCGCACAGTGGCTCATGCCTCTAATCCCAGCACTTTGGGAGGCTGAGGCGGGTGGATCACGAGGTCAAGAGATCGAGACCATCCTGGTCAACATGGTGAAACCCCGTCTCTACTAAAACTACAAAAAATTAGCTGGGCATGGTGGTGCGTGCCTGTAATCCCAGCTACTCAGGAGGCTGAGGCAGGAGAATTGCCTGAACCCAGGAGGCGGAGGTTGCGGAGAGCCGAGATCGCGCCATTGCACTCCAGCCTGGGTAACATGAGTGAAACTCCGTCTCAAAAAAAAAAAAAAAATGAAACTCTGACACATGCTACAACATGGATAAACCCTCAAGATATTTTTGGTGTAATAAGCAAGGCACAAAAGGACAAATGTGGTATGATTTCATTTATATGAAGTACCTAGTGAAATTCATAGAAACAAAGTAGAATGGTGACTGCCAGGAGCTGGAGAGGGGGAGAATGGGAGTTATAGATGTACATAGTTTCAGTTTGGGAAGATGAAAAAATTCTGGAAATTACCTCACTACAGTCTGTAACTCCTAAGCTCAAGCAATTCTCCTGCCTCAGCCTCCCAAAGTGCTCAGGAACATGGATTACATCTCAGCACTTTAGGAGGACAAGGTAGGACTGCTTGAGCCCGAGACTTTGAGACCTGCCTGGACAACACAGCAAGATCCCATCTCCACAAAATTTATTTTAAAAATTAGCAGTGTATGGTGGCATGTGACTATGGTCTCAGCTACTTGGGAGACTAAGGTGCGAGGATCACTTAAGCTGTAGTAAGACATGATCACACAACTACATTCCAGCCTGGGCAAGAGAGCAAAACTGTGTCTCATTAAAAGTAATTTTTAGGCCAGGCACAGTGGCTCATGCCTGTAATTCCAACACTTTGGGAGGCCAAGGCAGGCAAATCACGGTCAGGGGTTAGAGGCCAGCCTGATCAACACAATGAAACCCCGTCTCTACTAAAAATACAAAAATTAGCTAGGTATGGTGACACACGCCTGCAGTACCAGCTACTCGGGAGGCTGAGGTGGGAAAATCACCTGAACCAGGGAGACGGAGGTTGCAGTGAGCTGAGACCGCACCATTGCACTGCAACTGGGCCTGGGCAAACAGAATGAGACTCCATCTCAAAAATAATAATTATAGCTGGGCGCGGTGGCTCACGCCTGTAATCCTAGCACTTTGGGAGGCCGAGGTGTGTGGATCACCTGAGGTCAAGAGTTCAAGACCAGCCTGGCCATCATGGTGAAACCCCATCTTAAAAAAAAATTATTATCATTATCATTATTATAATTTTTAAGGCCAGGCATGGTGGCTCTCATCTATAATCCAACACTTTGGGAGGCTGAGGCAGGAGGATCACAAGGTCAAGAGATTGAGACCATCCTGGCCAACATGATGAAACCCCGTCTCTACTAAAAATATAAAAGTTAGCTGGGTGTGTTGGCGCCCACCTGTAGTCCCAGATACTCGGAAGGCTGAGGCAGGAGAATCGCTTGAACCCGGGAGGCAGAGGTTGCAGTGAGCTGAGATTGTGCCATTGCACTCCAGCCTGGTGACAGAGCAAGACTCTGTTCCAAATAATAATAATAATTATTTTTTAAAAAGTAATAAGTATAGATACGTAAGTTTTCTAAAATACTGCCTAAAATAAACAAGGAATTGGTAAGCTACTAGTGATTTTCACATACAGGTTAGAAGACCACTTGCCAAGTTTTTATGTTCCCCAACTTACAATGGTTCAACTTAAAATTTTTCAACTTTACAATGGTGTGAAGGTGACACACATTCAGTAGAAACCATACTGTAAGTACCCATACAACCATTCTGGTTTACACTTTCAGTATAATATTCAATAAATTACATGAGATATCCAATACTTTATTATAATAGGCTTTGGGCCGGGTACAGTGGCTAAGGCCTGTAATCCCAGCACTTTGTGAGGCTCAGACAGGTGGATCACCTGAGGTTAGTTCAAGACCAGGCTGGTCAACGTGGTGAATCCCCATCTCTACTAAAAATACAAAAATTAGCTGGGCATGGTGGTGGACACCTGTAATCCCAGCTACCCGGGAGGCTGAGGCAGAAGAATCAGCTGAACCCAGAAGGCAGAGGTTGCAATGAGCCAAGATCGCACCACTGCACTCCAGCCTGGGTGACAGAGCAAGACTGTCTCAAAAAAATAAATACGCTTTGTATTAGATGATTTTGTCCAACTGTAGGCTAATGTAAGCATTGTGAACATACTTAAGGTAGGCTAGGCTAAGCTATGATGTTCAGTAGGTTAGCTGTATTAAATGCAATTTTTTGACTTAGGCTATTTTCAACTTACAATACGTTTATGCGGACATAACCTCATTGTAAGTCAAGGAGCATCAGTATACAGTACAATAAAATGTGTTCCCTACAGGTGAGAAGGTAGAGAAATGGATCTCTAAAATATTTTGATTCATAGAAGCTTTAAGAATGTCAGTGAGAAATGGAGGCATATTATTTGGAACACAGATGTTCCAGGGAATAACGTGAAAAAAGAGCAAAAGCTATTCTCGTTTAACCAAAGGAGGAAAGCGTTCAAGAAATTAAATGAAAATTATCCACTAAGAGTACCACCAATACTAAACTATTTTCTCATATCCAGCCAATAAAATTCAATTTATACACAACATTGAGAATGGCTGGTTCTTTTAAAGAAAGACAAAGAGCAAGAGGAGAGAACGAGACACACACATACACACAAATCAACAGTCTTCACAATAACCAACAAAAGAAATAACTAATGTGGCACAGTTTAGGCAGCTCATGAAAGATTTACTAAGCAGTGCATCAACAAAAATTAACAACAAAATTTACAATGCCATCTTCTGAAGGCTTAATTCATAAACCTATAAAATAATGGGTAAAAAATCTCACTGTACTCCTCTAATACCTCCCAGCACCATAATAGTATCCTTTATTCATCAGTCCTTTTATACCCTCAACTCAACTGAATCTAGAACACAGAACAAAAGTCATACATAACTACAGAAATTTTAATTTTTGTATTTTAATATAACTTTATCATATTCTATTTTACACTCTCTGTAATTATCAAGTATTCAGCCAGCAAGAATAGAAAGTTTAATTTGGAAATTAAAAATTCCCAGATTCTAACCTTAGTTATACTCTTCTGTGATATCTACCCAATATATTTGACAAAATTAGGAACTTACAGTATAGTATCAGATAGATTTAAAGGCTTTCATGAATAGTACAAAGTCAACAATCAAAATGTTCATAAAGGGTGGTACCCATATACGTAAATTCATGAGTTCTCAAAAAAACTGTACCACTATTTAGGCTAGAGAGTTTATATTCCTTTGAATCCTTAAGGTTCTTCAAATACGCATTTGCTATTTCTAAGATGTTCCTGTTGACTGCAGAACACAGCTGTAAAAGATCCTTTTTCAGTCACCCATAGTGCTTGAAAGTTTTCAGTTCAGTATTAATGCATTATACAAAATTCAACCAGGGAATTGCTCTCCCTGCAAAAGGTGAAAAGTTAAAAATGTACGCTAATAAAAACTTAAGTGTGGATCTTCATGTAACAAGAGTCCCATATTCTAGTTTCCACTCATCTGGAAGAAAATATCTGAATTTAAAATACTCTTGGCTGGGCACAGGAGCTCATGCCTATAATCTCAGCACTTTGAGAGGCCGAGGCAGGTGGACTGTTTGAGTTCAGGAGTTCAAGACCAGCCTGGGCAGCACCTCATTTCTATAGAAAAAAAAAAAAAAAAAAGAAAGAAAAGAAAAAAATACAAAAAAAAAATTAGCTAGGTATGGTTGCGTATGCTTGCAGTTCTAGCTTGTAGACCCTGTCTCAAAAAAATAAAATACAGTACTCTAGAAAAGCAAAAACTATGGCCAGGCACAGTGGCTCATACCTGTAATCCCAGCATTTTGGGAGGCCAAAACGGGCAGATCATCCGAGGTTAGGAGTTTGAGACAAGCCTGGCCAACATGGTGAAACCCCAGTCTCTACTAAAAATACAAAAAAATTAGCCAGGCATGGTGGTGCCTGCCTGTAGTCCCAGCTAATCGGGAGGCTTGAGGCGGGAAAATCACTTGTACCCAGGAGGTGGAGGTTGCAGTCAGTGAGATCACGCCACTGCACTCCAGCGTGGGCAACGAAGGAAGACTCTGTCTCAAAATAAATAAATAAGCAAAGCTTTCAAATTCTGTATGCACTCAGGTGAGAAACTGAGAATTCACTACTATCTGAATTATAAAATAGGAGAATAATGACATAATAGCACATAAATTTATTCATGGACACTTATTAAAGGCCAAACTCTAGTAAACAGAAACAATGTCATGCTATTCAAATCCAATTTCACAGAACCTAACATGTGACCAGCAGTTTCAATCGAAATTTCTAATGGCAACACATCAATCTAGCCATGTAAAAGTTAAAAAGTGATTGGATGGCAAACTGCCCTTCCTTACAAAATGTTGCCCTAGTGAGGAAATCTTTTCAATTTCTTTACTGGTAGATAAAAGTTTCATACTGCTAGATAAAAAGTTTGGAATCGGCTCACGTCTGTAATCCCAGCACTCTGGGAGGCAGAGAGATACGGATCATGAGGTCAGGAGATCAAGACCATCCTGGCTAACACAGTGAAACCCCGTCTCTACTAAAAATACAAAAAATTAGCTGGGCATGGTGGTACGCTCCTGTAGTCCCAGCTAATCAGGTGGCTGAGGGAGGAGAATCACTTGAACCCAGGAGGCGGAGGTTGCAGTGAGGCAAGATCACACTCCAGCCTGGGCGAAGGAGCAAGACTCCATCTCAAAAAAAAAAAAAAAAAGTTTGGAATCTAGGGATGAACACCATTCAGATAACTTTCGCCTTTAAAAGACATAACAGGACAGGCACAGTGATCACACCTGTAATCCCAACACTTTGGGAGTTGAAGTGAGCAGATAACCTGAGGTCAGGAGTTCAAGACCAGCCTGGCCAACATGGTGAAACCCTGTCTCTACTCAAAATACAAAAATTGGCTGGGCGTGTTGGCAGGCACCTGTAATCCCAGCTACATGGGAGGTTGAGGTTGAACCCGGGAGGTAGAGGTTGCAGTGAGCCGAGATTGCACCACTGCACTCCAGCCTGGGTGACAAGAGTGAAACTCCGTCTCCAAAAAAAAAAAAAAAAAAAAAAAAAAAAAATGTATTTGTAGTAGAGACGGGGTTTCACCATGTTGGCCAGGCTGGTCTCAAACTGTTGACCTCAGGTGATCCACTGGCCTCGGCCTCCCAAAGTGCTGGGATTACAGGCATGAACCAAAGCACCCAGGCAGTACAAATTTCTTAAAAAGTTTCATTTTAATTTCAAGACCCACATGTAAACCTTTAAAGGGTTGAAAAAAAAAAAAATTAAAGGTAGTGTTCCTTTTCTCCTCTGATTCCCAGGTGTGTCTGCTTGCCTCACAGAAGAGAAATAATGGCGAGTTTTATAGCTTTCTTAGTGTTACACTGCCACCTTTACAGAAAGCAAGGGTTTCTGCTCATTAACAAAGTTGAAACCTTACTCTACTGTTTCCAGCCTATTAGATGAAAGGTGGGGACAGTAGCTCAGTTACAACTATCCTCCTGGGAATGCACTGAAGGTGAAGGCTAAATTGGTTGAACTGCAACATTTGCCTTAGAATTCACGGAGGAAAAATAGCAGCCCTTATACCACTGACATTCCTAAAAAATATCTGGCCTAATGCTAGTTCTCTGGAAAACCAGCACACAAACAGTCAGTTCCCTTATTCCAGAGTCACAATTCTGGAGGAACTACAAGGAAACACAATAGCAAACTGTAGTATTCTCAAAGCATACAGTGAGACCACTAGTACTCTTAAGATGTTCTGTTCAAGGTCAAATTAATTTTGAAACACTCCAAATCCTTCAGCCCCAAATATATAATGTATTCCTTACCACTGCCAATGTATAGTATATATTAAATATACAGAGCTGGGTGTGGTAGCTCATGCCTGTAATCCAAGCACTTCGGGGAGGCCAAGGTGGGCAGATCACACAGTCAGGAGATCAAAACCATCGTGGCCAACATGATGAAATTCCACCTCTACTAAAATACAAAAATTAGCCAGGTGTGGTGGCAGGCACCTGTAATCTCAGCTACTCAGAAGGCTAAGGCAGAAAAGCCTGAACCCAGGAGGCGGAGGTTGCAGGAGGCTGCAGTGAGCTGAGAGTGTGCCAATGCACTACAGCCTGGCAACAAGAGTGAGATGCCATCTCAAAAAAAAAAAAAAAAAAAGGCTGGGCACAGTGGTTCGATAAACCCAGCACTTTGGGAAGTAGAGGCGGGCAGATCACTTGAAGTCAGGAGTTCAAGACCAGCCTGGCCAACATGGTGAAACCCTGTCTCTACTAAAAATGCAAAAATTAGCCAGGCATGGTGGCAGGCACCCATAATCTCAGCTACTCCAGAGCTGAGGCAGGAGAAACCTAGGAAGCAGAAACTGTAGTAAACTGAGATTGTACCACTGCACTCCAGCTGGGACAACAAAGCAAGACTCCATCTCAAATCAATCAATCAATCAATCAATCATGCCTGTATTCCTAGCACTTTGGGAGGCCAAAGGCAGGCAAATCGCTTGAACCCAGGAGTCTGAGACCACCCATAGGGGAACATGACGAAACCCTATCTCTACAAAAAATACAATAACTAACCAGGCAGGCCAGGCGCGGTGGCTCAAGCCACCCAGCACTTTCGGAGGCCGAGGCGGGTGGATCACGAGGTCAAGAGATCGAGGCCATCCTGGTCAACATGGTGAAACCCCGTCTCTACTAAAAATACAAAAAAAAAAAAAAAAATTAGCTGGGCATGGTGGTGTGTGCCTGTAATCCCAGCTACTCAGGAGGCTGAGGCAGGAGAATTGCCTGAACCCAGGAGACGGAGGTTGCGGTGAGCCGAGATCACGCCATTGCACTCCAACCTGGGTCACATGAGTAAAACTCCGTCTCAAAAAAAAAAAAAAAACTAACCAGGCATAGTGATGTGCACCTATAGTCCAGCTACTTGGTGGGCTGAGGCAGGAGGATAGGGAGATGGAGGTTACAGTGAGCCATGATCACACCACTGCACTCCAGCCTGGGTAACAAACCAAAACTCTGTCAAATAAATAAATAAATAAAACTATATAACAAACACCAAGCTGGGCAAAGTGGCTCATGCCTGTAATCCCAGCACTTTGGGAGGCCAAGGCGGGCAGATCACGAGGTCAAGAGATTGAGACCAGCCTGGCCAAAATGGAGAAACCCCCTCTCTACTAAAAACACAAAGATTAGCTGGGCATGGTGGCACATACCTATAGTCCCAGCTGCTTGGGAGGTTGAAACAGGAGAATCGTTTGAAACCAGGAGGTAGAGGTTGCAGTGAGTCAAGACTCCGTCACTGCACTCCAGCCTGGCCACAAAGCAAGACTCCATCTCAAAAAAAAAAAAAAGAAAGAAAGAAAATTAAAAAAAGAAACACCAGCGGAATGGTTAAGTCCACAACTTTTGGGGTCAGGCAGAGTTGTTCAAGAAATGCTAGAGTCAAGCCGGGCGCGGTGGCTCACACCTGTAATCCTAGCACTTTGGGAGGCTGAGATGGGTGGATCACCTGAGGTCAGGAGTTCAAGACCAGCCTGGCCATCATGGTGAACCCCATCTTTTATTAAAAAAAAAAAAAAAAAAAAGAAATGCTAGAGTCATTACTTTTTAAAATCTGAGATTCCAGCAAAATGATAACCTCCCTAGGAATTGAGTTTTCTCATCTGTAAAACAGCAAAATGTCTGCCTCACAGAATTACTGTAAGAATTAAGATAGCACAAAGCTTTACACACAAAAAAATGCTCAACAAATGAATTTATATTTACATTTTAAAATGGAATAAACTTTTAAGTTCTAAGTTGCAAAAATGTACATTTTGTAAATCTAAGAAAAAAATTATAGAATGCAAGACGGAGGAAATCCTTAAGAAGTGCAACTTTCTACAATTTGCCAACTTTTTTTTTTTTTTTTGAGACGGAGTTTCACTCTTATTGCCCAGGCTGTAGTGCAGTGGTGTGATCTTGGCTCACCACCACCTCTGCCTCCCAGGCTCAAGCAATTCTCCTGTCTCAACCTCCCAAGTATCTGGGATTACAAGCATGGGCCACCACACCTGGCTAATTTTGTATTTTTAGTAGAGACAGGGGTTTCTTCATGTTGGTCAGGCTGGTCTTGAGCTCCTGACCTCAGGTGATCCACTCGCCCTGGCCTCCCAAAGTACTGCAATTACAGGTGTGAGCCACTGCATCTGGCCTTGGCAACTTTTTAAAATCCATTAGAATAAAGGGAAACCCTTTAAACCTGCCACACTTAAGATGATATACAAGGAGCACACGACACCAATTAATGAAAATGGACATAAACAGTACACATATTATTGAAGAATATTTATGGCTTAAATTATTTTAAAAAAGGAAGGTATCTTAGCAACATATTTAAGAAAACAAATGAGTCAAGAGTTGCAAGGGGTTGGGCTCCGTGGCTCACGCCTGTAATCCCAGCACTTTGGAAGGCCAAGGCAGGAGGATCAAGAGGTCAGGAGTTCAAGACCAGCCTAGACAAAGTGGCAAAACCCTGTCTCTCCTAAAAATACAAAAATTAGCTGGGCATGGTGCAGGCGCCTGTAATCTCAGCTACTAGGGAGGCTGAGGCAGGAGAATCATTTGAACCTGGGAGGCAGAAGTTGCAGTGAGCCAAGATCGCGCCATTGCACTCCAGCATAGGCAACAGGGCAAGACTCCGTCTCAAAAAAACAAAAAAGAGTTTTGAGTATAAGCACATAATAATTAAAAATAATACAGTGCTGGCCAGGTGCAGTGGCTCATGCCTGTAATCCCAGCACTTTGGGAGGCCAAGGCAGGTGGGAGTTCAAGACCAGCCTGGCCAATATTGTGAAACCGTGTCTCTATTAAAAATACAAAAATTAGCTGGGCTTGGTGGCGGACACCTGTAATCCCAGCTACTCAGGAGGCTGAGGCAGGAGAATCACTTGAACCCAGGAGGTGGAGGTTGCGGTGAGCTAAGATGGTGCCACTGCACTCCCAACTGGTGACAGAGAGAGACTCTGTCTCAAAAATAATAATACAGTGCTTTACAATTCATAAAGTACCTTTACATGCATAATCTTATTGGCCTGACAAAGAAACACAGCTATATAGGGCAGTTACTGATTCTCATTTTTAAGCCAAGGAAACCAGGGCTCAGAAACTTCAAGTGACTTAACCAAGGTAACACAGATGGTAAATAGCAGAACCAAGACTCCAAGAACATAACTGAAGCATATATGCTCCCAGAACATAACTGAAGGGGCATTTCTAAATCTATGTCGCGTTTTCTCAACCAAATATTCAGCAAACATTTTTGAATATTTTTTTAGGTAACAGGCACCATGCTAGGCAATGAAAATACAATAGTAAAAAGGCACAGCAAGGCTGGGTACAGTGATTCGCACCTGTAATCCCAGCACCTTGGGAGGCCAAGGTGGAAGGACTACTTGAGGCCAGGAGTTCAAGACCTGCCTGGGCAACATAGGGAGACCCCACCTCTACAAAAAATAAAAAAATTAGTCAGGCTTGGTAGTGCGTACCTGTAGTCCCAGCTACTCAGGAGGCTGAGGCAGGACTGCTTGAGCTCGGGAGTTCAAGGTTATACTGAGCTATAACTGTGCTACTATACTCCAATCTGTGCAACAGAGCAAGACTGTGTCTCAAAAAAAAAAAAAAAAAATGCCAGGAGCAGTGGCTCATCATGCCTATAATCCCAGCACTTTGGGAAGCCGAAGCAGGTAGACTGCTGAGGCCAGGAGTTTGAGACCAACCTGGCCAACATGATAAAACCCTGTCTCTACTAAAAATACAAAAATTAGCTGGGTATGGTGGTACACACCTATAATCCCTCAGGAAGCTGAGGCAAGAGGATCCCTTGAACCTGGGATGCAGAGGTTGCAATGAGCCGAGACCACGCCACTGCACTCCAGCCTGGGCAACAGAGCAAGACTCCACCTCAAGAAAAAGGTCAGGTGCGGTGGCTCACACCTATAATCTCAGCACTTTGGGAGGCCAAGGTGGGTGAATCATTTGAGGTCAGGAATTCAAGAGCAGCCTGGTCAACATGGTGAAACCCTGCCTCCATCAAAAAATACAAAAAAAATTTAGAAAATTAGCCCAATGTGGTGGTGGGCACCTGTAGTCCCAGCTATTCAGGAGGCTGAGATAGGAGAATCTCTTGAACCTGGGAGATGGAGGTTGCAGTGAGCTGAGACAGCATCACTGCACTTCAGCCTGGACAACAGAGTGAGACTCTGTCTCAAAAAAAAAAAAAAGGACACAGTATCGTTTTCAGAATGCTTAACTATTAGGGGTTGGGGAAGAGGGACAAATATTTAAAATTACCAGCCAGGTGCAGTGGTTCACACCTATAATCCCAGCATAAAACCGAGTCTCTACTAAAAACTACAAAAATCAGCAGGGTATAGTGGCAGGCGCCTGTAATCCCAGCTACTTGAGAGGTTTAGGCAAAAGAATCGCATGAACCCAGAAGGCAGAGGCTGCAGTAAGCCAAGATCGCGCCACTGCACTTTACAGCCTAGGTGACAGAGCCAAACTCTGTCTCCAAATAAATAAGTAAAAATAAATAACGAGAGCAAAGAATAAAATGTACCTAAGTCTCTTTCGGCAAGTCAAGGAAGGTTTCTGAGAAGATGTGGCATTTTTTATGAGATTTGGAAGCTACCTAGGAACGAAAAGAAAAGTATTTCAAAAACTAGCTGGGTATAGTGGCACAAACCTATAGTCCCAGCTACTCAGGAGGCTGAGGTAGGAGGATCACTTGAACTCAGGAGGCAGAGGTTAGAGTGAGCTGAGATCGTACCACTGCACTCCTGCCTGGGCAACAGAGCCAGAACTTGTCTCAAAAACAAACAAACAAACAAACAAACAAAAAAACACTGTATTTGCTCACATATTAACTATAAGGTAGAGAAGTAAGGCTGGATAGGAAGGCAAAAGCCAACATCATAAAGGGCCTTGAATACCATGCCAAGTTTAAATTTTAATCTTTTAATAATTGGAAACTACTGAACATTTTTAAGAAGGGGAAAGTAATATAATCATTAAGTTTTAGACTATTTTAAACACACGATGATAGACAGTTTGAAGAAAAACAAGACGGCCGGGTGCCATGGTTCACTCCTGTAATCCCAGTACTTTGGGAGGCCAAAGAAGGCGGATCACTTAAGGTCAGGAGTTTGAGACCAGCCTGGCCAACATGGTGAAATCCCATCTCTACTAAAAATACAAAAATTAGCCAGGAGTGGTGGCAGACACCTGTAATCCCAGCTACTCGGGAGGCTCAAGCAGGAGAATAACTTGAGCCTGGGAGGTGGAGGTTGCAGTGAGCCAAGATTGCACCACTATAATATAGCCTGGGCAACAATGCGAGACTCCATTTCCAAAAAAAAAAAAAAAAAAAAAAAAAGTAAGACTATAAACAGATCTGTAAGAGATCAAGGCAATATTCCAAATAAGAGTTGCTCAATGAGAGCGGCAGTGGAGACACAGAAGCAGCTACAGATTCAGAAATATTTAGAAAGTAACAGGTAAGACAGAAGTGACAATGATGCTCACATTTCAGGTTTAGATGGCTCCATAAATCACAGGGAAGAGATGATGTTGGAAATGTTGAGTTTGAGTACCAATTTGATACAGAAGTAGATGTGTCTAGCACAAGGCAGACAACTGGAAACAAAAGGCTGGAGTTTAAGAGACAAATGATAATATATGGAATATACATGAGGATTTTTTCAATGATCAAGTGTATTTTACCAATTTAATGGGAAGGCAATAATTTCACCATTATTTGCATAATGCTTTAAAGTTCATAAAACATTTTATGCTTAACATATTTCATACTTTTGTTATAAACAAGCATGAGATTAGTAACAGACTATTTTTATTCCTATTGGATCAGCCAACAAATTTATTTATTTATTTATGTATTTTTGAGACACAGTCTCGCTCTGTCACCAGACTGAAGTACAGTGGTGTGATCTCGGCTCACTGCAACCTCCTCCACCTCTCAGATTCAAGCAATTCTCTGCCTCAGCCTCCTGAGTACCTAGGATTACAGGCACCTACCACCAAGCATGGCTAATTTTTGTATTTTTAGTACAGACGGGGTTTCCCATCTTGGCCAGACTGGTCTTGAACTCCTGACCTCACAATCCACCTGCCTCAGCCTCCCAAAGTGCTGGAATTAAAGGTGTGAGTCACCGAGCCCGGCCTATTTCTTTTTTCTTTAGAAACTGAGTCTCACGCTCTATCACTCAGGCTGGAGTGCAATGGTGCAATCTCAGCTCACTGCAACCTCCGCCTCTCAGGTTCAAGCAATTCTCCTGCCTCTGCCTCCCAAGTAGCTGAGATTATAGGTGTCCACCACCATGCCTGCCTCATTTTTGTATTTTTAGTAGAGACAGGATTTCACCATGTTGGCCAGGCTGGTCTTGAACTCCTGACCTCATCTGACCTGCCCGCCTCAGCCTCCCAAAGTGCTGGGATTGCAGGTGTGAGCCACCATGCCCAACCAACAAATATTTATTATTAACTACATGCCAGGCACTGTACTAGGCACTTAACAAATCAGCAAAACAAATTGATGCCTTCTAAGACCTATATCATAGGAAGGGAACCAATAGGCAGTAAGTATAACAAATAAATACATTATAAAGGTGTAAGTGCTATGAAAAAGAAAATAGAGCAGCAAAGGATGATTAGGCATGAGGGATGGGGACTGACAATACAATTTTTTTTTTTTTGAGACTTAGTTTTGCTCTGTCGCCCAGGCTGGAGTGCAGTGGCATGATCTCAGCTTACTGCAACCTCCGCTTCCCAGGTTCAGGTGATTCTCCTGCCTCAGCCTCTTGAGTAGCTGCGATTACAGGCATGTGCCACTACGCCTGGCTAATTGTTTTTGTATTTTCAATAGAGACGGGATTTCTTCAAGTTGGTCAGTCTGGTCTCAAACTCCTGATCTCAGGTGATCTGCCCACCTCAGCCTCCCAAAGTGCTAGGATTACAGGCATGAGCCACTGTGCCCCACCAAAAATACAATTTTAAAGAGAGGAAGGATAAGATTTAATTTAAAAGGTGACATTTAAGCAAAGCTGTTATGGAGGTAAGGCAATCCTAGCTGTTTTCCCACTAGAAGGAATCACTGGTTTTAGGAGCCTAAAAAGGTTCTAAGATAAAGAGTATGACTGGTTGCATTCAAGGGCCATCAGTATGGCTGGAATGGAGACAGCAAGAGGGAAGATGACAGCCAATCAAAAATGGAAGAGGTGGGGGAGAGCAAACCATGCAAAGCCTTCAAAGCTACTGCAAAGACTGGCATTACTCTGTCTGTGAGAAATGGGAATTCAAAAATTAGTAGCCTTATCCAAAGTCAGTTAGCTGACCTCAGGTGATCTGCCTACCTCAACCTCCCAAAGTACTGGGATTACAGGCATGGAGCCACTGTGCCCAGCCTTAGTATCCATTTTAAAAAATGCAAAGCTAGAATTCAACCCCAGACTTTGAGGCTCTCCACAACCTGTGTTCCATGAGTCCAATCTGCCACATATTCATTTACCCCTTCTCTTCCAGCAAGTGTGAATTTAAATACTCTCAAAACGCTAACTTTATACAAATCTTCTGGGTAGGAGATGCCCAAGCCTTACTGTTAACATTGTAATTTTTTACAATTATAATCAGAATTTATTAATTCTGGTGTCTAAACTGAATCCTACTAACATTCCAGCATATATTTTGGAAGATTATAAATCCCACCTTCCCTTCAAATGAGACAAGCCCAAGAAAGCGTTCATCAGGAGATTTAAAGCATGACTTTCAGCTTTAGGTAACAGCATCCTGAATTATTTTTTAAAATGGATACTAAGGCCGGGCACAGTGTCTCCACTCCTGTAATCCCAGCACTTTGGGAGGCTGAGGCAGGCAGACCTGAGGTCAGGAGTTCAAGACCAGCCTGGCCAACATGGTGAAACCATCTCTACTAAAAATACAAAAATTAGCCAGGCATGATGACAGGTGACTGTAATCCCAGCTACTTGGGAGGCTGAGGCAGGAGAATCACTTGAACCAGGGAGGCAAAGGTTGCAGTGAACTGAGATCACGCCACTGCACTCCAGCATGGGCGGTGACAAAAGTAAAACTCCATCTCAAAAAGTAAAATAAAATAAAACAAAATGGAACTAGCCAAATGTAAAAAATAACAAGAGAATGACTCAGGAATATGGAATTGCTTTAATTTCCCTTAATTTCCTTAGCAGTTTACTAGTTAATATTAATAACAATTAAGTTCACACATCATCAAAGATGCTTCTGCAGTTACTGTGATTCTTTGAGGTCTGGATTTGACCACTTCATATCTCAAAAGTAACAAATGACGTGTTCTTAGTCATCTGCTGCTTTTGGAACTATAACCCAAAACTGTTGATAGTTTCTTGTCAGCTGATGGTAACTTAAGTAAATGGCAAAGGTAAGGGGGTTTTGTGAGAGACAGCAAATATTACCAATGCCACCATCTAAATACCTCAGACAAATTAAGCCCTAAAGACCCTGGGAGACCCTGGGGCACTCCCTTCCTACTGGATGAATTCAAGCTATAGAGGAATATTTCATAAATCCACAAGGGAAAAAGGAAAAGATAGAACATGAGGAGGGGTCTGTTTCAAATCAGACCTATTCCTCAGAGGCTTTCATCACTGCTACACAAAGAAAGGAGGTTCCTGCTTCAAGGATTCCAGAGCCACTAAAATCCCCAACCAGGACCTATAGAAAAAGCTTCACAGAGATTACTGAGGATAAACCAAACAACATGGCTAATAGAAGCTTTCACCCCAAAATCCAGTCATTTTCAGAAACTGAACTTCCTTATATATCTTTTCCCAGGCTTAGCCAACAGCCGTACCGCAACTCTGTGTGGTATTGTCTGATAGGCTGGATTTTTTCCCAAGCAAGAGGTGGACAGCTCTATGCCAGAACTAGATTTATAGTCAATCTGGGTGTGTGTCTTTACCTTTTCTTTCCCTCCAAACTACCTCAGAAAATGTCTGGCTATCGTGACTTGATATGTAATGATGTAGGGCTTGAAGTACTGCAAAGGTCTAGAAAAGAAAGTCCCTCAGTCTCAGTTATGGCTCAAATCTTCAGATTTCTCCAGCAGTTGTTTTAATTAACCAGAGCTGGTTGGCTTTTCTCAATGAGCCAAGCAACATGAGCCTTCTGAGCTAAGTGCAGAGGGGCTAATTGTCAGCATGACTACCCATGGGGTGGCTAACATGGAATATGCTCCAGAGTCTAGAAATCAGGACAGCACAGCTGCTGTTTTCCTATACATATACCTCCAACTTGGTGGGTGGGGGAGGAAAGGAAGGAAGAATCAGTAAATTGAAACAAGAGGCATGTTTTACATGCAACATACAAGACTCACTGCTTAAAGGTGAGATGAATTCAGAGGTCCCAACACATAATTAGGATACCTTCACTGAATGATCCCCAAAATTCAACCTGGAGATCCACCCTTGCCCACCAGGCAAAAAAGGGGAGAAGGAGATGAACTCTCAAAATGGGAGACAGCATACAAGCTTTTGAAAGTAATTTAAGGCCGTGAGGCTCAGAACAAATTCCTCACACCTCCCTCTGCAACCACCCTGTGGCCCTATGCTAAACACAGCAGTAAAAGTTACTGCCAGAATTTAGATTTGAAGGGCTGATCAGGGAAACTGGTTAACACTGTTCCTAAAAAAGTATTCGAATGCAGCCTATATTCAGACCCTAGTAGGACTGCCTCTAAACAGGAAGTTAACAGACATCGCATACAGTCATGGGAGGCAAACCACAGTATCACAAAGATGGATGTGCTGTCAACTACAAATCACTCTCACCTCATGGAGAGTGTTTTCAAGTAAGGAATAATAGGGAAGACATAAGTCTGTAAGCCTCACCTCTTCTCAAACTGGGTCACCCAGCCTACAGATCCAGCCTTCTGATTCCTGCTGATTAGTACTTTTCTACCTTGTTCCATGATAACTATCACTGCCACTGGATTAAAAAGTCTATTCCCCTAAAAAGTGAAGACAGCTCTACCATCTACAAATTATTTATATAAGCTGTTTATATGAATCCGATCCTTGACCCAGACCATTCCCAAATTGCAGGGACTAGGTTTCAGTCACACACACACACACACGCAGCACTACAACAAGTATGGGCCTTCCTTCAAAATATACTGAACCCCTCCATAGCACCTCCAGAAGTGACCTCCTTCCCAACTAAGAAATACTACTCTAGGACAATGCTCGAAAGAATGCTCCAGTACCAAAAATAAGAATCCAAGTTGTTACCAGACTTCAAGGAAGAGTTCAGGTCAGCAAGCCAAATAAAGAGCAATAAAGTTAGCACTAAATTCCCAAATAGGATAATCACCAACAACATATAGACACCATGCTGCTGCCAGAAAACAACATATAGACACCATGCTGCTGTCATCTGCACTAGGAGGGGAAGGGAAAGGATGGCTGGAGGACAGAGGTGTGAGGGAAGTTTGCTTTTCACTTTGTACCACCACAAGCATGCTTTTCTCCTCAAAATATAAATTTTTAGGAAAAATTCCCTAAAAGCTACAAAAGCATCAGCTCTTCTGCAACACAGATCTGCTAAACCCATTTTTATTCCATCAGCTACAAGTCCAAATTCTCTTTTGCAGTCTGGCCAGAAAACACTGCTCTTGCCCTTTGCTGATAGATTAAGTATCCTTCGCCTCTGCTGAAATACATTAAGTATCCCCTCCATTCTCTCTCTCTCTCTCTCTATCTCTCTCTCTCTCTCTCTCTCACACACACACACACACACACACACACACACCCTCCAAATAAGCATTCATCAGAAGTGAGAAAACTGGTTCTCAGGAGGCTACCCGATTCTGCAGGGGACAGCAGAGGAAAAAGGTTGCTAGCTAGCTCAGTCAGCATCCACATGCCACCCACCACCAAGCCTCCACCTCCACCTCAGTGCCAGCCCTATGAGCTAACATCTTGTGTTTGGAAGTTGATGCTGTATCTCTATGAAAGGGGAAAGCTGTACCGAGCGCGCGAGTGGCACCTAAACCTCTGCACTCGCCGGAGTGGCTCGCTCCTCAGTGCAACTGAGAGTGGGGAGGCCAAAAGTACTCTTAAGTCCCGGTGTGGTTAGGAAGGGTAAGTTCTACCGATCCTCAGGTACTGAACTGGGAGACAGATCCAGTGTGTCCCACAAGCCGAGTCGCTGTGGAAGCCAAGTGCCCACACAGGCTGAGACAATTCTCTTCCCCTAAGGGAAGGCGAGGGAACGGTGGACGACGAAATAAAGGGGTAAGGTTCTGAGCTCCTGATCCCTTTCCCTAAATAAAGATAATTATCTGGTGCTTCCTTCACCCTTAGTTCCCCCATTCGTCCCATCCGCCCGCAAACACAAGCCTGAGAGCAGGGAGCGGCCCCCGCACCCTGAGGGCACCACTGAGGGTGGAGAGAGTTAAAAAAAAAAAAAGGGGGGGCGCGCTAGAGAGGAAAGGAGGGGAGCATGGCGGGCATGAGGCAGGGAGTGAAAGCGGGGATGGCGGGGGAAACGGGGCGTGAGGGAGGGGAGAAAGAGTACAAGGAGACGGAATGAAGGGACACGAGCTGGGGGCGCGCGAGGCCGAAGTGAAAGACCGGGTCGCGCGCGCAAAGGGGGGGAGAGGATGAGGTGAAGAGGGAACGCGAGGCGGGGGCGCGCCGTGCCGGGGTGGGGGGAGGGGGACGCAAGGCGGGGGCGCGCGGGCGGGCGTCGGCTCGCGGGCGCTTCCCCTCCCCCCGCCCCTCCACCTTTCCCTTCCCCCACCTCCGCCACCACCGCCTCCTCCCAGCCTCCTTCCCTTCCTCGCTCCTCACCGCCCCCGGGCGGGCGGGCGGCCAGGCTGGCCTAGGCCAAAGCGCCTCACCTGGCGGTGGCGGTGTAACTCCCGGCTAGCTCGCCTCCTCAGGCGGCGGCGGAGGCGTCGAAAAAGGAAGAGGCGACGGCACAGTGGTATCCAGACCCTGCTGACGGGACTAGGGGCAGGGGTGGGGGAGGGGGGCGGGCCGGACCGGGGCGGGCGGGCGGAGCAGACACTGCGGTACAGACGGGGGCAGCGGCGGCGGCGGCGGCTGCACCGGCGGCGGCGGCACCACACAAACAAGGACGCTGATTGGGCAGCTGCCAAGCGCCTCGGCTCCGCCTTACCCACACGCCACGACGCCCATTGGGCGACCTAAGCCGGCCACCCCGCCCTCATCTTCTCGGCCATACCAATAGAAGGCTAGATGCTGTGACTTCACCCCACCCTTGAAGAATGAGTGGCCGGAGAAGTGATGATTGGCGTGCTGAAAACCCAATCATAAACGGAGGAGGGGGGATGGTCTAGCGGGGGCGCGTTAATGGGTACCTCGGCCAGTCCCAGACACATCCGGGTCTTCGACAGCCCATTAAGTGTCGGGGGTCAAAAAATCGCTTCAGGCTGCAACTTTACCTTAGAGACGTTTTAGTCCCCAGGCAGCCGCCGTACCCCAGGCTCTCCAAACCGGGATTCCCCTTTGGCCAGCTCTCATTCTTTCAATTCTAAAGATGGAGACTGGCGAACGGCGCTGGGGTCTGCGGTGGGCGGTGTTTCGTCGCGACAGACTCTAGGAATTTCACGATAGGACTAGCTTTAGGCGCTTGGGCCTTGCCGTCTTTTTGGGGTGTGGCCTGTCTCCGTCGGCCAAAAGCTTTGAGCTTCCTGGTGTTCTTCGTACCTCCGCTTGGTCCTGTCGTGACTAAACCACGACAGCGGGGGAAAAAAAGGCAGCTAGCCAACTTACTGAGGAATTACAGTGTGCACAGCCCTCGCAGCTCCTTCTCTTGGGAACTGCTGGTCTGGTTAGGTTCTCAGCGAGGAAACAAGTTTCCCACCCCGCCCGATTCCACCTAATCAGCTCAAGGGCCAGCTCCTCTTGCTGGCCTCCCTACTTCCCCGGAGCAGTTAGGCCCGCCTAAGCTCAGCGTTTCTGGAGCACCTGAGGATAGGGACCAAGTAACAGAGTCCAGGTGTTGGAGTTAGAATAGTAGCTAACGTTTTCGGAAAGAAATTGTGTCAGGCTCTGTGCTGAGAACTTTACATGAAGTATTGATTCCTCATGACTGTGAGGTAGATACTGTTACCCCTGGTTTACAGATGAGGAAAATTAGGATCAAAAATTTTGTCCAAAGTTACATGTCAAGTGGTAGAGCTGAAATTTGAACCCTGATAGATGAGGAAACTAAGGCTCCGAGAGGTTAAGTAACCAACCAAAGGTCAGACAGCTAGTGACTAAGCAGGGGTTTAACCCAGAAACAACTGGTTCCACAGGCATTTTGTTGTTTCGAGACAGAATCTCACTCTGTCGCCCAAGCTGGAGTGCATGCAGTGGTACAGTCTCAGTTCACTGCAAACTCTGCCTTCCAGGTTCAAACTATCCTCCTGACTCAGCCTTCCAAGTAGCTGGGACTATAGGTGCACACCATCATGCTCAGCTAATTTTTGTATTTTTAGTTGAGACGGGGTTTCGCCGTATTAGCCAGGCTGGTCTCAAGCTCCTGACTTCAGGTGATCCGCCTGCCTCAGCCTTCCAAAGTGCTAGGATTACAGGCGTGAGCCACCACGTCGGCCTCCACAGGCATTTGAACATGTTTTTCAAATTATTTAAAGTCATACTGTGCATTGGAAATGAAATTGTAATGGAGGACATGGTAACGTAAAGCCGTTTGTAGGTAGATCCTACACAAACACACATGCCCCCATTGTTTTTCTATTTCTTTCTTTCTTTTTGACACAGTCTCGCTCTGTAACCCAAGCTGGAGTGCAGTGGCGCAATCTCAGCTCCCTGCAATCTCCACTACCCAGGCTCAAGCCATCCTTCCACCTCAGCCTCCCGCCTAGCTGGCATTACAGGCGTGTGTGACCACGCCTGGCTAATTTTTGTATTTTTAGTAAAGACAGAGTTTCACTATGTTGTCCAGGCTGGTCTCGAACTCCTGGCCTCAAGTGATCCACCCACCTTGGCCTCCCAAAGTGTCAGGATTATAGGCATAAGCCACTGCGTCCCCCCCCCCCCCCCCCGAATTTTTTTTTTTTTTTTTTTTTTTTTTTTAGTTAGAGATGAAGTCCTGCTGTGTTACCCAGGCTGATCTGAAACTCCTGGGCTCAGGAGGTCCTCCTGCTTCAGCCTCCCAAATAGCTGGGACTACAGGCGTACATCAAGCAGTAGCCAATCCCTTTTTTTTTTTTTTTTTAATGCGACTGAGTCTCACTCTGATGCCAGGCTGAAGTGCAGTGGCGCGATCTTGGCTCACTGCAACCTCCTACTCCGTGGTTCAAGCAATTCTCCTGTCTCAGCCTCCCAGATAGCTGGGATTACAGGCATACACCACCACACCTGGGTAATTTTTTTTTTTTTTTTTTTAAAGATGGATTTCACCATGTTGGTCAAGCTGGTCTTGAACTCCCGACCTCAGGTGATCCGCCCGCCTTGGCCTCCAAAGTGTTTGGATTACAGGCATGAGCCACCACACCTGGCCTAATTTTTGTATTTTTATGGAGACAGGGTTTCTACTAAATCCTATATTTTCAGTAGAGACATCATGTTGGCCAGGATTCTCTCGATCTCCTGACCTCATGATCTGCCCGCCTTGGCCTCCCAAAGTGCCGGGGTTACAAGAGTGAGCCACTGTGCCTGGCTTTTTTTTTTTTTTTTGAGATGGAATCTCCCTCTGTCTCCTAGGCTGGAGTGTAGTGATGTAATCTCGGCTCACTACCACCTCCACCTCCCAGGTTCAAACAATTCTTCTGCCTCAGCCTCCAGTGTAGCTGGGATTACAGGCACCTGCCACCACCCCTGGCTAAGTTTTGTATTTTTAGTAGGGATGGAGTTTCACCATGTTGGCGGTCTTGAACTCCTGACCTCATGATCCACCCACCTTGGCCTCCCAAAGTGCTGGATTTACAGAAGTGAGCCACCACGCCTGACCTAATTCTTATTTTAAATGGATTAAAACTTGTTTTTATGCTAGTATAGTGTCCAGGTAAAGAATATAGTCTCGAAAAAAAAAAAAAAGAAGATGGTGAATATGGTCTCTAGAGTCAGACTGCCTGAGTTTGGATCTTGGCTCTCCCTCTAAACCATTGTGTGATTTGGCTGAAAGTTACTTACCTCTATTCTCTAGTTTCCCCATCTATAAAATGGGAATAAGAGTACCCAGCTCGGGCCGGGCGCGGTGGCTCAAGCCTGTAATCCTAGCACTTTGGGAGGCCGAGGCGGGTGGATCACGAGGTCAAGAGATCGAGACCATCCTGGTCAACACGGTGAAACCCCGTCTCTACTAAAACTGTAAAAAATTAGCTGGGCATGGTGGCGCGTGCCTGTAATCCCAGCGACTCAGGAGGCTGGGGCAGGAGAATTGCCTGAACCCGGGAGGCGGAGGTTGCGGTGAGCCGAGATCGCGCCATTGCACTCCAGCCTGGGTAACAAGAGCGAAGCTCCGTCCCAAAAAAAAAAAAAAATTAAAAAAAAAAAAAAAAGAGTACCCAGCTCACAGATAATTGTGAGAATTATAAAATAATACCTTCGACATGCTCAGGGCACTGCCAAGAATATAGTTAAAGTACTCAACATATTAACTGTTTTAAGAACTTTTCCTTGCTTTTTCAACAATTTCACTCTCTTACTTCTAAATTCAGTTTCTGTTGGTATTCTACCCATGGTACCTGTCTTATACTGCACTGAAAAGCATTTCTCTTCTAACTGCAATATTTTAATGCCTACAGAGTCCTTTCAGTCATTGAACACACGTGATAGAGCACCTATTAGGTTATCAGGCACTCATCCATGTGGTTGGGATATAGCAGTGAATTAGACAAAGTCATTGCCCACATTGAGGGTACATTCATCTTTCCCTAACCTACTTCTTTGTATATTATCAGTCCAATGCATTGTTTGCTGTCTGAAATGCCATCATTCAAGGGCTTTGAGGAGATATGAAAAACATGGTGGTGGAATATACCAGATCCAGGACGATAATAATAAGGCCCAAGAAATACTTTTCGACAAGACCAAAATTAGGCCATGGAGGGGGACTTTCAGTCTGGAGTGATCGAGCTCTAAGGAAGGTGAGTACATGAGGTCAGTACTGTAGTGGACATAACCTGTGCCCTATGCAGGCTCTACCTATTTGTTCCCTTTTTGAAGCTGTGGATTATATAGTTAATCTTTAAATGACTTGCAGATGAGGAAAAACTGAGGCACATCAATAAAATAAATTGTAGGACATCATAAAATTATTAAATGGCAGACACAAGATTTTCCTCAATTTTTAAAAAACTTTATAGAGACAGATGAAGTTTTATCATGTAGCCCAGAGTAGTCTTGAATTCCTGAAGTCAAGCGATCTACCTGCTTCACCCTCCCCAAGTGCTGGGATTACAGGCATGAGCCTCCACACTCAGCCTCCTTTTTTTTTTTGAGATGGAGTTTCCTTCTGTTGCCCCAGCTAGAGTGTAGTGGTGTGTCCTCAGCTCACTGCAGCCTCCACCAACCAGGTTCAATTATATCTCATGCCTCAGCCTGCTGAGTAGCTGTTATTATAGGTGCTACCCCCAGAATCCACAACGCCCAGTGAATTTTTTGTTTTTAGTAAAGATGGGGTTTCATCATATTGGCCAGGCTGGTCTTGAACTCCTGGCCTCAAGTAATCCACCCATCTTGGCCTCCCAAAGTCCTGAAATTACAGGCATGAGCCACCACGCCCAGCCCCAGCCAATTTTTTTTTTTTTTTTTTGAGACAGAGTCTTGCTCTGGTTGCCCAGGATGAAGGGCAATGGCACAATCTCCACTCACTGCTACCTCTGCCTCCCAGGTTCAAATTATTCTCCTGCCTCAGCCTCCCAAGTAGCTGGGATTACAGGCATACGCCACCATGCCCGGCTAATTTTGTATTTTTAATAGAGATGGCATTTATCCATGTTTCTCCATGTTAGTCAGGCTGGTCTCCAACTCCTGACCTCAGGTGATCTGCCCGCCTCAGCCTCCCAAAGTGCTGGGATTACAGTAGTGAGCCACCACACTGGGCCACCCCAGCCGAATTTTTTTATATTTAAGCCTATACACTCTAAAGCCTGGGAGGAGAAATTGAGCCAGGTAACTTGGGCATCTCCTTCCACTCATACAGTTCCCTAGACCACAGAACAGACAGATGTGTCAGATTCATGTTGAGTACTTTGCTATTAAAATTCCCAGTTTTTTTTTTTTTTTTTTTTTTTTTTTTCTTGGACAATGTCTCACTCTGTCAGCCAGGCTATAGTGCAGTGGCATGATCTCGGCTCACTGCAACCTCCATCTCCTGGGTTCAAGCAAACCTCAGCCTCCCAAGTAGCTAGGATTACAGGCATGAACCACCGTGCCCAGCTAATATTTGTATTTTTAGGAGAGATGGGGGTTTTGCCATGCTGGCCAGGCTGGTTTCAAACTCCTGGGCTGAAATGATCCACCTGTCTTGGCCTCCCAAAGTGTTGGGACTATAGGGGTAAACCACTGTGCCCAGCCTAGATATTCTTGTAATTAAAGAATTCTGTAGTTCTCCCATCTGAATGCAAGTCTCTAGAAAGAGGCCCAGAAGTAAGACGCCTAAGCTGGGAGTTAAAGTTGATTATTGTTACTGTTTGTGAACAAAACAGTCCTCTAGACCAGTAAGACTGTATGCTCCATTACAGTAGGGACCGAGCCCTGAAATTGTCTCTGTAGTTCAGTGCAGTGCTGAGCACACTACACTCAACAGAAACTTGATTTTAAAATGATTTTTTTGTTTTTTTGAGACAGAGTTTCACTCTTTTTGCCCAGGCTGGAGTGCAGTGGCACGATCTTGGCTCACCGCAACCTCCAGTTCAAGCAATTCTCCTGCCTCAGCTTCCAGAGTAGCGGGGATTACAGGTGTGTGCTACCATGCTTGACTAATTTTGTATTTTCTGTAGAGATGGGGTTTCTCCATGTTGGTCAGGCTGGTCTCGAACTCCCTACCTCAAATGATCTGCTTGCCTAGGCCTCCTAAAATGGTGGGATACAGGTGTGAGCCACCATGCCCAGCCTTAAAATGATTTAAAAAGGGAGGTCCTCCCTTGGAAAGGTCGTTGGGGGATGAAGCAGGGAGAGGTTTATCCTGGGGACTGGGGTCTGATGAGAAACTGGGGTGGCATGAGAGTTTCCCTCTGAAGAAAGTATCTCCTGGTAGACAAATGGCATTTCCTAACCCCCTTGGTTCCCTTCTGTGCAGCTCCTCAAAGACACTGGAGAAGCATCCTAACATGCTCTAGACGGAACAGGAAAGGGTCCTTTGGCTTGAAAGAATCAGCATCCAGAAGCAGTACCTCCCTCTTCATCCAGTGATCTCCACCCCCGAGAAATGTGCTCTTCTAAATTATTTCCTCCATTGATACGCCTGCTCTCCTTCCCCAAGGCATTTGTTTTGTTGGCTAATTCCCTTTGGTAATTGGTTTGTCACTCTGTTAGGAGTTGTTTCCTGTGTTTATTTCATTATACAGTACAAAAAGAGAGAGCGCTCTTGAGTGGACCAAAGGGATAAGGAAGATGGTGCATGTTTTCCTGATGTCTACATAGAGCAAGTGCCTTAATCTTTTTTTTTTTTTTTTTGAGACGGAGTTTCGCTCATGTTACCCAGGCTGGAGTGCAATGGCGCGATCTCGGCTCACCGCAACCTCCGCCTCCCGGGTTCAGGCAATTCTCCTGCCTCAGCCTCCTGAGTAGCTGGGATTACAGGCACGCACCACCATGCCCAGCTGATTTTTTGTATTTTTAGTAGAGACGGGGTTTCACCGTGTTGACCAGGATGGTCTCGATCTCTTGACCTCGTGATCCACCCGCCTCGGCCTCCCAAAGTGCGGGGATTACAGGCGTGAGCCACCGTGCCCGGCCGTGCCTTAATCTTTGCCCCTATCTTCCTGGTGCTGTTGCCAGGCTGAGACCCTGGTTGGAGGAATAAAGCCTGCAGCTAGAGCAACTAAGGCAGCCTAGGATGACTGCCAGGGCCCCCAGGATGCATGAGGGCTGCCAACACCAACTACTGGGGAGAGGATTGTTGTTCCTGTGGAGGTGCTGGAGGTTGGTGGGGGGAAGGTGGAAGAGAGGAAATAAGGCAGAGATGAGCTCAGGGCCCCCAGAGAATGGAGCCTTTGTGTGGGGTACAGATGAGGGACAAGGGGGTGATTGTATGGGAGGGCCGGAAGTGCCACACAGACTGGCACCACCATAGTCAGCACCAGATTCACCCTTCTGCTCTGAGAACTCCCTGTGCCCCAAGGGGCCAGTCCCAGACATGGTCAGGGGAAGCAGGGTATGCCTGAAGACTATAAAGGATGGGAAGCTGGAAAGGCAGATATATAGCCAAGGGAAAATGAGAGGTATCCCCTATTACCCACACCCAGGGAACAGGAGGCCGAAGGGAAAAGACAGAAGCAGCTTTTACTATATTTACATCCAACAAAACTTCGCAGGGAACAATCCTTATTGCACAGGTCAGGGCCTGGGTGGGTGAGGCATTCCCCAAGGTGGGGCGAGCAAGAAAAATTTGGACTGGAGGGGACACCAGTTCTTCCTACGGAGAGCTTGAGACTCCTCTAGCTCCCAATACCTGACTTTGGAACTACAAACCACCAGACCATGGTGCCCTATTTCCCTTCTCTTTCTCACTCTCCATAAGAACCTCATAAGCAAGGGGGCTGTGGCTCCAAAATAAATAACTTAAAATAAAATACAAACACTCAGGTAGAAAAGCATGGAGAGCCTTGGGCTCCTTCAGCAATGCCAGGGAAGAGGGACCATTATTGGTGGAGAATGAGCTCCCTACCTCCCTTTCAGGGCAAAGGCTCAGTAGCTCTGCATCTTTCCAGTTGTTTTTTAAAACAAAAACTTTTAAAATGACCAGGGCAATGCAGATCTGTGGGTACCCTGGAGGGGAGTTCCTGGTATAGGACAAGGGAAGAACAGAGCTGTACCAACACCCCTAGATCTCCCCCAACATCAGCATGAACAAACTGGGTAGGTTGGAGACGGGGGAATCAGGACTTTTGGTAACAGTGGGTCCCTCTTCCTGCTGTCCTCGATTGGAGCCTTTGACTGGGCATGCTTCCCAGCCTATTCCCAACTCCATGAAGGAAACAGGGACGCAGGTTAACTCTAGAATCCCTTCTCCCTCATTTCCCCACCCCAGGCTGGAGAGGGAGGATTAAGGGTCTCTAGCATTCTGGAGGTGCTCCAAAACATTTTCGGCAGTCAATGGCCTTGGGAGTGGGCATCTGTGCCCGCCGCTGCCTCAGTTCCTCCTTGCCCATGCTGCTGGCCAGCTTGTTAAAGGCAGACTTGTACTTCTTATCGAAGGCCACTAGGGAAGAAGGTGGAAGTCAATACATTAGGACCCCGGCCTCCCACACCTGGCCCCAGATCCCTAAATTCCTCAGCACCTTGCCTGCTCCCTCACCTATGTCCACATGGTCCTTGCCCAGAGCAGCCATTGTCAGGAATAAGATCTCACGGTAGATTCCCCTATGGTGGAGGCAGAAGTATATGAGCAAGGTAAAAGGGGTGCAGAGCCCGGGACAGGCCAGGGACCACCCAGATGGCAGCATCATACCTCTGCAGGTGCAGGCCAGTGGGTGGGGGCCCTAGAGTTTCCAGCAGGAGCCCCACAGCCTTGTGCACTTCATTGAGTCCAACATGGCGCAGCACCGACTCCAACAATGCCAAACTAAGGGATGCGGGTACTGGGCCTGGCCATACCACCCGCTGGGGGATCTGGCCTGAATGAAAGGAAAGAAAGCCACCAGGATCACTGAGCCCTCTGGGTATAGGACCCACCCTCCCAGCCCAGGCCAAATACCAGACTCACTGTGGACCCTCCAGAGCACATAGAGAGGTGGGCAGCTATTGGGGTCAGGGGTCAGTACATCCCACAGCAGCCGTACCTGAACAGAGGCTGGATCAGGGGTTAGCCAAGGAGATGGGGCCTGAGGGAGCCAAGATAGGGGAGACAGTTAGGCTCAAGGGATGGGAGGCAGAGGATAAGAAATGGACAGGTGGTGCCAAAGAGACAGTGGGACACTACAGGACACAGCCAAAAAAAAGAGGGAAAGGAATTCTCATTCCCTCAAGAATGTAAGCTCTTGAGAGCAAGGACTGTTCTGTAATCTGCTGCATAACTAGTACTTAAAACTGCCTGGAACATAAAAAGCACTCAATACTGGTGGAACGAACAGACAACATGAATGAATCATTTTTTAGGTACCAGGCTCTGCACAAGGTTGTCTATACACCCGCCCAGTGAGGTAGGTGCTTATGCCATTTTACAGATGACAAAATTGAGGCTCAGAGTGGTAAAGTGAAGGGCCAAGATTCAAACCAGGTGGAACAGACTCCACAGCCCATGTTCTTTCTACAATGCCAAGGACACAGCGGATGAACAGCTGAGAGATGAGGAGGGAGGCACTTAGGAAACAGGGGCCACATGGGGGCACCGACCTGGGGGTGTGAAGGCCCATCACAGGAGGCCAGCACCAGGCCTGGTAGAATACTGGGCAGGCGTAGCCGTTGGAAATACCACAGAAGGTTCCAGAAGATGATAGGGTGGGCAGAGGGCAGCTCAGGCAATGCCAGCACCTCACTGCCCTCATTCTCTACCAGTGACTCCAGCTCCTTACGCAGCACCAGGGGGCTCAGGTATGCCCATGCCGCACTCTCAACCCGTCGGGAGGCTCCCTATCAGGCACAAAGGGGGAGGGCAGTAGAGGGAATGTACATCCCCAGAGCCTTGCCTCTCACTGAGCCACCACATCCAATAGCTTCTGGGATGCCCCTTGCCCTTAAAGGAAACAGATGTGCCCATCTCTCCCTGGCACCCCACAGGCCCCACACAGGGCAACAATCCCATTCCTCATGCCCGTTGGCCCAGCCCTTACCCCCATGTGCCCATTGCAGAGCTGGGGCTCATCCAGAGCAAGGCAGAGCCTGCGGTCACTGAGCACAGGACCAGGACCCCCAGGGACAGGAGCATCTCTGCTGCCACTGGCACCAGCAGGCTTGGGGCTGGGAACACTGCAGGGGGACAGCAGCAGGGGTCAGCTCTTGGACCTTCGCCTCCCTACCCCACCCACAGCACTTGCCCTGCCTTGGGCACCTGGGGCGGGAATCAAGGGTCTGGACACTGAGCAGGGGCACAAAGGGGCAGGCGCAGAAGGGGCAGGTTGTGTTGAGGTTAGAGTCATCAGGTGCCCAGCCAGCCATGATTTCTTCATCGTACACCAGCGAATCACAGGCGCGGCACAGGGAGCAGCTGGACAGCAGAATCTGTGGGCAAGGAGAGCCGGGAAGTAGGCCCTGTCTGGCTGCCAGCGCTCTGGAGCCCATGCCCCTGCCCCAGGCCTTCCCACCTCCTTCCCATCTCCTGCCTTTGACAGGGTGACTGTGTGCTTTGTGTGTTCAAGCACATCTGTGTGGGAGGGGTTATCCTTACTTCCAGGGAAGGTGACTGGCAGGATCCAGGGGTATCACTGAGGCGCTCTGAGGAACGGCGAAGACTCAGGTTGCTGAGAGAAGATTCTGAGAGGTCCCACTCACTGCCCAGAGAGGCCGAGCTCTGCCATGACATGAGAAACCATGGTCAGCCAACCCCATGCTCTTCTACCCAAGAGCCCCCTTTTTGGACATTCTTCCAGTTGTAGCCCTCCCCAAGCCCGCTAATGCTAAGGTGTCTGGACCCTCCTTCGCTGGCTACCTCAGAGGCAGTGGATCCAGGACGCTCCCGGGGGTGCAGAAGGCTGTCCATGGGGCTGCGGCGGGCTGGGGGTGGCAGGTCAGGAGGCAGCTCAGGTGGGGGAATGCGGGAAGTGGGGGAGTGGCGGGAAGGAGTAAGCAGCTGTTGGAGGTGGGCACCCAGCCCTCGCCGGGGGGTGCCTGCCTCATCCTGTCGCCCGCCAGCCTTGGGTCCCCGCCCACTCAGCCCTTCCAGGGCCTCAGTGGACTGGGCACTCAGGGCTGAGCCGGAGCCACCTGGGCTGCCTCCAGGGACTGGCTCTTCCCCTGTCAGGCTCAGGTCTGAGAGACTTCCATCATGCCAGGGCACAGGTGATCTCCGGGGTTCCAGGACCCCCAAGGCCTCTATCACTGCAGCACAGAAAAGAATGAGGGAAGATAGAGCCCAGCCTCTCCACCAGCTTCCCCTTTCCTGAGTAAACACAATTCCTGGCTGCACAAACTCTGGAGCCACAACCCCCACCATGATGACATTCTGGGCAGGATTCCCTGAGTCTACAGCACCCACCACAGAGGGCTGTCCTCCACTCTGTCTCTAGTCTTCCCTGCCTCACTAGCAGGTGGTTAGAAAAGTTGATTGGGGGAGTAGGGGAGCCAGACAAGGGCACTCACTGTGGGCCACACCAGCCTCTACAGTGGGCTGTGCCCCTCGGGCACTGCCCAGGCTACCACTCTTCACCAGGCGCCCAGGGGGTGAGGCCGGGTCTCTCAGACTTCGCCCAGCCCAAGTAGTCTGGCGCTGAAGGGTGCGAGTAGGGGAAGGGCGCTCCAGATAGGGCTCTGTAAAAGACGAGAAGGGGTTTAGAGGCGGCCGACTAGGAACCGAGTCCCCTGTTCCAAAATAGAGCTCCTTAGATGGACCTGGGTTTGCAGGGTTCCTCCCAGGCAAAACTTTATCCATTTGGTTGCCAGCCACATGTAATTTATCAATCCCCGGAAACCAAATGCCAACCATTAGACCAGCCCCAGCCCTCCATGCCTTTCCCTGCCTGAGCCCAGCTACTCCATCCCCAAGCCTGTCTCACCAGGCCCTACCCACCGGCCTGGGAGCTGCCTGCGTCTTGCTGAGCTGACACCTGCTGCTGCTGCTGCTCCTGCTGCTGCTGCTGTCGCCGTTCTCTCAAGGGCTGGCGGAACTGAGCAGCCCCCAGGACAACATTCCGGAGCTTGGCCCAGCGCAGGCGCCCACCTGGTGTGCCAGACGGCCACTTGCTTTCCAGCACAGCCTACCAAGCACAGTGCCCATCAGGATGGCCCACTCCCGCACCCTGACCCTGCCTCATACCCACTCCCTGTCCTGGAGCCCCAGGGACCACCTTCCCTTGCAGACATCCTGCCTAGGATTGTCCTGCCAATGGCTCAGCCAGGAACAAGAACCCAGAAGAGAGAGTAGGCAGCAGCTGCCTCCCAAGGAGCCTAGAAGAAGCCAGTGGCAATGGAGAAAATGTGTAGCCAGACTCTGCTGCTTACAAATATAAACTATATGGCTCTGAAGAAATCATTTATTTGGTTATTAGTTTCCTCATCTAAAAAACAGGAGGCAGTTTATTATCATGGCTAAAGGGCTGAATTCAGGAGATATGGATATGCCTCTGCCCATATTCTTTTTTTTTTTTTTTTCCTGAGAATGGCATTTCACTCTTGTCATCCAGGCCAGAGCGCAGTACAGTGGTGCGATCTCAGCTCACTGCAACCTCTGCCTCCCAGGTTCAAGTAATTCTCCTGCCTCAGTTCCTGTGTAGCTGGGATTACAGGTGCCCACCACCATGCCCAGCTAATTTTTGTATTTTTAGCAGAGACAGGGTTTCACCATTTTGGCCAGGCTGGTCTCGAACTCCTGACTTCAGGTGATCTGCCTGCCTTGGCCTCCTAAAGTGTTGGGATTACAGATGTGAGCCACCTCGCCCAGCCCTGTGCCCATATTCTAAGTCCTTAACTTCTTTGCTGCGGGACCTGGGACAAGTTGCTAACTCTCTGCAGCCTCATCTCCTCATTTGTAAGATGGGGATAACAATCATCCCACCTCATAGGGCCATTGTGAAGATAAGATGATGTAAAATGTGTGATGCCTATGGACCAGTGCCTGGCTTAGCGGCTAACACTATTAGTTGCAGACAGGGCTGTCATTAGTGGGAATCAAAGTAGCCTCCTCTGAGAAACTGTAGGTGCTAAGGCACCACAGGAACGCACTGTGGATGACAGTGGTTCCAGGACCTAGGCAAACGGTACCAACCCAATCTCCAAGGAGCGAGGGAAGCAGCAGCATCCTCCCCTCACACACCCTGGCACAGCTGCCATCCCACCCTCACCCCAAAGTAGGTACCTTATTGTAGTATCCATAGGTGATGGTGTTGGGCACAATGCCTGCTTGCCGCATCTCCAGCATGACCCGCACAGACAGCACAGGCTGCCCATAGTGTGAGCAGAGCTGCATCAGCACCCGGTAACACACCTGGGCCAGGAGAGGGACAGGACAACAGGAGACTCACTCCCAACCAAAACCAAAGTCTCAGCAAGCACCCTCTTCCATCCTCCCAATTCTCACAGACATCACTGGCCCCTGGCAGGTCCTGGGGCTGCCTCAGAGCCACCCACCCATTCTGCTGACCCTGCCACTCTACAGTCTCCACTGCTATACCCTGAACATGCTTATTCACTCGACGAATGTTTACAGATAACCTGCCCAGCTCTGGGGCTCTACAACTTCTTTCCTTAGTCTCCACCAAGTTTCCCTCTCACAGCCCCCTCCAGCTGCACGTGGCTCACTGGGCCTGGGTGTGGGCGTGGCCACACAGATTGCCTACCTCGTCAGGGAGCACCACCTTGCCGCTCTCCATCTGGCGCAGCACATGGTAGGCTGTGTGCAGGGCCTGTACCCGGGAGGGTGCCGACCGCACATAGGCGGGCAGACAGAGGAACCACAGCCCATAGCAGTGCCCCAGCAGGCACCGGGCCCATAGCTCAGGCACAGCTGCTGACTTCTGTGCCATCCGCTGTGCAACCTTCATCTCCTAGGTAGGATAGGGGACACATCAGGGTGAGTACAATGCCAGGTTATTTTTATTATTTATTTACTTATTTATTAAGACAGGGTCTTTCTCTGTCACCCAGGCTGGAGTGCAGTGGTGCCATCTCGGCTCACTGAAGGCTCAACCTCCTGGGCTCAAGCGATTCTCCCACCTCAGCCTCCCAAGTAGCTGGGATTACGGGCACACACCACCACGCCTGCCTAATTGTTTTGTACTCTTTGTAGAGACAGGGTTTTGCCATGTTGCCCAGGCTGGTCACAAATTCCTGGGCTCAAGTGATCTGCCCATCTCAGCCTCTCAAAATGCTGAGATTAAAGGCATGAGCCACCAGGACAGACATTGAAATGGTGTGGGGAGAAGTAGCACCTGTGAGGAAGTCTGTGCCCTGAGGAGGAGGAAGGATGCTGTACTCCGAAGACTGCAGCCCTGCCTGGAGCCTCGTGCAGAGAGGCTGGCCCTGGACCATGGGCAGGTGCCATAGAAGACATGGCCAGCCCCTGGATTCCCAGAGTGCTCAGAAGATGAAGGTGATGACAATGATGATATGACACTGATAATGGCAACTAATGTTTATACGGGGTTGGTTATGTGCTAAGCACATTTAAACTCCTAACAACCTCATGGGGTAAGTACTATTATTGTCCCCATTTTACAGATGAGGAAACTGAAGCAGCAGCCCTCAGCCTGATCCAGGTCCCTCAATTCGGTCCACCCACTGCTTACCTGTTTGGTACGGCGAGGAGCAGGACTGCTGGGGGCACTACGGGAAGGGCCCGGCACAGGCAGGGCCCCAGGCTGCTCCTGAAGAGACTCAAACAGCTCAGCCCGTAGCTCTGGGAACCCATCGTAGCTGGAGGGCAGAGAGCAACATCAGGGCAAGCAGCAAAGGGCCAGGCAAGTTGGACCGGACCAGCCTATGGTCCACGTGAGGGAACAAAAGACTCACCAGTACTGGGGAGTGGAATCACTGCCCTCTGGTACGGGAGGCTCCTCGGGAGGTGTGATAAAGACAGTGAGCTCACTTCCCGACAGCTCCTCAAGCTCCACTAAGGGTGTCGGCTCAGGCTTCTCCTGCTCTGGGTGGACCTGGAGAAGGATCATAAGAGAGCGGGTGTTGAGACGGTGGGCATGGAGCAGAGCCAGGGTGTCCAGATAATGGCATCTCTCAGGAGAGCTCATCTACAGGGAAGGAGATACAGCCTGGGAAGACGGAGAGTCAGGAACGGGAGGGTAGTAAGTCACATGTATGGAGCCAGCTGTGTATGGCTGCACAGGTTGTGCACTGTATAACTCCAGGAGTGCCATCCAAGTGGCAGTTCAGATATAGAGTTGTGTTTAAAATGGCCCTGGGGCCAGACACAGTGGCTGATGCCTGTAATCTCAGCGCTTTGGGAGGCTGAGGCCAGCGGATCACTTGAGGCCTGGAGTTCAAGACCAGCTTGGCCAATGTGTCAAGTAGAAACCTGTTCCTACTAAAAATACAAAAATTAGCTTGGCGTGTTGGCACGAACCTATAATACCAGCTACTGGGGAGACTGAGGCAGGAGACTAACTTGAACCAGGGAGTTGGAGATTGCAGTGAGCTGAGATTATGCCACTGTGCTCCAGTCTGGGAGACGGCAAAACTCTATCTCAAAAAAAAAAAAAAATTAAAATTAAAAAGTTAAATAAATAAAATAAAATGGCCCTGGGGTCTACAGCCTGAACATGCCCAATCCTGTCTAAAATGGCCTGGGGGCAAGAGAGACAGTGAGAGAGAACAGAGGCCAGTGAGTACACAGAAGGGATGATACCTTGTCAACGCAAGAGTCGAAGAATTCGAGGGCAGCATGGCGAGCAGAGCCGAAAGAGCACTCCTCAATGAACTGTGAGAACATCTGTGTGTGCAGCAGCTGAGAGTAAAGTTTGTGGCTGGAGCGTTCCCGGGATTTGAGGAAGCCTGAAGGGGACAGGAATGGGGCAGAGGAGGGAGGTGACCAGGGCTCCCCACCATAGCCATAGCTTTTTTAAATCTCTTCTTGGCTGCCTGCCTACTCAGGCCCAAGGCCATCATCTCTTGGACCCTCTGGCACAACTACCCTCATACCAAGCTGAGCAGCTCAGCACCCCCAGCATGATGGTCCTAGGGAATCCCTCCCTTTGTGTGCCTGTGCCCACTGCCTCAGGCTGGGGTATCTCCAAGGGCAGGGTCCCTGCACAGAGCTTTGCCCATGGGAGCTGCTCACCACAGGGATTACTATGTCTACCCCAAGGCGGGGACTCCAAAGGGTAGGACCACAGCTGGTTCATCTTTGTAAACTAATTCCCCACAAGAGTGAATGTCTCAAAGCAGGTGTCCATAGAAACATTTGTTGGCCGGGCGCGGTAGCTCACACCTGTAATCCCAGCACTTTGGGAGGCCAAGGTGGGTGGATCATGGAGTCAGGAGATGGAGATCATCCTGGCCAACATGGTGAAGCCCTGTCTCTACTAAAAATACAGAAATTAGCTGGGTGTGGTGGTGGGTGCTTATAATCTCAGCTACACGGGAGGCTGAGAATTGCTGAACCAGGGAGTCAGAGATTGCAGTGAACCGAGATGGTGCCACTACATTCCAGCCTGGCAACAGAGTGAGACTCCATCTCAAAAACAACAGCAACAACAACAAAAAAAACAATGGTGTGGCTGCCAGCCCCCTCTTCCTTTCTGACAGAGCCTGCCCCTTGCCACCTCCTTCCATGATACCATCTCCCAGCAGAAGACAGGCCCTCCATACCCTGCAGGAAGAAAAGGTTGTCAACATCACGAGCTCCCTCGGACGGGGCCTGGGTGAGTGGGCGCAGGAAGACTCGGTAGCCCTTGAGCAGACAGGCCATGAAGCGGAGGAAGGCTCCTTGGACTTCACGTTCTAGCCGGGCCCGGCGGCCACACACTGCCTCGTAGTCTGTCAGTAGGAACTCCAGGGACGCCTCCTCCTCAGGTCCAGTGTATGCTGGGGGCCAGTGCAGCTTGAGAGTCAGGGCTGGCTCTCATAGTGTTAGCCTCAACTCTGCCCTCGCAGCCTCCATCCCCACCTCCAGCCTCTGACAGACCTTGCACCAGTAGCAACGAAAACATTACTTTCAGCTACAGGTTCAAGCTCGACATGTCCCACATGTTCAGGAATACTGTCTGCCCCTCCTTCTAGCTTCAGCTGGAATTGTAACCTCCCTCATTTCCACAAAACGTAATCTTTTATTTTTCCTTTTTTAAAAAATTAAATTTTTTTTTTTTTCCTTTTTAAAGATGGGGTTTCACCATGTTGGTCAGGCTGGTCTTGAACTCCCGACCTCAGGTGATCTGCCCGCCTTGGCCTCCAAAGTGCTTGGATTGCAAGCGTGAGCCACCACGCCCGGCCACGAAATGCAATCCTAACTCTGCTCACTTCCTCAAGAAATGCCTAGCTCCTCACAGACCTCCGCAAACTGGAGGTTTGAGGCCAAGGACAGTTCCCTGCCTCCCTCCCCACCCAGGCTTCTCACTCTGGTCCAGCTGCTGGTACAGGTTTGTCAGTGTGGCCAGCAGAACCTTGTAGGGTCTGCGGGGCAGGATCCGAGGGGAGAGGAGCTTCTTTTCCTCAGTCCTGTGAGAGAAGCATAAGGGGAAGGAGTGGCAAGGCTCTGGGGAAAGGGTGACAGGGCTCCTTGCCAGCCTCCCCCACTTTGTGCCTGAAGCTCCTTTTGAGCCCGTAGCGCTCCACACACCAGCCCATTCCTGCCCACCACCCAGCAGCCGCCAAATGAGACCCAGCCTCTTACTGGAAGAGCGTGTTGGTATCAAGGTCAACACAGATGACATCAGCAGGAGGGTCATGCAAATCAAAGTAGCTGGAGTGGATACCCACAATGAATGGCACAGGGGCACTCAGCACATCTGCCAGTACCAGCGGGCACAGCGGAATGTAGGGGCACTGCCAGTGCAGTGGGAAGATCATCTGAAGCACCAGGCAGTGACAACCAGTGAGCAGGCGGTTGAGGCAGCAGTTGGGGGCACAGGAGAGAGAGAGAGGGCATTGGCCTTGGTGAGTTGGTGCCTGCTGAGACAGGCTGTTGGAAGTAGGCTCTAGAGAAGAGCCCCTGATGGAAGCTATGCATCCCTGCAGTCTGTGCCCAGGAAAAGGGGCTAAGGATCCTCCCCAAGGAAGGAAAAGGGAAGAGTCCAGGCAGGGATAGGGGCACCAGAAAGAACCATAGTTCTAGGGAAGGTGGGCCAGGCAGGGCGGCACTCACCGAGACGAGGGCCTCACAGACGCTGGTGAGCAGGTCTGGCCGCAGCGAGTGGACCAGCAGCTTATGCTCTGTGAGCACAGCCAGCAGCAGTGTGATAGCCAGCTCAGGGCCCAGGCTCTGCAGCAGCTGCAGGAAGCTGGCACCACTGCAGGCAATGCCAAGGTGGGGAAATGGTCACCAGGAGACCCTGGAGACCTTCCCCATTTGCCAGGCACAGCTACCACCTGGACCCAGCTTGCATCAACCTCAGCAGCCACACCCACCTGCCCGGCACCTACCATGTCCTCGGTCATTAACGCTCCCTCCCCACAACCTGAGCACATACCTGAGGGGCAGGGGTGAGGATACCGGCTGACAGAGGAGCAGGTTGTCATGGGGAGACATCTGGGAGGGAAGAAGACACGGCTCAGGGTAATGATGCCAACCCCCCTCCTTCCCTCAGCCCAGCCCCAGCCGCAGCTCTCACCTGCACTAGGATGCGGGGTCTCTGTGGGGAAGGGAAGGGGACGTTGTGAATGAAGTGGGAGATGTGCCTGGGGGACAGAAACACAGGTCAGAGCACACTCCCCAGTCCAGCCCTGTCCTACCTCCACCTCTTCTCAGCTCTTCCACCTGTTCTCAAGAACCTTATTCCTTCCTGAACCCCACTTTGAGACCTGTGTCAGCCAATGGAGCCTCCATTATGCATATAATTTGTGCAGATCAGAAAAGAGATCCTCCCTGGGCATACACAGTCCCTTGGCAGGACCTAACTAGAAAGTTGAGACTGGATTTCAGGCGCTGCTCCCCTCCTCAGCCCATTGCAATTTTTGCAATGGACGAGCGGTACAATACAACCATGTACGGCAGCCCTGTCCCTTACCCCGGGCCCAGCCCTCCCCTCACCCACATCTGAATCTCTCACATCTCTCCTGGCCCCCTTATTCCTTCCTAACCCCTTCCCAATAGTACAGGAGCCACGCTCACGCTTCCAAGGGCAGGCGGTGGGGGCCTGAGACGGAGTAGCGGTAAAGGAAGGTAAGGAAGGCGCGGAAGGCAGGGAAGGCAGGCCAGCGGGACAGTACAGCGATGGCGCGCCGGCTGCGCACATCTCTGCCCCCCAGTGCCCGGCCCCGCTCCACGGCGCTCAGCAGGCCCAGTGCCCGTGCCTGCCGCTCTGACAGCCTGGCCCTCGGGAACGCCTCGTAGAACTGCAGGGCGGCACCATACACCTGGCAGGGGGCAGAGGGGTGGTCAGGCAGGCCCTGCATAGCCCAGACCCCTTGCCACACTCCACACACCCACCTTATCACCAGCTGCACCCGTGAGCACAAAGGTGGAGAAGACGGGCACGGGGTACTTGGTCTGGGTAGGCCAGCACTCGATAGTGGCCCCCATGGGCAGGCAGAAGACGGGCACTGACTCGGGCAGCGGGAACGCCTCATTGTCCTCCTCCGGGTAGCGGCCCAGCAGCTCTGCACCCCCAGCAGAGTTGGGGGTACCCAAGAGGAGCAGGGTCCATCAGACTCCAAGGGAAAGAAACCAGGGGATCCCAGAGAAGGCCCAACTTGCAAAGGGGAAGTCAATTCCGGGGACACTTAAGGTGCCTGCCAAGAGGCACCAGGGCAAAGGGATGTAGGGTCACAGGGCTGGAGGGATAAAGGGGCCACTCACCTGCCTCGTACACCAGCGTGTTGGCCTTCGCCAGGCCCACCTTATAGCACAGGTACACTGCTGGGCCCCACTACCCCAGAAATGGTAAGAGACAAGCAGACACACAGCTAACACAGGTTTCTGGGGGCCATTTTCTCTCTACCATACCTAAATGTTCTTTTGTCTTTAAAGCTCCCATTAATCCCAGTGCCCCAAAACCAGAGTTACCCCTCTGGACCCACCCCTGTGGTCAGAGCCTTGGTCCTGGGATGCCCTTTGTTCCCAGTGTCCACACCCACCCTTACACCAAGAGGGTCCAGGTATGAACTCTTGGTCCCACTCACCATGCCAGGGTTGAGGTTGCGGGGCAGCCGGCAGTAAGTATGAGGAGTGCCCTCGCCCTTACTGGGCAGCACCAGGCAGAGGTCAGTGATGCCTAGGGCATGCAGCCCTGCCCCCTCTGCTGCCCGCCGGTAAGTGAGGTAGGTGCGGGGGTGCCCGGGGCCTGGAGGGGCCAGGTTTGCTGAGTGGCTGTAGGGTGTCGTGTCAAGCACATGGAAGCCGGGCTTGGGACGTTCCTTCCCCTCATACAACACCCTTAGCACAGAGAGCAGAGAGAGATGTCGGGAGGTCAGGGTAGAGGACAAAGACCCAATCCAGCCACATCTGCCTACCTAGCCCCCTAAACCCACCTTGCACCCGCAGCCTTATCAAACTCTAACACCAGGGCCCACCTCTTCCTGCTGAACTCTGTCCTTCAGAATCCTGTGCCCTCTCTTATGCCTTTGGCCTTATTTCGTGGTGAGTAACAACCTTGCATGCCTTCTATGGCTCTCATTAATAAACACTAAGAATCAGCTGGGCACGGTGATTCATGCCTGTAATCCCAGCACTTTGGGAGGCAGAGACAGGTGGATCACCTGAAGTCAGCCGTTCAAAGCCAGCCTAGCCAACCTGGTGAAACCCTGTCTTTACTAAAAATACAAAAATTAGCTGGGCATGATGGCTCGTGGCTGTAGTCCCAGCTACTCAGGAGGCTGAAGCAGGAGAATCGTTTGCACCTGGGAAACAGAGGTTGCAGTGAGCTGAGATTGTGCCACCACACTCCAACCTGGGCAACAAAGCGAGACTCTTGTCTAAAAAAAATAAAAATAGGCCGAGTGCAGTGGCTCACGCCTGTAATCTCAGCACTTTGGGAGGCCGAGGTGGGCGGATCACCTGAGGTCAGGAGTTCAAGACCAGCCTGGCCAACAAGGTAAAACTCCGTCTTAAAAAATAAATAAATAAATACAATTTTAAAAAATAAAAATAAACAAGATGGGGTACTGTAGCTTATGCCTGTAATCCCAGCACTTTGGGAGGCTAAGGCGGACAGATCACAAGATAAGGAGTTCAAGACCAGCCTGGCCAACATAGTAAAACACCATCTCTACTAAAAATACAAAAATTAGCTGGGTGTGGGGGCACACACCTGTAGTCCCAGCTACTTGGGAGGCTGAGGCAGGAGAATCACTTGAACCTGGGAGATGGAGGTTGCAGTAAGCCAAGACCACGCCATTGCACTCCAGCCTGGTGACAGAGCGAGACTCCATCTCAAAAAAAAAAAAAAAAAAAAAGGAATACAAGCTATCACTGACTGACTCCGTGCTAAGTCTGTCACATGGGTTATCTCATTTAATCTCGATCATCCTAAGAGGATGAATTATTTTCCCCAATTGACAGATGAGGAAAACAGGCCAGAGGGGCTCAAAAACCTGCCTAAGCTCTCAGAGCTAGCAAGGAGCAGCACTAGCACATGAATTCGAATCTGTGAGGACTAAGTACATACAACTTCAGTCCTTCCTACCCGGCCTCTGGCCCACCCAGCTCCCATCTCCACTGCCCTTCCCTGTTCCATAGTCCTACCTCTCCCTATCTCACTGGAGTCCCTCCCAGCCTCCCTTGGTGCCAGGATGGGTAGGGGCACCCACCCCAGCTCAACGAGGGGGGGCTTGTCACGACCCCTGCGGTAGCAGATGACGGGTTGAGTTCCACCCAGAAGCCCAGCACTGAGTTCCAAGGGGTGGCCCCCGGCGGAAGCCTGGATGCATGTGTAGCCCTGGGGCACCTCCTCGCCCAGTGCCCTAGCGATGACTGCCACATCTGTGATGGGCTCAGCTGGCCGGGGAGGGCGCAGGGGCCCACTGGGTTCGGGAACCCACGTTTCCTCAGGGATGGGTGCTCCGTTCCCTGCAAGCCCAGCTACCACGAAGTAATCCACCAGCCGGGGGGGCCGCTCCTCCGCCATGGCCCCCCCCTCACTCACTGCATCTGGAATGGTCAAGTGGAAGAGAGATGAAGCAAGGAAGGCTGGGGATTCCATGGCAACCAGGGTGCCCTCTTGCTCCCCTCCTCTTCCTAGTCCTTCCAAAGAAAGGCAGGATAAGGGGCCGGCCAATCCTGAACTCTCCCGCCTGTGACATCACCAGGCTCTCACTGCCCACCACAGCTTCTTAAAGAGACCAGGTCCCTCCCGCCTAGTGGTCCTGGCGTTCTCCTCAAAGAACCTCGACTCCACCACACACAGCTAACCTGGGCTTTGACATCACATTGTCCATGTGTCCCTTTTAAAAGCTAACCAGTTATAACATCACAGAGATCACAATGTTGTCTGTAATAGCCTTCCATGACATCATTCATGCTGGTCATGACATCATACCAACCTGACAGTTTTTTTTAAGGGTTTCTGACCTCCCTACTCCAGTTTTGACACCATAAGAACCTTGTGATCCTGCCAATGTTCTTAAAGAGCCCACTCCGAGGTTTCTAAGGTTTCTGAGAAAGCCCACAGAGCCAAAGTTTTAGTCTTTTCAAAGAACCCAAGTGTCCTTTCTCCTAGCTTAACTCCACCAGTCTGGCCCAAAAAACAGTGTTCTCACACCTCCAGGATCCTTAGGTAGCTCATTAGATCCAAAGTGGCTGCAAGAGACAAGTCCCAGCCATCCCACACCCTCCACCATGGAGCCGAGAGACAGAAACAGGCAGGCCCACAACAGTCTACAACAGTCTAGTTCTCACCTGCCTCCATGGCCCAACCCGGGGGAGTAGAAGCCCCAAGGGTCCTGAGGCGCCCCAGGGTGCAGAAGCTGGAAAAGAGCCTGGTGGGTAGCTTGCAGCAGGGGCCCGGAGGCGTGGGGGGTGCTTCAGAGGGGAAGGGAGGTTACTTCCTGAAACAGTGGAGGGGAAGCTGCAACTCAGAGGAAGTCAGCCTGTGGGTGTGTGAGGTGGCAGTGGTGGGGTTACCATTGAAGGTGTCAGCACACCATCACGCCAAGTTGGAACCTCAGACTAGAGGACCCTGAGCGAGGCCGAGGAGGCTCAGAACGGTTCCAGGATGTGCAGTCCTACTAACCTCCCACTGTTCCCGAGAGAACAGGGAATAAGGAATCTCGTGGGGCCAGGCGGGTTCTCTTCTTCACCTGGCCGCTGGACACACACACATACACACGCACCAACCCCAGCTAAATTTAGACTCCACTTCTGGGAGGTGTAGCCAGGAGTCAGCGTCAGCCTCTTGATTTAACTCTGGGGCACAGACCTGTCCCTCATCCACTGCGGGCGAATGGGAGCCCTATGCCCAAGGCAGCTGGCAGAGGCCATTAGGTGGGACCTTCTAAGGGGCAAGTGGGTGGCACACATCGCAGGACCTGCGCACCAGGGCCTCCCCTCACCAAGCCAGGGAAGAGTCCTGCAGAAAGCAGCCCTTTCTCCTTGGGGAAGGCAGTCGGCACAGGGCCCACTCCGGGTCCCCACGCCCGCGTGCCGGGTGACAGGAAGTTCGGGTTGGGGCAGAGGGCGCGCCGAGGGGGAGGAGGCTGAGGAAGGAGCAGGAGGACAGACAAGCAGGCGCGCCGGCGGCCGAGGACGTGACGGCAGCAGCGCCGGCCGCCGCGTGACCCGAGCAGGAGGGAGGGCGGCTCCGGCTCCGGCTCCGGCACCCGGGGAAGCAGGAGGGGTGCAGGAGGCCGGGCACGGCGAGCTAACTCCGGGCGGTGCCCTCCCCTCCACTTTCACTTCCCCAGGAGAGAGGAACAGGAACCAGATGTGCAGTGCTGGACAGCAGCTGGGGGCCATTCCCCGCCCGCGCTCCCTCCCGTGGGTCCCAGCCTGCCGCCCCGCCCGGTCCAGCCCCTACCTGCCTGCCCCGCGCTTCCCGGCCGGCCGGCCCGCTGGCGGGTGGCTCGGAGGGCGAGCTGGCGGGCCGGCGGGCGGCGGGGCTACCCGGCCCCGGACATGGCGCAACCGACTTGGGCGCCGCTCCCGCCCGGGCTGTGAGTGAAGGAAGAAGAGGCGGCCGAGGACAGCAGAGCGCGGGGCGCCGTGGAGGGAGATCCGGGCGGTCCCCGCGTCCCCGCCGCGCTGCGCCACGCGGGGACTGTGCTGCCGCGCTGCTTGCTCGGGCGGCTCGGTCCTCCCAGCTCCCGCGGCACCGGCACCGGGGACCTAGCGCTCCTCAGCGCGCCCCGCTTTCTCTACTCCCCCCACACCCCCTCCAGGCCGCGGGCGCCGCCGCCGCTATCCTCACCCCCCCTCCTCGGCCGGCGGCCGTGACCCTGGCAAGCGTCTGCCCAGCGCCCAGCCGCCTGCAGCCCGACCCCTGGCGGCTGGGAGGGCCCCCTACACCCAGGTAGCTTCCCACCATCCAGCCCGTTCCGCAGGACACTGACCCCAGGCGACCCTGAGGTCCACGGTACGCTCCCTTCCCTCCTGGGTCCTGAAGTCAGATGTGGCATGCATGATGTGGGCGAAGGTGAAGCCCCAAAGGCCTAGGCTACGGGGACCCAGGTGGCTCTCCCGACTTCCAGGTTTAGGGCACAGAACATTCCCTTCTGGCCAGAACCAGCAGCTCTCAGTTCTCTTTTCTGAAAATGACAAGAGCTTTGGAAAGAGGAAGAGGAGAGGCCAGGACTGCAGGGTGTGGAATAGAGCAGTGGAGGTGGGGGTAAGGTAATTGGGGGGAACTACTATTCTCACAATGCTAGGTGGGGGAGAGAGGAGTGCAGAGGCCCAGACTGCTGGTCCAGGGGCTAGTCACCCAATCCAGAAAGAGAAAACCTTCACAACATGCTGGGCACTGAAGGATCTGTTGTATTAAAACTCAAGTGAATGAGTGGCGAAGGGTGGAGAGGGTGAATTCATGCATGGTGAGGGGGTGGGGATGAAGGCTTCCCTGAGACCTAGGAGCACTTCAGACCTGTGGGCTCAGCCAGCAATCACCTCCTCACCCCCCGACTCACTGCCAGGCCTGGGGTTGAAGAACTTGTCTGACGACTCAAAGTCCCTATCCTCAGAACTGCAGCAGGGCCCTGGACAGACAGGATGACACATGAAGTGATTTCCTGCTGCCATGGAACGGTACATCCATGCTGGGTACAAATTCCAAGGCTGTAGGGCCCTTCCACAAAGCACAGTGGTGCTAAGAAGATGCAAAAAAGCTAACAGATAAAAAGACCCATGGCCCAATAACTCCCTAGATCCCGAGCCATGCCCCAAATCATAACCAACCACACCAAGGGTTTGATATGATTTTTTTATTAACATATAATAATATATTTAATAAAAAATAGTATCCACTCTGGCTCTCTCCTCCACTGCAAGGGGAAGAGTGGTGAGGAGGGGCTGGCACTGCCCACCCCTAAGCATCCGGACAAGCCCGGCCTCCAGGGCTCCCCTCTACCCCCTGCTTTCCAACAGGCTCTGACCTCCAGACAGACGGTTCAAAGTTACAAGTGCTTTAGGCCCTCCCTTGAATTCCCCCAGGCCCACCCCTTGTGCAGAATTCAGGGGCCACCTGGACAAACCCCTTGGTTTTTCTCATTCTTGGGATCCTTCATTCATGCTAGAAAGAGGATCTGGGAGTCTCTACTGGCCAGGGGGAAGGGAGGAAAGGAACGGTAGTAGGGGATGGGACCACAAAGAGGGTTGATGATGAGGTCCCCTCACTGGAGCCGGTCACTGCGGAATGAATCTTCCACAGCAGGATCGGGCAGCAGGGCACAGGGGTCACTCAGCATGTTTAGCCCTTCCAGGCCCAGTGGCTCCATGCGCAGCTCATCTTCTAGCCCTAGCCCTAGCTCCAAGCCTGCTGCTGACACCTCAAAGCCAGGCACTCCGGCCAGGGCTGCTGCAATCTCCTTAGAAAAACCTGGAGAGGAGTCCCCTGTGGGTAGAAGAGACAGGTGAGGACCCTATGCCCTGTAAACTTTTCTAAGACCCCTCAATCTCCTGCTCATCAATGAACACGTCATTCCCTCCTTCCACTTCCCATCACCACCCACCCCCCCTCACCTGCGAGGATGACGTTAGGCCCTGAGCCATGGCGGGAACAGTGGGTCAAGTTCTGGTGGTTGAGGGTGTGGGGATCCTGGGGGCCACCCATTGGCCCCTCACCCCCAAAAAATCCAGGCCCTTCAGAAAAGCCAGGGGGATCCAGCACCAGGCTGGTTGATGGGCTCTCCATGCTGAACTGCTCCAGCTACGGACACATAGACAAATCTTGAGGAAGTAGGGTTTAGAACTGGTATTCCTGCCTAGCCCTGCTGACATACTCCCTTTGCCCAGCAACCTTCAACCACCCCAGGAACAGAGGCAATGACAGAGGGAGGTGGCAGCAAGCAGAGCGACAGAAGCGAGCACGGGGCCCGAAGTAAGTATGGGCACCGTACCTGCTGGGCCAGAGCATGTGCATGCCAGGAAGAGAACGGGTCAAGGCAGAAGTCATCAAAGAGCAAGCTGAGCAGAAATAGAGGGGCGGGAGTAGGGTCAAACGCAGGAAGAGAGGAGCCCAAAGCTGGCAGTGCTATGTTACCCTGGGGGAGAGGAGATCTCCCTACCACCCACCTTGCCTAGATCTCCCCATTCACAGTGCACCAGAGATGACATTCAGGCCCCAATGACCCACCCTGACCCCCTCCCCCTGCTTTTGAGTAAGGAACCTGAGTACTCACATTCCCCAGGTTGAAGTCACTCACTGGCCGGTGGTAAGACAGTTGCCCGTGCCCACTGGGCCCAGGTGGGTACAGCATCCCATAATGAGACTGCCTGCCTGGGGGCTGCCCACCTGACGACTGCACTGAGCAAGACTGAGAAGGCAGTCCTGGCTGCTGTAGAGATTTTGGGGTATGTGGCTGGGTAGGCAGAACCAGATTTGGGGGGCTGTATGGGTATGGGGGCAACCGCTGGTCAGTGGGCAGTTTACTGGTATCCAGGGGGACGCCCTGAAAAGAAGTAAAAAGACGGAAGCTTACCCCTTGGTGTATACTCCAAGAACTCTTAGTCGGGGCTTCCCACCCTCTTTAGCTACAACCATTCTCAAAGCAAATGTGACAACATTCTACATTCTCATGGGCATCGCTGGGGTTGAGTGCAGTTACTCAAAATGTATATCAGTCAGCCAGGTGCAGTCACTTATACCTGTAATCCCAACACTTTGAGAGGCCCGAGGTGGGTAGATCACCTGAAGTCAGGAGTTTGAGACCAGCCTGGCCAACATGGGGAAACCCTGTCTCTACTAAAAATTACGCCAGACACAGTGGCCCACGCCTGTAATCCCAGCACTGTGGGAGGCCGAGGTGGGTGGATCATGAGATTGGGAGTTCGAGACCAGCCTGGTCAACACAGTGAAACCCCGTCTGTACTAAAAATACAAAAATTAGCCAGGCATTGTGACATGTGCCTATAATCCCAGCTACTCAGGAGGGTGAGGCAGGAGAATCTCTTGAACCCGGGAAGCAGAGGTTGCAATGAGCTGAGATCACACCACTGCACACCAGCCTGAGCAGCAGAGCGAGACTCCATCCCACCCCACAAAAATACAAAAATTAGCCAGGCATGATAGTGGGCACCTGTAGTCCTAGCTACTTGGGAGGCTGAGACAGAATTGTTTGAACCCAGGAGGTGGAGATTGCAGTGAGCTGAGATTGTACCACTGCACTCCAGCCTAGGCGACAGAGTGAGAATCTGTCTCAAAAAAAAACCAAAAAAATGCAATGCATATCAGAATGAAAGTGACACGGTGAGGCTAACACATGGGTAATTTTAAATCTACTCCAGGCCAGGCACAGTGGCTCATTCCTGTAATCCCAGCACTTCAGGAGGCCGAGATGGGTGGATCACTTGAACCTGGGAGGTGGAGATTGCAGTGAGCCGAGATCATGCCACAGCACTCTAGTCTGGGTGACTGAGTGAGATGCCTACTCAAAAAATAAATAAATCTACTTCAGAAGCAAACTATTCTCTTTTTTTGAGACAGGCCTCACTCTGTTGCCCAGGCTGGAGTGCAGTGGTGCAGTCATAGTTGGATCTATAGCCTCAACCTTCCTAGCTCAAGAGATCCTCCCATCTTAGCCACCCCGGTAGATAGGACTACAGCGTGCACCACTGCGCCTGGCTAATTTTTTAATTTGTTGTAGATATTGGGTCTCACCAGATTGCCCAGGCTAGTTTCAAACTAGCAATCCTCCCACCTTGGCCTCCCAAAGTGCCGGGATTATAGGCGTGAGCCACTCCACCCAGCCTTATAAGCAAACCATTCTTAAGCCCTGGAATGGAACTATTTATTGTTAGTAATCAAGTGACTGAGGTTGAGAATTGCTGTTCCATAGCCTTGAAGAGGCCAGAGGGAGTGGGAGAAGAAGGAAGGAAAAGGAGAAAGACAGGGAGGGAAGTCAAGCTCACTCCACACTCTGAGAACAGAGCCCTTGCTAGCCTGGTCTGTCTTTCCTACAAAAGAGGGGAACTGAGTAAAGATGGAACATAGAACACACATTCCAGGAACAGCAATGGAGGAGGAAAAAGTTGGACAAAGGAGAGGGAAAAGAACATTTGGATGAAAGAAAAGAGGAGCAGAGATAGCAAACAAGAAGAAAAGGACAGGAAGGGAAACAAGGGCTGAGAATTTCATCACTGAGGAAAAAGCTCAAACTAAGGGGTTTGAGTTCTAGTCTCAACCCTTCCTAACTCGGTGTGTAAACTTGGAAAAGTCACTCTCTCTCTTGGTCTCACTTTCCTCACCATAAAGTGAAGGGAAGGCTGGGTGCGATGGCTCACGCCTGTAATCCCAGCACTTTGGGAGGCTGAGGCGGGCAGATCACGAAGTCAGGAGTTCAAAACCAGCCTGGCAAACGTGGTGAAACCCTGTCTCTAATAAAAATACAAATTTAGGGCCAGGCACAGTGGCTCACGCCTGTAATCTCAGTATTTTGGGAGGCCGAGGTGGGCGGAACACGAGGTCAGGAGATCGAGACCATCCTGGCCAACATGGTGGTGAAACCCCAGCTCTATAAAAACAAAACAAAACAAAACAAAACAAAAAATCAAATTTAGCCCAGCACAGTGGCATGCATCTGTAATCCCAGCTGCTCAGGAGGCTGAGGCAGGAGAATTGCTTGAACCCGGGAGGCGGAGGTTGCAGTGTGCTGAGATTGCGCCACTGTACTTTCGCCTGGGCGAAAGAGCAAGACTGTCTCCAAAAAAAAAAAAAAAAAAGACATGGAAAGGATAGGAACAGAGGATATAAATAAAAGAAAAAAGTAAGATACTATTTGTCAAGCATATACATGGGCGAGGTGTGGTGCTAAGTATTTTATGTATGTTATTTCATTTGATCCTTACGAACCATCCTTGTTTTAGAAATGAAGTACTGAGGCTTACAGAAATTAAATAACTTGTCCAAGTGACTGCTAGTAAGAGGTGGAGCCAGGATTTAAAACAAAAAAGCTTAACCACAGCGTTTGAGTTTGCACTGTGAAGCAAGAGGAGACAAGATCGATAAAAGATGGGGCAGGTAGAGAACAGAGAAATAGAAGGGATGGGTGTAGAGTAGGTATTTGAGGAAAGGAGGGTGGGAGGGAAACAACATGGCAGGAAATGAGAAAAGGGAAGGGAGACAGACGTGCAGGGAAGGCAGCCACGCATACCTGAGTGATGGAAGACAAGGTGGGTGACATTGTTGGCGAAAACTGTTTGGGCAGCTGCTGTTGGGACCTTCTGGCGTCGGCTGGGCCCACGGGCAAACTCAGGGGGCTGAGGGGCACACGGCGGTGGCGGGGGGAGGCCCCAGGGGTAGAAGCAGGGTAAGGGGGGGCACCCAGAACAGGGGATGAAGTGGAAGAGGAGGAAGAGGAGGAGGAGAGAGCCGGGGCACTGAGTGAGGGGTGGCCCAAGGAGGTGGTGGGCAGTGCATGCCGGGCTAAGGAGGAGGCAGGCAGAGAAGGGTGGCTGTGGGAGCCCTGGAGCTGGGGCTGAGGACTGCTCAGGGAAGCCTGGAGGTTGGGATTGCTTAGGGAGGACTGCAGGGATGGGTGGCTGACAGGTGAATGAAGTCCTGCAGGCACAGACAAAAAACCAGATATGCCAACATTACTGATGGGAGCTGGGCCCCTTTCTGCCCAGAATGTGTGGCAGTGACCAGACTGTGAAAGTGGCAACACAATGTTCTCCCTACCCTATCCCTGACAACACTGCCCATCTGGGGGCTGCCCTTCATCTTCTTTCTAGGAAACACCACACCTACCAGTTATCACTGGCTGAGAACTGCCATGAGAGAATCCTGGGGTGCAGAGGTGACAGGCCAGTGTGGGTGGTCACAGCAGGATCTCAGGTGCTCAAGCCTCCCTCCCTTTCATCCCTCCAGCCAGGCAGCACCCAGTGGGCACATGGCCAGGATAGCCACTCACCTGGTACATCATAGCTTGGGCCCAGGCCCATGCCCCCGCTGATACCCAGGTGAGTCATGGTGTGGGTCAAATTGGAGGTACTGTTGCCCCCACTCAGGCTAGGGTAGGCTGTCTCTTCAGGGTCCAGGGGGGTGGGCAGTGGTGAGGGAAAGTGCAGGTTGGTGAGGTCAGGTAGGGAGCCCCCCGTGTTCATGGCAGGTGGGAGGACAGGCACATTGGCAGGCTGGTCAGGAGATGGAAAGATGCTAGGGGAAGGAGAGAAAACAAAAGATGTAAATAGGAGGGGGGTACAGTGGTCAGGGAAGAGCAGAGATCAGTATCCTACATCTCCCTGTACTTCCCTCCCCTACCTCTCAGCCAACCTCAGGGAGTACTTACTTAATTCCAGGGACTTCACAGGACCGAGGTCGGGAGGAGGATGAGGACAGCTGAGGAGAGAAGGGATAATGTGGAAAATGAGGACAGTGCTCAGTGGAAAACCCTAGAAGGCCTGCCCCATGGCAAGGGACAGCAGAGAGATGAGTGGGTGACACCCAGTGGCCTCCGCCTACCTTCTTAGCATCCCATGGCTTCAGCAAATGCTTGTCATCTAGCAAATTCTCCTCAATAGCAGGTACTTGAAAGAGAAAGACTGGTGATGGGAGAGTCGGAGAAAGAGCCAGTAAGGCAGGACAGGAAGCAGAAGCAGGTGGGAAGGAGTCCTGCTCCCTGAATCCGCACACAATCCCAACACCAGCCCAGACATTCTTTGGCATTCAGTACCCACAGCAGTGAGGAACACATACCTTTGGGATCCATTTCACCATCCAGAATACCTGCAAGGGAGACAGTGGCGTTGGCTGCAGTGCTCACTTGCCTACCCGCTTTAAATAGCTTCATGGTTACTCCCAACCCTGGGACGGAGCCACTTACCCACACGGCGGATGGGCAGGATGCTGGGAGGTGTGGAGCCTGGGTAGGTATCCTGGGGACTGGGGTTCATCACACTTGTGTGAAGGGCAGAGTCAGAGCTCGTCCTGTGTGGGGAGCAGTGAGCTGGCACCAGTGACAGTCTTCCTATTCCCTAAGCCCTGCCCAGCAAGGGAAAACACTAGCTGGGCTGGAACAGGGTGGGGGTGAGGGAGTAGGGCCCCAGGAACTACAGATAAGAGGAGATGTGGCCTAAAGAAGGCAAAGGCCATCACCTGTTAAGTGCAGATGGTAGTCGAAACAACTGCCCCTTCTCTGCAGGGAAATTGCCCCAGGGCATCGTCCTGGGGTGGAAAAACAAAGTCATGAGGAACAAGGCTGGGAAGGGACAAGAAGGTGGGCATAGCGGTTGGAAAATGTGGGGCAGCCAAGGTGGAAGTGAAGATGGCTGGGCATCCAGATCATCCGCTTTTCTTTCTGGTTCTTCTCGTGTCTATTGATTGACCCCTCCCCCAGTCAATCTAAGAGATCTGGTAACTTCTCAACTTCTCTCTGTCAGGGCAAGCTAAATGGGAATCTTGGATCCCAGCAGCTCTTCTGGGTATGAGCATTGAGGGTAAGATAGACAAGGGGAGGGTTTCAGAAATCTAAAAGTGCCAGGGCACTGCATCTTGCACCCATCCTTGCCAGAAGGTTGCCATTTTCACCTGCCCCTCTGCCATTCTCCCTTCCCCCTTACACACACACCCCAGCCTGGCTACGGTTCCCATTGGTTCTGCTCTGGCTGGACTGGGAGGCTTGACCACTCGTGTCAACATGGCCAAGGCTGGACTCTGACCCACCTACTCCACCTGCCTCCTCCTCTCTCAGCTCTGCCATTATAGGAAGAGGTACTGTTGAAACTTTAGCCCCAACCCAGAAGGGGCAGCTCCCTCCAGAAACACGTCAGTGAGTAGGCAGGAGCTTCTGCCCACCCTGGACACTTACCTTCGCCAGCTAGACTCTGGGGGAGGAGATAAGTAGGCAGGACTGTAGGGAGAGCTGTCAATGTGAACAGCACCAGTTAAGGAAAAAAGTAGAGAGGCTAGATGAGAGAACAATGGAGGCAGCAGATTAAGGTGTTTCAAGAAACACATACCTTTCTTTTCTTCTATAAGGGACAACAATAGGAAGAACAACAAAGAATGGAAGAGAAAAAGAGAATCAGGTCCAAAGGGGCTGAAAAACTACAAGAGAATGTCTGGGCAGGACTTGGGGGAGACAGGTATGCAGGTCTCTGAGACTGAAAGCTCAGAACAGAAACGTGAGAAGGGACCCAATCTCCTTTAGCAGGAGACAAGGAAGCCTTGCCTCTGGCAGCAAAGAGCAAGCTGATGTGAGGACAGCCAGAGCCAGCTGGAGAGAGGGGACACAGCCTCAGCAGCAAAAACTCCTTATCACAGGTGCAGGCGCTGACGCAGGGGCTCTGGTCACTTTTCAGGGAAGCTGGGTAAAGAAGAGCTCCAGGAGGCCGGGCGCGGTGGCTCACACCTGTAATCCCAGCACTTTGGGAAGCCGAGGCGGGTGGATCACGAGGTCCAGAGATCAAGACCATCCAGGCCAACATGGTGAAACCCCGTCTCTACTAAAAAATACAAAAAGTTAGCTGGGCATGGTGGCACGCGCCTGTAGTTCCAGCTACTAGGGAGGCTGAGGCAGAATTGCTTGAACTCGGGAGGCAGAGGTTGTGGTGAGCCAAGATCATGCCACTGCACTCCAGCCTGGCGCCTGGTGACAGAATGAGACTCTGTTTAAAAAAAAAATTTTTTTTTTTAAAAACATCAGTTGACAGAGGAAAAGAAGCCAGGTTAAAACAAACAAACAAACAAACAAAAAAGAAGAGCTCCAGGAGAAAGATGGACTGCACACTTCAGGTCCTTCCTATGAGTCCCTGAGGAACTCCATCCCACTATCTTTCAGATACCCCCAAACCCCCTGTAAAGGATATGTGGCGGGGGTATCGGCGAAGTGGGGACACCATTCTTCGGGGATCTCGCTGCACCCGTTCCACCAGTCCATGGTGCCGAGTGCTCCGAGACGAATCCAAAGGTGAGTGGAGGGGGCTCTGCCAAAAAAGACAGAAGTCAGCAGAGGAAGCAGCCTAAGAACCTCCACTCCTCCCTCACTGGTGTCTACTCACCTGGAACTCGGCCAGGCCAGAGTCAATCTGGTTAACATTGGGCAGAGATCCACCATAATGAGAGCTCCTTGTGTATGCCAGTCGCAGTTTTTGTGCCTGTAACTGAGACATGGGGAACAAGTGGGAATGTAAAGAACGTCCTGGGCACTATTTCCTTCAGCCATCCTTCCCATCTCTGTCACCAGGATATGCTGCTGCTGCCACTGCTTTTAAAATATTTGGGCCAGGCACAGAAGCTCACATCTGTAATCCCAGCACTTTGGGAGGCAGAGGTGGGAGGATCACTTGAGCCCAGCTATTGGAGACCAGACTGGGCAACATGGTCAGAATCCATTGCTACAAGATCACTTGAGCCCAGGAGGTAGAGGCTGCAGTGAGCCATGTTTATGTCACTGTGGTCCAGCCTGAGTGACAGAGTGAGATCCTATCTCCAAAAAAAAAAAAAAGTAAATAAAAATAATGAAACAATCTGCCAGACAGGTGGATCACCTGAGATCAGAAGTTTGAGACCAGCCTGACCAACATGGAGAAACCCCGTCTCTACCAAAAATACAAAATTAGCCAGGCTTGGTGGTGCATGCCTGTAATCCCGGTTACTCGGGAGGCCGAGGCAGGAGAATTGCTTGAACCTGGGAGGCGGAGATTGCGGTGAGCCAAGATCACTCCATTGCACTCCAGCCTGGGCAACAAGAGCGAAACTCCGTCTCAAAAAAAAAAAAAAGAGGAAATAATCTGCCAGAAAAAAGGCCAGTGTTGGAGTTTGAAAGGTCCCATGAGATCTGGTGCAAATAACCCACCAGAGCCCATCTGCGAAGTGCCCTCATCAGTGATATCACTACTGCTTGATATCACCCTGCCAGGCAGAGCCAGACATTCTGCTGCTCGGGGCCTGTCTCATTTGGCATCAGTCTAAGCAGAGTCCCTGAGGGGGCTGCCAGGAGCCCCCGGGCTACTCACAAGGGGGAGTGCCTATTAGGAACCTCTGCTTTCTTTCCAGATGCGTCCAGGACTAATTAAGAGATTAAGAGGAAGGCCACAGGTGGATGTCACAGAGCCATTACTGTCAGACTCATTCCTTCCCACTCTGGAAAGCAGAGGCTTCTGGGCTCTGCTACTTGCCCAGCCTCAGGAAGGCCACACAAAGCCTGCACCTCCCAAACTGGAATATCCAAGGAATGACAGCTCTCCTAGCTGGAAAACAGCACTAAAACCAAGGGGCATTCTTCCATTGAATCCTAAGGCTCCTGAATTGGCAGGGAAGCCTGGAGAAGGAGGGTGGGAGAGAGAGCAGTAGCCCACTCCAGCATGGGCCAAAGCCATCTTCCTGGTCTCATCCTCACTTTGGGGAGATATGTCTGGCATAGACGTAAGACAGCCCGGCATAAGTTTAGTCTGTGTACAGATGTTGTATCTTTGTGAGAGGTGAGCATCTATTTCCAAGGCTTAGGCCCTGCCACCAATCAAATCAACAGGCCCAGGACAAGGCCATGGGGAGGGCAGCTGAGGAGGGGGAAGTTCTAAGAGCTTTCAGGGTCACACTCTTGTACAGAAACCAACATCAGAACTGACTTTCTGTCCCAGGAGGTCAGCCTCGTGAGTTTAGTGGGTACTGTGCTGACCTCTGGGCCACTTTAAGACCACTAATAACATGTGTGGCAACCCCTGTCTCTCAGTGGTATAGCCCCCAATGGCCATATCTATCTCAAATGTGCCCTCCCACCTGGCCAGATAACAGGCTGAGTCCCAGATCTCTCGTCCCTGGCTCTAGACTTTTGGGTCCCCTGGCCATGTATGCCCACTAGACTTTTCTGTGTAGATGAGAAATTAACCAGCAGGAGCAAGGTGGGTAGAAGGGGCCTTTTAAGAGATCAAAGCACTGTAAAGAAAAGCCTCAGCTTTGAGTTTCACACAGCCTTTCTTTGCACATATGAGCCCTAAGATCCCACCATGCCTCTGCTAGAATCACAGTCCCCAGGGCAGGGCCTCATGCTATCAAGATCAGCCTCCCTCCCATCTTCCTGTCTCTGTCCCCAACATGATAAAAAGCTCCTAAAGGAGAGCAGCCTACAGTTAAATATGAATCCTCACTGTGGTTACAGTGGGTTATGCACACGCATGCATGTAAGTGTGCATATGTGTGCACAGACACCCCCTAGATTTGCCTCTCCATCCAACTTCTGACTCTCAAAACTAGGGCACATGGTCCCAAGAGACTCAAAGGGGAAAGAACAATAACAAAAGACTAACAGTCAAGGGAGATACACACAAAAATACAACCAGAGTCACAGTCATAGATGCAACACAGTCCGACCAGCAGAAAAAGGCTGGAGATGTAATAATGTTCCACCATCAACCCTTAAATTCCTTCTGGCTCTCAGCCGTGAGGAATCACTATTAACATCCTCACCTACTGTTTTTTAGAAGAATGTGTCCTTAAATTAAGACAGCATACCACATAGGCAGACTCTCACCCTGGGCTCCCTCTGACATCCAGCCTTGGGAAGCAAGAAACCAAGGCCAAGGGGGCTTCAGAGGCAAACTGGCAGAGGCCTGAAAGTTCTTTCAAGAACTTCCTAGAAATGAATATTCCCTACAAATAGAAGACCCTCCAAGACACCCTACACATTGACCCATCATAAAACAGTCATCTCCCTAGAAAGCTCAGCAAACCATAGAGTGCCACACAACTTATGGTCGAACGGTTACCAGTTTTATAAAGGATTCAAAACACTACCTCTCCTCCAAGGATGCCAGGCAAAACACCAAGCAATGGACCTCACCTTCATTCACGTCAGGAAACCACAGGAAGTATTTGAAAAAGGAAGCAAAAGGACGGGACGCTGGAGGGGACTTCCTGCCCCACTATACACAGCCCCTCTCGTTCAAACCACTCAAAGGGTTCTTTCCCGGGGGCACAAAGCGCGAAAAGTAGCACAATAGGGCAGAGGGACCAGTTTGGAGGAGACCACAAACTCAGAGGAGCCGGATTAGAGACAAGCAGTCCTCCTCCCAGGCCATACCCCAATAGCAGGCATGCTTCAGTGGCGTCCTCGATGGGACTCCGTGAGGGATGCACAAGGACCACTCACCTCCTACCTCCGCCGGACTTCAGCCGACCATCTCCCCTCTCCGCCCACTCCCGCCTCACGTACTCGGCCCCCAGTCGTCTCTACGCTCCCAACCTCTCCGGTGTTTCGGTTTCCCCCGGCAAAATCCGTCTTCCGGCCCCTCGGCCTTCGCCCGCGGCCCCTGCCCCGTTCCGCCTACTCCGCTGCGGCGCCCGCCCCCGCCCCGCCTCTCCGGTCTCTGCTCCGTAACTGCTCAGCTCTGCTCGGCACCCCGGCGCGGCCCCTCACCCGGGTGGAGCCGATGTCCATCATCACCTCCTCGAAGGCCGCCGTCTCCTCGGCCTGACGCTGCTTCTGCAGCGCGATCTTCTCACTAAATTTGCGCGGATTGGAAGCCGAGGATGTGGCCGAGCCAGGCCCGTTCGCCCCCGACGTCGCCATCTTCCTCCCCCGTCGCTCCCTGCCACCCTCCCAGTACCAGCCGCGGCCTCCGCCGCGGCTCCGGCCCGGCTCTTTCAGCCGTAGCCACCGCCGCCTCAACTAGCACCGCGAACCCGGCCCCAGCCTAGCCCTGACCTGTTGCGCGCGGGGGCCGCCGGGAATTGTAGTTTGTTTACGAGATTCCTTCACGTCCCCAGTCACACGGCACCGGAAGGAAACGGACTTCACTTCCCAGCAGCCCTCCTGACTCCGGGAACTGGGAACTTCGCTCCACCCTCTCGGCTACTCCCTGCGAGAGGCAAGCTGGGAAGAGTAGTTCTAAATTAGTCCTGAGACTACGAACGCAAAGAGGAGAGGGATTGAGGAGGAGGAAACGTAGAGGGAAGAGGACGGGAGGGGAGGAAAGAAGAGGGGAGGGGAGGGGTGGAGAACGGGAAAGAAGTACCAAGACACAAAGAAGGAAACATTTGGTCATCTTTCAGGGAAGGGCACTATCGGAACCTGAGTGAAAATTAGAACAAAAATCTTACAACAGCTGGAAACATCTGGGACTCAGACCCTCTCAGGCTGGCCACATGCCCACCCCTTTCCCAAGAAAAATGAGTCAGATACTGTACAGATGTCTAGAAACATCTTTTATTTGGGAAACAGGTCAGTTAATAAAATAGATTCTAAAGAATATGGCTCTATGCACAGCCCTCCCTCCCAAAAAATAACCCTGGGGGTAGGCATTGCCCTTCCCCCTTGGGCTCCTCGAGTATATTTAAAAAAATGTTTTGGCAGCTCAGTGTTTATCATCTGGGCATGGGGCACCATGTCCATGTCCCATATTCCTAGAGTACAGCAGCAGTAGGTGGCTGCAGCTTTCCAACCTTCCCCCTACCCCAGCATAGCAAATATTTCTGCCCCACCCCAGGATCTGGGACCAAAATAAAGAACACGCAGGCCCCCTTCACTGAGGTGCTGGGTAGGACTCAGTGCCACATTACTGTGCTTTGAGAAAGAGGGAGGGGATGTTTGGCACTTTAAAAATAGAGGAGTAAGTAGGACTGGAGAGGTCAGAGAAGATACCAAAATTGGCAGGGAGAGACCATTTGGCACTAGTCCCTGGGAGATGGGAAGAGGGAGATAGATATGAGGGTAGGAGCTAAGAAAAGTAGGAGGGTTCCACTCCAAGTGGCAGGGTGCTGGAATGGGCTAGGACCAAAAGGACACTGACTCTAGGTTTATGACCTCTCCATACCCCTGTCTCACAGCAGCTGGTGCCCATCTCCAGACTCCCATGTCAGCCTGTCCTTATGTATAGTGTCCAACCTCTGATTCTAGCAGTCAAGTGTCTTCCCAATCCTAATGTCCCCTAATCATGTCTCTACCGACTTGACCATCTCTTGTTCCTTGGGACTGGGGACAGTCTCTTGTCTGCCCACTTCCCACTCATTAGTCAGATAGCCCCAAAGGCTCTATCTTTAGCTCCCAGAGAACTTTTTGGTCCTCAGTACTTCCCTTCTCCATTCCTTCCTATTCCCCACACACTGGGGGAGGGAAGGGAGAACAGGGGTACATGATCATCAATCTCCCCTGCCCCTCTCTTGAAGCCCCCTAGATTTGGATGAAGAGCAGGCCAGTGAGCAGGGCAAAGCCTGCTAGTAGCAGAATGACCTTGAGGATCCTTTGCTCAGAACTGGCCAGCTCCTGGGGCAGGATTTCCAGAAAGGTGATATAGAGAAAGGTGCCAGCCGCCATGCCCTCTAGCACAGACTGGGCCAGCTGGTGCAGAGGTCCTGCCGATTCTGCCAGAGCCGCACCCAGCCCGATGCCTAGAGGTGTCATGCATGAGAAGAGGATCCCACAGCCAGCCACCACCTGTGCCCTAAGATGGCTCTGCAGCAGCCGGAGGGACAGACTGACAGCCAGGATCCCCTTGTGGAGCAGCAAAGCCAGGCACAGCTCCATGGCCCGAGCCCGGTCTCGCTGCAGCCCTACTGCCAGCCCCTCAAACACAGAGTGGAGGGCCAGGGAGAAGACCAGTACACAGGCACGCAAGGCTGAGGGGGTTGCTGGGGCTCCACTCGCCTGTGGAACCCCTGGCCCATCATGCCAATGCTGCGGCCCACCGTTCACTGTTCCCAGCAGAGCCCTTGTTTCCTCCAGAGGTGGCGGCCCTGACTGCTCCTTGTAAGCCAATGTGATCTGCTCCATCACCAGGACCAGGAAGAAGCCCATGGCCAGGATGAACTCTTGCAGCGGAAACTGGAGCTGTGGGCAGAAGGGGCAGCAAAAAGTTCAGGGAAGGAATCGTGAGATGCAAAATCTGATGGAAGCCCAGTTGCACAGACTTAGATTCCCAGACAGACACAGGGTTACTCTCGGTTACACAAAGATACAGTGACTTGGTAGCAATGACACAGAATGATACACACACACAGATTTTGGTGTCACTCACAGTGTTACATGTAGGCCAAAGTTTCTCAGCTTTGGAACTATTAACATTTTGGGGCCAGGTGCAGTGGCTCATGCCTATAATCCCAGCACTCTAGGAGGCTCAGGTGGGCAGATTATTGAGGTACGGAGTTCGAGACCAGCCTGGCCAACATGGTAAAACCCTGTCTCTACTAAAAACACAAAAATTGGCTGGGCGCGGTGGCTCACGCCTGTAATCCCAGCACTTTGGAAGGCCCAGGCGGGTGGATCACGAGGTCAAGAGATCGAGACCATCCTGGTCAACATAGTGAAACCCTGTCTCTACTAAAAATACAAAAAATCAGCTGGGCATGGTGGCGCATGCCTGTAATCCCAGCTACTCAGGAGGCTGAGGCAGGAGAATTGCCTGAACCCAGGAGGCGGAGGTTGCGGTGAGCCGAGATCGCGCCACTGCACTCCAGCCTGGGCAACAAGAGCGAAACTCCGTCTCAAAAAAAAAAAAAAAATTACAAAAATTAGCCAGGCGTAGTGGTGGACACCTGTAACCCCAGCTACTCAGGAGACTGAGGCAGGAGAACTGCTTGAACCCAGGAGGCAGAGGTTGTAGTGTGTCAAGATTGTGCCACTGCACTCCAGCCTGGGAGACAGAGTGAGACTGTCTCAAAAAAAACAAACAAACAAAAAAAACAAAACCACATATTGGGCCAGATCATTCTTTGTCATGGGAGCTGTCTTGTGCACTGTAGATTAACAGGATTTCTGATCTCTACCTACCATATGTCAATAGTAGGCACAATGTTCCCTCCATCCCCCACACTCCGTTTTGACAACTAAAAATATTCCCAGACATTACCAAATGCTTCTTGAGGCGCAAAGATACACTCCTAGTTGAGAGTCACCGATGTAGACATACATGAAAACATCACACATTGGCCCATCTCTCCAAATACTCACACATAGAGCCACATATCACAGGACATTCGGGCTTATACATAGTCAGTCACATGGAGACACAGATCACTCAGTCACAGACACACAAAGGGTTACATCCAGTGTTACTTCCTCGGTTTTAGGGGAAAAAGAGGAAAGAGCCCAGGATGACTTTCCTGCCCCACTATCCAACGGTCTGTTTGTCCTGTAATAATCCAAGTCCTATGCCGTGGACTTGATCATTCTTCATAGCCATTTCCTTGGGTCAAAGCCTAAAAAGGTCAGCAACACCAGGCCCCAGGGAAAACGCCTCGTATCCTTTTCAGGCCTACAGAGACCTCTATCTCCAGCCCTTTAGGAAAGTGGTGAGAGAGTGAAGATGATTCTCGGAGCACTTTCCAGTGGCTAGAACTGAGAACCCACAGAGTAAGTCACACACTTGAGAAAAAGTTTCTTACTGTCTCAAAGGGCATGTAGGAGTCACAAAAGGAATGGGGAGGGGGGAGGGAACACACAGAAAGAATTATGCCCTGTGACCAAAATCACAATTCATAGGCCCACATGCCAAAAGCCTTCCACACAGTCATGGAGTGACACATGAATCGATCGCCACAAACCAACACTCCTAGAGGTGTGCGATTTCCCTCCTGCATGTCACAGGCCCAAGCCAGTGCTCACCGTCACGTGCAAGGCTGCCAGGGCCTCATCTATAGCAGCCAGGTAGTCAGGCAGCAGGTCCAGGAGACAGGTGGCCAAAAAGACGCCCCCCGCAAAACAGCTTACTAAGCTCAGGGCTTTCTGGCGGGAAGCTGGGCAGGGGTGAAGCACAGAGGAGAATGAGCAAACGAATCCTCTCCAGGGCCCACCCCTCCAACCCAAACAATGGCTACCCTTGCTTTTCCCTCCTCCTTTGGTATCTCCCCTAGCCCCAGCCTCCCCTAAGCCAAGCGTCCATAGCAGCATGGGGAAAAGGAAGGGCTTACCCGAGCCTTCATGGCTAGCTCCTGGCCTGCGCAGCACACAGATGGGCACCAGGCTGCAGAGAAGGGTGAGCACCAGCAGCAGCACCAGGGCCCCCAACTTCACCTCCAGCCCTACAAGCACTGGAGGCTCTGAAGCTACTGCCTCTGGGCGCCACACCAGGAGTTCGGGCTCTCCCCAGGGCCCCATGGTGCTTCTGGTAGCTCCAGTGACTCTCAGACCTAGGAAGACAGACCAGAGTGGGTGGGGAAAAATCATGGACGGAAAGATGGGGCAAGGAATGGGGAAGCTTGGTCAGCAGAGTGCAGTTCCCTGGCCCCAGGCACTTTCTGACCTCCCCCAACCCAGAGTGACTCATTCACTCCTGTACCAGGAACATTCCTCTCTTCTCAGACTTTCTTTCCCAAGTGACTTATTCAGGGTGACCGCAAGGGGGAAACTGAGGCATGAGAAAGGCTGTGTATCCACTCTCATTACCCTTTCACCTGGTGCCCCCAGAGAACTAGGAAACTAGGATCCGCCTCCAAATAGGACCTGGAGCCGGGGTCCCCCTAAGGAATGCAGAGGCCAGGCCTCCCAACTCCCGAAAGGAGTGAGCGAAGCCAAAGTGGCTGGGGCTGTGGAGAGATGTCACGGTAGCTTCGTGAACCACCTGGACAGGATGAGCTTGGGTGCTGCGTTCCCCTTTTCCCAGCTCAAAGGGCAAGAGCTTTCAGGCCCCAGGCTGGGACCTAGAGGCAGATGGCCAGAGGAGAGGGGCCCTAAGAGTCTGCAGTCCCGGGACGGACTGAGGCGACACTGAGGGCGGTGCCTGGAAGTCCGGGCTCCAGGAGGCGGGGTGCGAGGCCGCCAGCGTCGCGGGAACCAGATGAAGAATATGTGAGCTGGGACTCATGCTCCCAGGCCCAGGCAGTCCTGGGCAGCCAACCTGGACCCCGCTCCCGAAGAGCCCGCACTCACCTCGCGAGGGTCTCACTACATGGTCTCCGCGCGCTTCCGGCCTAGAGTCGGGAACTCCCGCCCCCTCCCATCGTTCCCCCCTCCCCCACAGCCGCCGCGTACCCATGCCCGACTGCCAATAGCAGCGCCGGGTGGGCAGGGACAGATCGGGAGTGACGTGAGTTAGGAGCAATCAGAGACCGGGAGTGGGAGCGGGCGGAGCAAGCGACGAGAGGAGAGTGAGCGAGAGTCAGGGCGGAGATCTAAGAAGAGGACTTCGGGGCTGCAGCCGGGGGGCGCATCTGTGGAGGTCTGGGGGCCGGAGCGGGCCGGTCCACCAAGGTTTTGATTATATGGGTATTTTTAAAAGAGGGAGACCCTGCATTGTCAAGTCTTTCGGCCCACATTTGAGGACATCTTCCTGGCCTTGGGCCAAAGTCTTACCTATTTCTCAGAGGGCGCTGAGAGCCCCGTCAGTGCCTCTTGGCGCCCGAGGGAAAGCATTCCCTTCTTGGGAACAACTTCCTCGCCTGCTTTCCCTCGGCAGCACCCACAACAAAGAAAAAGACAAGGCAGAATTGGAAGTAGGGGAAGAGCAAAGAGAAGGTATGTCTTGAAAATCATCCCTTCTCGACTACTCACCGCCTCTGTGCAGCCTCCGCCTTCTCCAAGTGAGTGGGGACGTGGTGGGACCCGGCTGCCGGGTGCTGAAGCATCGCCCAGGGAAAAGCCCCCAGCGCATTCCAGTCTACCTGCCTTCCGCGCCTGCAGGATTCTGGCCAGCTCTCCCACCTGATCTCCAGCCGGGTTTCCGCCACCCCTGCCGGCCGGCTTGCTGTTTGCTGTTCCTTGAATGCCCCAAGGTAGTTGTTTCAGCTCAGGACCTTCACCGTTTCTTCATCATGGATTCTTGTGGCCCAAGCCCCGTGCTATGAGAATCCTATTCTAGCCTGAAGGGATGGTAAGGACAAAAGAAGAAAATTTAAAAAGGGGGCTCAGCTATTCTTTTGTGCAAAGGTGAAAAAAGCCTCATTGCCTAAAGAAGGGACAGATGGGATCTTGCTTCCTACAGGAAAAATAATTTTAAAAAAGAAAAAAGAAAAGGGACAGAATGCTTCTGACGAGGCTCCAGAAATGGACCCCAGCAATTCCTCAAGGGGGAATGTGAAGACTTCTTAAGGGGCGGCGGCGGGGGGCGGTGGCTCACGCCTGTAATCCCTTTGGGAGGCCGAGGCGGATGGATCACCTGAGGTCAGGAGTTCCAGACCAGCTTAATCAACATGGTGAAACCCTGTCTCTACTAAATATACAAAAATTAGCCGGGCGTGGTGGCGGGCGCCTGTAATCCCAGCTACTTGGGAGGCTGAGGCAGGAGAATCGCTTGAACCCAGGAGGGGGAGGTTGCAGTGAGCCGACATCGATCGCACCATTGCCCTCCAGCCTGGGTGACAAAGCGAAACTCCCGTCTCAAAAAAAAAAAAAAAAAATTATTCGTGGCCGGGCGCTATGGCTCACCCCTGTAATCCCAGCACTTTGGGAGGCCGAGGCGGGCGGATCACGAGGTCAAGAGATCGAGACCATCGTGGTCAACACGGTGAAACCCCGTCTCTACTAAAAATACAAAAAATTAGCTGGGCATAGTGGCGCACGCCTGTAGTCCCAGCTACTCGGGAGGCTGAGGCAGGAGAATTGCTTGAACCCGGGAGGTGGAGGTTGCAGTGAGCCGAGGTCGCGCCACTGCACTCCAGCCTGGTGACAGAGTGAGACTCTGTCTCAAAAAAGAAAAAAATTATTCGTAATTGGTAATATTAACAAGGAATTATGACTGGGGGTCAGGACACCTGGATTCTGGTCCAAGCTCTACCTTTATAGTTGTCAAATATATATATATATATGTATACACACACACACACACACACATATATATATGTATATATATGTGTATATATATACACACATATGTGTATATATATACATATATATGTGTATATATATATATATATATATATATATGATTAAGCCATTCAGCACAATCTCAACAAGAACATCTTTGCTTTCCTTGGAGCGCTGCATCAATCCAGGAAGGCTGCTTTGTCTCTTCACTACTTGAGCAGGATACAGAGACAAGAACAGGAAAGACAGATGAGAAATCTGAGAAAGCCTGCAAAGTAGGTTAATAGTGTGAAGAACACAGGCTGAGGCATGCAAATCTTGGCTCAGCTACCTACAGGGTAACCTGGAGAAAGTAAAACTTCTGTCAGCTCTAGATGCTGTAAGAATTATATGAGTAATATGAGCATGCCTGACATGTAATAATTGCACAATAAATATTAGACCCTGTTCCTGTTTTTACTCTGAGCCGTTTCAAATCTTCATAAGGATAATCAATAGCAGTTTGAGTTCTGGGATTCACACTCCGAAGTAGTTTTACTCACCTAGCTACCTTTTTCTGAAATACTACTGGAAAACCATACCTGTATCAGTTTAGCTCCATTATTTTACTTGAAGTGAATTCCTGGACCATCAGACATTAAACCAAGGCAAAAAAAAAAAAAAAAAAAAAAAAAAAAAAATTCTTCCGTGTGCTCCCTCTCTCTATATCTTTCTATTACTTTTTTTGTCTTAGGGACTAGCAAAGGCATAGGACTT